>NC_081421.1:86984102-87292436 GCF_949786415.1 Peromyscus eremicus
CCACAATAAATACTGCTTTCTGGTCATGAACTAATGACTACTAAATGTACATTAAGTCTCGATTAATTCTTGATTAATCTTGAGAAATTGGGCTCAGTTCCTTGAACATAAGCAACCATTTCAGAACAACAAAATTTATCAGCTTAGCGAAGTCACTGATCATTGAATTTAAAAGGGGAGAAATCAACCAGAACATGATGGAGAACACAAATCTCAAGAAAATAAAACCAAAGTAAGTTTAAACAAATATCAGTCAGATGTGACATTTAGGAGCTTAAAATGATCTGAGAAATGAAGTTAAAAAGTCGTGTGCTGCTTTATACTTTCTGATCATTAAACAATTTTTTTTTTCGAGACAGGGTTTCTCTGTGTAGCTTTGTGCCTTTCCTGGATCTCACTCTGTAGACCAGGCTGGCCTCGAACTCACAAAGATCCACCAGCCTCTGCCACCCAGCCTCCTCCTCTCTCTTTTTAAGAAGAGAAAAAGGGCCAGGAGGTGGTGGCACAAGCTGTTAGTCCCAGCACTCAGGAGGCAGAGCCAGGTGTATCTGTGTGAGTTGCCCATGAATTTAACATCTGCTTCACATAAGACTCATGCACACCATATGATGTGCTCACTACCTTAAATTTCATCAAATATATTTCTCTAGGACTTCATTTAACTTCCTGATAGCCTTGGGGGTGTCCATTATTCTGGTCATTCTTGTATAGTAACTGGATAAACTAAAGTTGATTTTCTAATAAACTTGTGCTGCCCTTCTTCACTTTCATTATGCAAGGTTGTGGTAAGTTCTTGTCAAAATTCCTCTGGAGTATTTTTTTCTTATTTTCTTTAATAAATCTTTCTGAGGCTTTTATATTTTTAGTCAACTATTCATATTTGCCACAAATAACCACTCTGACTATTACTGATACAATATGGATTACCATACCGACAGTATAAATAATCATTCTATCAGTCTCAGTTAAGTCATTTATCTTTCCATTTTCTACTTCTGTGTTCAAGACTTTGAAGTTCGTACTGTACAGCATCCTAACTCCCTGCATTGTGATATTTTCCATCCTTAACATGGGAGCAATTTAACATTAAGTAGCTCTTTCCTTAACGACTTCCCAGGTGTCTCACCAACTGTGCTGACTTTTCAATTTGTCCCCTGCATTGGTTGCTGAGATGGTGGTGACAGTGGTGCTCAGAGCCAGGGTGTGCAGAGGCCGGTGGGTGCACTGGCTAACAGGATCTCCTGCTGTGCATTGGATGTCAATTGTTGTTTTTAGCCAAGTTGTTCTATTTAGCAATAAATACTTGAAAATCAGATTTGGGGATGAAAATGTAATAGATAAGAGAAGCCAAGAAACAACCAGCTGACCTTCCCTTTGGCTGGATATCCAGCAAGGCGGTATCACTCCACATGTCCCAGAACAACAAGAAAAACAACAACAAAAGCCTGTTAATATCTCTGTCTCCCCCTACTCTTTCCTGTGCATCTCTCTATTGGTCTCCCTGGGTCCTCTATACTCTCATTGACTAATTCTTGTCAACTAGTTGCTGGCTTGACCCCTTGATCCAAGGTTAATTTTATTAACACAGTCTCAGATCTTCACAGTGCAATCAAATATCCTACAAGAAGATAGATTTCCTATGTTCATGGACCAGTAGGGTTAATGTAGTAAAAATTGTTATCCAACCAAAAACAATCTATAAAGTTAAAACTCCAACACAATTTTTCTAAGATCTTTAAAGGACATTTTTCAGCTTCATGTAGAAGCAAGCAAACAAACAAACAAAAAACAAAATAAAACAAAACAAAACAACAACAAAACTAGGATAGCTAAAATAACTTTGAATAATTATAAGAACTGCTGGGTTTATTAGCATCCCAAATTGCAAGTTGTACTATTGACCTATAAATAAAACCAGCATGGTATTGGCAAAAAATAAAACAGACATGTTTATCAATGGAATCAAATCAAAGACCCAGACAAAAATCCACACACCTATAGGCACCCTGATTTTTGATAAAGAAGCTAGAAATACACACTAGAAAGAACAAAACAGACTGATTGGATGCATATAGAGGAATCCAAATAGATCCATACTTATCATTCTGTACAAAACTCAGCCCCATATGGATCAAAGACCTCAATATAAAACCTGATACACTCAGTAGAAGAGAAGGTGGGGAATAGTTTGAACTCAAGGGCACAGGAAAAGACTTTCTGAAGAGAACACCATTAGTTTATGCATTCAGATCTATAACAAATGGCTTCTCATGAGACTGAAAAGTGTCTGTCAGGCAGAGGATGCCATCATTCACACAAATTTGAAGCCTAACAAATGTTAAAAGATTTTTAGCAAGCACATATCTAGCACCCAACTTCCAACATAGAACCACATAAGACCTAAAAATACTTACAGAAGTTCTAAACACACAAACACGGACCCAAATTCAGCTTCTTTGTCTTGTGTCTCTCATGCCATTCACAGTATAGAGATGCATCTGTTCACAATTGTCAGTACACCATGAGCTAAGATGCCTGGAGGGTTCCTGCAGTCTCTTACAGGATTGGCAGTAAAGAGAGGTGTCTCTCAGCCCCTGCTTGTGGGCTTAAGTTGCCAGCCCAAGCTCTGCAGATGTGCTGCATGGCAGGTTTGGGGTTTTGCTCATGCAGACAAAAAAGATATGCATGGTAAAGACAGATTCAGATGGAAAAAACAAAACCTCTAAATGGGATACAGTGTGTTTAAAAATATACATAGGCTTGTGAGAAAAAAAAAGAAGGTACTGACAGTCATAAAATTATACACAGTTTTAAAAATAATGAAGTCCTTCAAAAAGGAATAGAGTAATAAAATGTGATAAGCCACAAAAAGATAGCAAATAAACAGACAGTGTAGATTCTGTATGTTATTGTGTTGTCTTTGAATTTTCTGATTGCTGACGAAGAAACAACATCTGATAGGAAACACTGGATTATGGAAACTGCTGAATTAAACCAACCTATATATTTTAAAAACATCTTGACTTCAAAATTTAATTCAAAAGTTATGTTACATTGGGAGAGAGGTTATGCTTTTGTTTGCACAGGAAATTAGAGGCTGTGGGTGTATTCCAGGTTTTTTAAAAAAAGCAGGTTTGATTAAGGAAGACCCCCTGAAATCCTGACTTGAGATATAAAGAAATAAACCTAAAATAACTACAAGACACATGATGTATACCTTACATGCTCAAACACATAACAAAAATCATATTTAGCTGACTTATGTACAATGCATATTCTATAGTTATATTGATGCAAACATGTATGAAATGTCTATGTTGCCTTTAAAGGTTTATGTATTTTCCAAACAAAGTGACCAGACACACACACACACACACACACACACACACACACACACACACACACAACTTATGGCCCAGGTGATCCAACAGCTAAAAACAGCTTCAAAGCTGCTGGCTGAGATGATCCAGCCTCACAAAATACTCCAGTCAAGACTTAAAAAGTACCCTGATTTTCTCAATGTTCCCCTAAAGTTGTCAGCACCCCTAAACAACAGGAAGTAGTCTAGAGAACCACACCCACATTCCCAAAATATTGGTTATGGATGTTCCTTATCATTTAAGGGGGGTTATAAGTTGTTATTGGTCATAATCAAGAAAAAGCTAAACAAATGAATTAAATTCAAAGATCTCTTTCTAAAGGAAAAAAAGGAGGGATATGATATAGGAATGATAGGGAAGAAGAGTAGTTTTTCAATCTAATTTAATCCAAAAAACAACTATTAATCTACAACTATTTTACATTGGTATGGATTTAAGTTTATTGGTACAAATTTAAAGTTAATTTTGTTATATTGTGTGTTTGTTTCTACTCTTGTTTAGGGTATTATGTTTATGTAGCTAATTTAAAAATGTAATATATAATTAAAGAATACAGATTGATAGTCATCTATAATAGTCAGACTTATAGTCATATTAGGTATCTTTCCAAGGTCATAAACATTTATACGTGTGTGTGTGTGTGTGTGTGTGTGTGTGTGTGTGTGTGTGTGTGTTTATTTACATAGATCAATGGCTTTCAAACACTCCAAAGACCTATAGAATATGATATTTAATATGTTTAATAAACTAAAGCTTTTCATCATAGTGAGACACATCTGCTCCTGGCAGCACAAATTTATGTCAAAGGAAGATGATGGACATTGAAGAACCTCTGTATTGAGTTTGCTTTGTTTATGGAAAAAGCTTAGGATATGTTACAGGGAAATTATCATCCCCTTGAGGAAGAGAGAAATTAAATTTCATATATATATTCATGCTGTGTTTCTTATGACTGGGAAAGCAGTAAACTTTTTATTTTAACATTGACACAGGCAGACGATGCCTTTCACTATGATATTATGGCAGCTGTACTACTATTAGGCCAAAGGAATTTCCAGTTGTACTCTAGTATTAGGAGGTTAGTATTATATAGGTGGTTAGTTATTGCCCAAACATTAACATTATTAAACAGAACCCGTGTGTCATATTTAAATCGAGTCACCAATAAGAATGGAGACATTTAGAAGTCAAGTGGCTGCACCTATCAGTCACATATACCAATGATTGTAATTTTCCACCTTGTCTGTCAAAAGCTTACCTTTTGTGAAGAGGACTGTGCCATGTTTCCCTACAATCCACCACTCATTTTACTCCAGCATCCTGAGCACTGAGAGGCCTGAAAGTCTTCTACAGTTTCACTGTTTGGTTTATAAAACATTGCAGGACTCCTTTTAAAGGAGAAAACATTATTAGGCTAGAATTAAATGATGTTGGTTCTAGACCCAGCTTTTGGTTTGTTATCTTTCCTGAAGATGTGCTTAATTTCATGTGTGCTGTGGGATAATCCTTTTCTACACTATGAATATGTATTATTCTGATACGTTAATAAAAAGCTGACAGGCTGGTAGCTGGAAAAGAAATTAGGTGGGAAAGTCAAACTGAGAATGCTGGGAAGGAGAAAGGCAGAGTCAGGAGTCGCCAGCCAGACGCAGAGGAAGGAAGCAAAATGAGAATGTGGTACTGTGAAAAGGTGCCAAGCCACATGGCTAAGCATAGATAAGAATAATGGGTTAATTTAAATGTAAGAGCTAGTTAGTAATAAGGCTGAACTAACGACTAAGCATTTATAAGTAATATTAAAAATCCAAGTCAACTATTTGGGAAATAGCTGCTGGATATTGGGGACCAGGTTGGGGAGGACCCTGAGATTACACATGTGCCTCAGTTTATTTACACATCTACAAAAGGCATTAAAGATGAATTGCCCCTAGAATCTCTGTCTTAACTTAAAGCTCCCTATGCAGATACAGTTTAAAATACTTTGATGTATTATTTACCCTCAAATATTTGAAACATTTCACTATTTCTAATCCTGGAATAAACAAACAGAGGTTCCTATTATTTGTAAATATGTGACTATGGCAACTCAGTAGTTCAGCAAATATATAGAAGTCATGTGCATCATGACCACAGAGAATTAAAAGGAAGCAGGGCTCTAAAGCCATTTCTACAAGAGTCTGAATGCTGGCTTATAATGCAATCTACGTGTTTACCTCCAATTCCTAGGACAAAGGGTATCTATTTCTTACCTGGTTCCCCGAGAAAGGAAAGACTGAATGCAGTATACTTCCTGATCTTCTCAGTAAAAGAAGAGATATGGTAGGGTTTCTCCTCTCTTTCACTGGCTGCTGGTGATCAAACCAGACAGTAAAAGGAAAGAAACTCATAAAGAGTTAGCTTGAAGATTAGAACCATCCTCGTCACACCAGGGGCCTCTCTTTCAAAATCAGGTGCAAATTACTTTCAGGTCTCAATTACTCATCAAACCTAAAGGTAACTTTGGACCAACTGTTAAGTTTTGCATAGATCCTTGCTATTTACAGTAAGTTCCTTGAAATTATCTATTGCGCTATTCTAGCATTAATTGACAGTCACCATTCTGAAAGCCAGTGTGGTCATAGATTTTATAGTGCTGTCTCATTGAAATGTAGACACCTCAGCTTTCAAATCTGTTTACATCCTGAAAACCAGCTGGCAGCTTGATGATAGTGCTTCACTGAGAAATTCACTTCATAGATTTCCTTAAATCTGCAGGGGAACCCTTACAGAGCAAACAGGAGGGTCCTTTCATGTAGTAAATAGATGTAAAATAACTCTGAGCAATATAGCGCAGGCATGTGTGAGTTAACAGTTTCTCTCACCCAGTCTGGATGCAGACTATTAAATTACAGTTGGCCCACATCCATAATTGAGAGAATCTTAAGTTACATTCTTTCTCAATGGCATCTTTTAATGAGATTTTGATGTTCCGGGAAATTTAGTTGAGTCAATTGTAATCCAATGAGAGCTTCCTTGTCTTTGGATTACTCACTGTGTCAACAGCAGGAGAGGTGTTCTCTTCCATTGTTGCATTCACTTTGCAGTGTGGAAGGATGTATAGAGATGGAGAGAGGCGAGGAAGGAGGCGTGGACTGGGCACTTACTTGTGGCAAACAAGACAGTACCGATGAGTGTGAGACAATCAAATATCTTGTTGTCACATATTCTAGAAAGCTTTCATCTTACCCAAGACCAAGGTGATTTGACGAACACTTCCCTAGGCTTTCCTGTACTCTATCTTCTCTTCTGTCCAGACTCTAAGTTTAATTTGTGTCCACTAAGTGCCGAAAAGAGTCTATCTGAGACATTAGCCAAGCATTGGTGTGGGCACTGGGAAGATAAACAGGTAGCAGGAGAAGTTGTTACAGCGACTTCATGTTTCCTGGGTGGCTGATTTCCAAAGCTGTGATGATTATTTATAATGGTAAGGGGAAAGTAGCCTGCCCTGATTTTATTGTCATTAGTTTTCACTTTTCAATAAATAATTCCCCTCAGAAAATGAGATGTGCTGTTCTCATTGAATTACCTTGCTGTCCGTTAGGTTTTGCATTTCGGACCACAGTTTGCCATGCTGCAAATTTTGTGTATTTATCAACTATTAATTCAAATGTTACAATACTTTAACTTTCTTCTACTCATAAAAAGAAATGAACAGTGCATTCTGAGTTACTTACAGATTAACAACCTCATTCTTATCCATTCTTTCCAAGACATTGTAGACCATGTCCAAGCTAAGACAGACAGCAGCTGCATCTTCAGAAACAACAATTGCGCTTCCCCCTGTTTTTTCCAATGGGTAAATGTTACACATTACTTCGTACTAGCTCCTAAAAAAAGTCAAGATTTTTGTTTCCTTCCTGTCTGACATAATTAGTTTGGAAATTCTGTTCCAGACTGCTCTAATCATAACTTCTCCCATCTTCAATCACTCGAGAAAATTTCCTTCTAACTTCTTCCATTGCATTTTGATCATCTTAAAAAGTTTCAAGGAAGTGCGTGATGGTAGATTTATTACATAAATAACTATGACTGGAAAAAAACCAAATAATACAACTGCCCACATTTTCAAATAAATAATAATAATTTGTTGCCTGAGGATCAATAATGACCACCGTAAACTAGAAACAACTAAAGTAAAGAATAATTTGGCAAAATTAAGTTTTGGGGACTGGTGGAATGCCTCAGAAGGTAAAGGCACTCACTACCAAGACTTATCACCTGAGTTTGATCACCAAGGCCATGTTATGGGATAATGATAGCTAGCTCCCATACATGGCGTGTGACTTCCACACTTGTGCACCTGCATCAACAACATTCCATATGTAAATAATCTTTTAAATGTTTAAAAAATAGTTAAGCTTTGTTGAAATAAGGACATGTCCTGTTCCCATACCCACGGTATTCTGAAAACTAAATGGAGTCCTAATATAGAAAAGGGAGTGAAGTGCCTACCATTGTACTAGCATATGAAACACCATTCTTAATTGTAATCAGATCTTTATTTCTAGATGGTAATTGTGCTCCTGTTGCATTTCAATACTAGTAAAAACAATTTATGCAGTCGTAAGTATTACCATTGTGAAATTATATGTTTAACATATATTTTGTTGGAAGCTATTTTGGGGAATCAAATTTCCTTAAGAAACACATATATTGAAATATATCTACATGCTTGCAGAATGATTTTAAAATGTGTGCTTCCTTAAGCATAAAAAAGTCAGAGATTTTAAAATAGGAGTTAAAAACAAGCAGTCATTAGGCATCATGAATCACAAACAAAATTAAGAAGTAACAAACTTCATTGCATAAAATCTGAAGTCAACATCATCTGCTTATCAACTGAGAAGTTAACCTGGTACACTGGCTGACACCCTTGTCTCTTGGCCTCATATTTCTTCACTTCCTGACTGCAGTGACACCCCCCCCTTCTATTTCAGTTACATTCAACCTTTTCTGTCAGACTGATTCATTAACTTTTGTATGTTCTATGCTTACCACAATGACACCTGTTTTTGAAGTCATGAAACTCCACACTGTATTTCCATAAATTCTCATACTTAATAGCTCTGTCTTTGTGCTTGCAATGCTCTGGCTTTACTTGCTCCCTGTCCATCCAATTAGCCATTCTCTATAAGCATCCCTTCTTCTTCTCTCCAGCTTGAACTCTATTGTCAGTCATTTCCCATGAGTATCTACTTTCACATTATATTTTTCTCTCTTTGTTCTTCTAAAATATTGGTCTTATAACTCCTAGAATTCTCTAGCACTTTCTTGCTTGAATTCTGTTGGAAATTACAGAAGCATACTAAGGACAATGCCTTCTGAAGTCAAACTTCCAGTGAATCATCACTGCTGCTAGGAGAGTCCCTTTACCTCCTAGACTGAGCTAAGTCCATAGTGACATCATGGTTACATCTCCATCTCATACACCTACCATAGTAGCCTACAATATGGGCCATTGAGCCAGAAATAGGTTGTATTCCGAGAACTGCCTCTCACTAGAAACTTGAACGAGTTCCTTTCCCTGAAGATTCAGTTTCCTGCATTTAAAAGCAGGGCTTTTTACTATGCTCACTCCACAGAGCTGTTCAAGTTTAAATGAGTTAGTACATGGAAATCACTAAGCTGGGTCCTGGCAAGTAATAGCCCTTAAACAAACAGTAGTCTTTTTTTTCATAGATTACTAGAATTAGAACCAACCAACTGGTGTTTCCTTTACATGCTGCTTATTCCTGGAACTTCCCTTTCTCTTGTTGTATGTAAGATGGCTGATGATTTCTTGCAAACATTCCTCTTTTAATAGTTGTTCTGGCCCTGCCTATTCTAAATTTCCATATTTTTCTTAGTTTCATTTATATTCAACACCAACCCCTCCTCTCTCATAGTCCCTTTACTTTTAGGTGACAAATTCTCAATTTATTCATTTCCTCTCTTTGAGCCTACTATTTCAAGCTTCCACACCATCTGTCCTCTACTTTGCTGCCAAACTCGTAGAAATAGATCATCTTATGATGCCTCAACTTTCTCAGAATTTCTTATTTCTCAAATTTAAGCCATGTAGTCAAAGCTCAGTCTGGGCTTATTATATAAAACAGGAGTGTTGACTGTTGTATTGAAAAGAGTCTCCAATATTACCTTGAAGCTTTTGTCTCAAAACTGCGGCTGATGTCCCAGTTACCAGGCACACCCTCCTTGTAGTCTCTGCCCTTCCTACCATAGGACCAATACGTTCACCTCTCTTCTTTATCAACATTTTTTTTTTAACATTTGCAGTACTGGATCCTCTTCCTCTTTTAGTCTTTCAATAGAAATGAAATGTTTCTCGTCAAAGATGGCTTCTAGTTTTAGTGCTATCTCCCCTTGAGTAAAGGATTGTTGTATTCATTAGGAAGATTTTGATTCTTCTTTCATGAATCTCAAGTACTAATTATTATCTCATTCCAGAATTTCTAAGCTTGAAATCAAGTAAGGTATTGCACCTTCCTTCTTTATCTTTAGTATTTCCAAATAAATCAGAAAACAAAATTCAGTGTGCACACTACTTTCCAATTGACTTTCTTTCTTTATTAGGTTATCAATATGCTTGCATTTGAGATGTGCAACTCAACTTTAACCTAATTCTGTCCCTGTGCCCCCACAACTGCATGCTTCTCATGTCTCCTAATCAATATATTCTTTACAGACCTAAATCCTCTGTCGCTCTTGCTTGCATTATTCTAATTAAGGCTGGAAATACTGCAATAGCCTCTTAGATTGGCATTCTTCCTTCTAAATCTGCTCAATTGTTGGTCTTCAATGCTGATGATCATGCTGTTGCCCATCTTTAAGATGTTGGTAGGCTCACAACATCCACACTTTTATTCCTGTACACTCATTCTCTCTTTGTCTTAATTCTTATTTTGAGATCTCAGCACATCTTTGTATTAGATTCCCAAGCTCCAAGCAGACTGTTTATTCTTTATGAAATATTTACTACATTTTTCTCCAGGCTTTTTGTTTTTGGAGGGTTTTTTTTTTTGGTATATTTTCTACTTCATCTTATACTAAAATTTGGTGCATTATTCAAGGCCCAAATTTCCAAAGAGCTTTCCAAGTCTTTACAGTTGCTGTAACAAATATTTGCTTAGATTGTCCTAAATAATGCAAGCCTCTGATGACAATCTTATCTTGCCCATTATTCATCTAAACACTTGTATTAAATTAAGATATTTCATATTGTTTTTCTTTGTAATCTTTCATACCATTTAATAAGATTTAGTAAAAATAATAAATTGAGCTCTGGAAATGAACTTATGCCTAAGAATGTAATCAAAGATAAACAGAAATAAAGGTCATAGAAACTCCAATAAATGTCATAACCAACATTTCCATTTCAGTTAATTTTTAAAATATGGTTAACTAAATGTTTAAACTTATGCATCAGCTTATGTAATAAACTTCTGACATTTAAAAATTCTATTTAGTTCACATTTTAAAATGGCTTTCAAATAGATTTCTATTAGCTTTCATCTCCAAAAAAAATTGCCACTAACACTGATGTCCAATGGTAACTTTACCATCTCATTAGCCAGCATATTCGAAAGTGGCACTATTGCAAACTGAGTACAGTCTCTTTCCTCCTTTTCCCTCCCTTTTACCTGCTCTTATTACCCCTCTCATTTGATGGGATGATTCCACTTAGCATGATGTAAGCTGTGATAGGAAACTCTTACACACCAAAGGACTAAGCTTCCTTTGCCCAATAATTAACTGAGAAACAGTACCTTCCGTCTAACAACTGCAGAGGCCCTGGGTACTGCCAAAGCAGGCCTTTCCCCAGTTGTGCACTATGTGATCAAAACCTCATTCTTGAGCAAAACGTTTTAGAACTCTTGAGACAGAGGCTCTCACTTGAACTGAACCCAGATTCCTTGATGCAGAAACTCTGATATAAGAAATATTTGCTGTTTAAAACTGATAAATTTCTTGATACAGGCATTATATCCTACATTTTGAGCACTGAAGACATTGTTCTCTTATCAATTGAAGTTTTGTGGCAACCAGTCATAGATTAAGTTCATTACTGTCTGTTTCCCAATAGTATGTGCGCTCTCTCTCTCTCTCTCTCTCTCTCTCTCTCTCTCTCTCTCTCTCTCTCTATATATATATATATATATATATATATATATATATATATACACATGTCTCTGACTCATAATAAAAAACCTCAACATTCAACTTATGATTATTATAATATAATAGTGATCAGTGATATCTGATGTTTTATAGTTTGTGGGGTTGCCATTAACCATGATTGCCTAGACAGAAACCTTAATAAATGTTGGACATGTTCTGACTGCCATGTTGAAGGTGGCAGATCAGACTGTCTTGCCTAGAGTATCTGTTCACTGACTAGGCACTCATTTATTCCTTCCTTTCCCTTGGGCCTTCCTATTCCCAAGGCACATCAATATTGAAACTGGGCTAGTCTTCTCCCAGTGCTCTCTAAGTCTTATGTCTCCCATTTTTTTCTTTTAGGGTATTATTTGTTTATTTTACTTCTCAGAATATTTTTTATTATTTAATTTTTTTCATTTTACATACCAACCCCTGTTCCCCCTCCCTCCACTTCTCCCATCCCCTCACCTACCCCATCCCACTCCCATCCCCTCCTCATAAGGGGTAAGGCCTTTCTTGGGTAATCAACACAGGGTAGACCACAGAGATAGCTTACCTGAGCTATTGGGAGCTCAAGACTCTAGACTGACAGCTGGGGAGCCTGCATGGGACTGCAGGAGGCCCTCTGAATGTGGGTGACAGTTGTGTGGTTTGATGTGTCTTTCGGTCCCCTGGAAATGGGAACAGGTACACAAATTGGCTCTTTAGAGGCCATTCCCCATGGTGAGATGCCTTAATCAGCCATGATGTAGGGGGCAGGGGAATGGTCCTGCCCCAACTTGGTATGTCTCCCATTTTATCAAAATGCAAAAAAATATTGAGACTGGTGAAAAATAAAGGCGAAATGATCTGTAAGCTAAAGGCTTCTTATAGCAAACTGCCAAGTTCTGAGTGCTTACTACCATCTAATTTGAATGCAAATTAAAAAAAAAAAAACTCTTGGAGGAAATCAAATGTTTGACTCCAGTGAATGCGTGAGTGATTTTAAAAAGTAAGAAAGAAAGAACAGAGAGAGACAGACACACAGAGAAAGGAAGGGGCAGAGCATGTTTTTGAAGAAAGTTTTAGTGGTCTGGAAATAAAACCAAGCCAACCACAACATTCCCTTAAGCCACAGCACAATCTAGAAAATAAACCACTGAGTCAGTTCAATTCTGTGAAGATTGAGACAGGTGAAAGGTTTCAGGCAGTGTTTGAGGCTAATGGATGTTGACTTCCAAAACCTATAGTGGGAAAAGCTGTCTTTAATGTAAAAAATCCAGAGTGAGGAAACAAGTGCTGATATCAAAGCTGCAATGAGAATATCTAGCAAAAATAATTGTGGTAAATGGCTACACGAAGGAGCAGATTTTCAATCAGGGCTAGACAGCCTTATATTAGAAGACGCCATGTAAGACTGTCATGTCTAGAAGGACATCAGTGACTGATTTTAAACTTCAAAGGAAAGGCAAAACTTACTATGGTGATTGAATGAAGTTGCTAATTTTAGGTTGGAGCAACAGTCACCTATCATTCTAGGAATCAGAGAATTATTAAGAATTATACCAAATCTCTTAAGTGTACAATAAAAAAACATCAAATCTTTGATGAGAAGATACAATATTGTTTCCTGAACGTTTTAAGCCTGCTTTGAGACTTAAAATTCAGAAATAAATAAAGCCAAAACTTATATTTCAAAATAATGCTACTTATTGACAACTCAGGTAGTCACCAGCATGTCTGATGAAGATAAACGATACCCTTGTGTTAGTTATTTTTCTTCTTACCGTGATAAATTATCCAACAAAAGCAGACAAACGTGTACTTCAGCTAACAGTTAAGTGCTCAGTCTGTCATGGAGATTACCATCATAGATGCTGCTATTATTTTCATACCTATTAAAACAACACCCATGGGTAGAACAGGATTGTTAATGTAATTTAGACCTTCAAATCTTACTGTGTAATAAATATATTCATAAGGCTATCAGTGTTGTAGATAGTAACACCTTTCACAGATCAGTATTAAGTTAACTAAAAATATTTAGAGAGAATTCACTGGCCTCGATGCTAAGAATATTCATGATTCAATAGAGGAAGTCAAAATACCAGCACTAATATGAATTTGGAAGAAACTGATTCTCACATTTACATGTGACTTTGAGACATTTAGAATTCAGGGAAGGCTGTGACTGCAAATGTGGAAGAAAGTGAACTAGAATTAAACATGTAGCCTAAAGATGTGATCAGCTTGAGGCAATCTCATGATAAAGTTTTATGGAATGAAGAATATGACAAACGATTTTGATTGTCACCATGTTGGCATCTACATTTACTATGGAAACTAACGTTAAAGCATATTTGTAAGGGAGTCTTTAGATTAGGTTAATTGAGGTGATTGCTTCCTATGTGGGCAGCACTGCCCCATTTGTCAAGGCACAGGAACAAACAAAAAGGAAAAAAAGGAGCCAAGCAGCAGAACCCTCTGACTCTGAGCACAATGTACCCAACTCCTTCATGTTCCTGCCACCATGCTCTCTCAGCCATGATGAACTGTAGCCTCAAATTGTGAGCTCAGATTCACCCTGCCTCCTCTTAAGTTTGTTGTTGGTCAGTGATTTTGTCATAATAATGAAAAAAATTGAACACAAGGAGTTACATCTCGTGGATGAACATGGGTAAATACATAGCAGTTCCTTGGGCTAGAATCTGTTCCTAGGGAAAGTGCTGTGAACAATTGAAATAAGAGCATAGGATTCAGAACATTAGGCAAAGTAAGTTGCTGAGGCAACATCATCATCTGG
The DNA here is from genome assembly GCF_949786415.1 of Peromyscus eremicus. Classification (NCBI taxonomy): domain Eukaryota; kingdom Metazoa; phylum Chordata; class Mammalia; order Rodentia; family Cricetidae; genus Peromyscus; species Peromyscus eremicus. The sequence continues at coordinate 86,998,461 of NC_081421.1, forward strand.
GAGAGCTGACTCTAATTTTGAAAGAATTTTTGATTGTGTAAAATATGGTCACACAGAATTTTATGCTACAGAGATATCTTTTATATAAAGAAGAAGTAATCAAAGGTTCAAATTTTGCTACTTTTGCTTTTTCTTTTGAGAAATCACATAGACACTGTCACTTTTCTGTGATTACCACCCTAATCAGCCAGCAGATACTAGGATCAAGACAAGATCCTCTCACAGCAAAGAGATTACAGCCCACTGAAGGCTCAATTGATCATTTGTAGCTTTAGCAATAGAATATTTTTAGTGAATTATATAGTAGGTTTCAATGCATGGTGTAATTGCATACTTAATACAGTACAGTGTATTGGAAACTGTTTAATAAGTATGGGGGATACCAAAAATGTCAGGAGACTCACTTCATTGTAACAGTTGCTTTGTTTGCCATGGTCTGGAATGGAGGTCATATAGTATCTATATTGTTTAGCAGCAATCAATTCCTTTTCTCTTCTAATACTTTAATGGTACCTGTGTAAATACTTGCTACCATCTAATTTTGTCCTTTCTGAGAAACTAATACTGGATGATATAAAGTTCCCCAAATTACTCAGGATATTCCCCTAAACATGGGAAAAATGTAGTCAGCACACACACACACTATTTAGAATCATAGATATTCCCTCACAGTAACCAAAAAAATCTTTCATTGACTTCACAAACAAAATTGTTACTGCTATGTATTTTATGAATCAGCCTCAAATTAAATCCAGCATCTGCCAGTCAGTAGAATATAACCTTGGGTGAGTTCTTAACCTTGTAAATCTCAGTTTCCTAATCCACTGGAATGACCTTATATTACCCACCTCAGGAGGCTTTTTAAAGATTAACTACATTAATATTTCAAAGATACTGGCAGAATGTTCTACCAGTAGTTAGCAAAACACAGCTGTTATAATTAAGGCTCCTGGAAGACAATCTGAAAAAGAAGGTTCTTTTTTGTAAATCTTGAAGATCAGACTCAATGTTCTACGCAGTCTAGTTGACATAGGTCATAGGGATTTCATTAATAAAATTATACAGGACCCTGACCTTTATAACTCAGGTAGAAACATAAAGTTTTGAATTGTCATGAAATGATGAAACTTTTCTCTTTTTTTAATTTTATTTATTCATTAGAGTTCTGTCACATTGTAGGAAAAACTCACAAGGTTTTCTCTAGAATGCAGAGAGGCCAAAGCAAATAAAATTGCCATTAATTTCCTTAGATTTATATGTCCTAATCTACTAGATAATTTCCTGAAAGGATCATTTAGACTTGTGTTATATTCTGAAAACTGCAAGCAACTATTTTTTAAAATTACCTATGATTATCCCCCATCTGTTTCTGTTTTGGAATTGTTGGAAATACATTGCAAAGCTTAGTAATTTTTTTTCCTTCTTACTATGAGGTCCTTTCTTTTTAATTTATAAACAGAAGGTGGAAAGTCCAACTTGTGAGAATACTGTTCTCCAAGTTGAATCACACCAAGGGACTAGTGCAATGTTTCTAAACTTTAAAGTTTCTTCCAGTGAAGGAAGTGAAACATCACATATAATTTTATATTCTGTATAATATTTGTTTCCTAAATTGCTGTCCTAAAAAACGTTCCAAAACTGAAAGTATGGGCTAACATCTCTATTGTTTTTAATCTAAGGAAATTATTACTTATAGATAAATATTACAGAAGAGTGACTAATTTCTTTGGAATTATTTTTTCATTTACAACTAATAAGCAAATAAATGCCTAGAAGAAAGGAGAATTTTTGGTCAGGCACATGACAGTACAGGCCAGCCACAGGATAGTAATTTTCAGCCTTTCTCCCTATATTCCAGCTCTATGTTCTTCCTGCCCACTTTTCTACAATGATCCTGACTCTTAAAGAGGTATCTGATGATATCCTGCTTAGGACTGAGCACAAAGGTGTCATTCATTCTTGGTACCTAGAGCAGCCATGGATCACTGTAGATACTTTACCTTTCTATTTTGTAGTTAGTATATTTTATGATTTTATATATATATATATATATATATATATATATATATATATATATATATATATACATATATATTTATATAATCGTATATAATTTTTTGTATTCTATTCCCCTCCAGTATCTGCAGATTTCCATGGCCTATTAAATTCATTTAATAGCCCCACTGTAGTGAAGTGACAAAATTTGTAGAGCCCAGTTCTGGGACTATCTTGGGAAGTATCTTGACATGAATCAAAGCTCCAACTTAAGCCTGATGGAGATAAAGTTTACAGTAAAATGTGAATTCATTTTTAAAGCTCTTGTTAATGTATTAGATTAATATAGAATTCTTGAAAAATGATGAATGGAATGTTTATTTTAATAGAAGCCAAAAGTATTTTTGAAGTTTACCAATATGGAATAATACGTTAGTCTATGGTAAAACTTATAATTTAAATAGAGAGAAATTTGGTCAGAGCGGGTTGCTATGCAAAGTATCTCAGCAATTAGAGTGAAAGTTCAGATCTCTAGTAGAATCCAGTAGGAACAAGACAATAGATTCTCAACACAGATAGAGAAATTTATTTAAATAACAAAGTAATAATATAACAAAGTAATAAACCCATTAATTGAGGGTATAAATAACTGCTATATAACCCACACATGCATATGATAAGTCTCAGAAAATGCCCCAAATGAATGAGTACATTTCTTTCCTTGAATCACTTTGCCCCAGCAGAGCTGCGGTAAGAAAGCACTCTCCATGCACTGCCATGCTTAGCTGTTCTCTCTGTAGAAGGACAGTTGATGCTATAGTTTTGTCCTCTATATCCTCAGTTTTGAACCAAAGGCCTGCTTTGGGTTTTTGTACATTATGTGTAATATTTTCAGTTCCATTTAAGGACAACTTTTTCAACAAACTTAAATATGGTGGCTATGCTTTATATTACTAGTATTAATATTGGTATTATCATGGGACTTTAATTACCAAAATATATAAACTGATCAAATTATACATACATAATTTGGATACATAATCTTTGCATTTGCAATAGTTCACTGCCATGTAAAAAGAATCATTGGTACAATTTTTGTATTCTGTATTCCAGAGAAATTGCCACTTAACTATAATACAATATTGCTAACACTGACACTGGTTTGTTTATATACAAAGAGAAATAATTAATCAAAACAACAATTTTATAATGAGTCTTTTACTTTTTTTCCCAAAACATGCCATTTCTTTGTCTCTTTGCGTTGATACAGTGTGCCTTCATATATCCACTCCATCTACCCTCTAATCTTCCCCCATGACCACTCTAGCACATATCATATCCTCTTTTTTTATTTTTTACTTATAATTTTTTTTATTTTTATTTTACTTTATGTATATTAATGTTTTGCCTGTATACATGTGTATGCACCACATGTATGCTTGTTGGATTCCTTGAAGGTTAAGGATGTTTTTGAGCCACTGTGTGGGTACTGGGAATCGAACCTGGGTCCTTTGCAAGAGCAACAACTGCTCTTAACCACCAAGCCACCTCTCCATCCACCCCCACTGCCCAAGTCTGGTTTTCTTTCTTTCTTCCTTCCTTTCTTTCTTTCTTTCTTTCTTTCTTTCTTTCTTTCTTTTTTTATGCTGAATGCCATTTATTGAAGGAGGGAGGGAGTCTTAAATACAGGCTTACAGCACAATGGGAGAACCCTGGAGGGCAGAAGTTTGCTACCTATGTTTTACAATTTTGCATCTAAGCTGTTAACGCCCATCATGCAGGATACACAGACAAGGAACTTCCCTTAAGCATTCAGGAGGGTGGAACCCGGGAGGGAATTAGCATAGGGAGGATATCAAGGTCAAAGTCAGCAAGCAAGGCAACAGTTACCCAAAACGGGGGCCAGGGCCCTACTTTTAAATTTTAGTTCACTGAGTCCAACACTCAAGGTTATAAAATCATTCATTGGGGCATGAGGAACCTAGCAGAAATGTAACTCTCCTTCCCACAACATCTTCATTTAGGGATGGGGCATCAGGAGACCCCCCTCCTCCATGCTGACATTTTTGTAACTAGCTTGATCTTGTACAGGTCTTGTGTAGGTAGACATAGCTGCTGTGGGTTCATGTGAGCAGCAGCCATGTTATGTGCAGAGGACTGTCCTTCAGAGTTCTCTTTCCCTTCCTCAGGTTCTTACATTCTTTCCTATGACTCAGATTGGTGTTAAAGATTCACATAACTGTGGAAGAAACAGTTCAAGTTATGAAACAGCATTACAATTTGTAGTAATTACGTTTAGTGGACTTGGTAGCATGGTTTAAATGAATATTAAAGAAGAAAATTGAGCTGATGCAGGACAAATATAAACATAGACATTGCTTATGCTATAAATGGTTCTCTTTGAAGTTGTAAAATTTTAAATTATAATGTGGTCTGAAAAACCATAATATAATAGAATTATAGCATAAAATAAATAAATTGAAAAAATAATTCTGATGGTTTAAATTATCTGGATTAAACAAGAACGTTAAACCAATAAGGTGGGAAGCATATATGCTAATGTTGTGAGTCTTAATATATATTTTAAATATCTCAAAAGAGATCTTTTTTTTTCAATATAAAAAGGTAATTAGGAATAATTGTTCTCTCCTATTTAGTGTATGATTATGGTTCTTTGTAGTTTATCACTGTTGACAAGCTCTCAACATACAATACACATCTATTTTATGGCAAAGTAAATAGAGGTCTGATGACCACGCTCATCTCATTTTGGCCGCTTAACAACTTCCTTGGAACAGATGACTTGGCTTACACAGACCGTTAAAGATACTTTGAGTGCAGAAGAGATTAAATTCTGATAAATTGAGATTTAGCAGCAGAATGAATCAATGAGTGAAAATAAATATAAACCCTATTGCTGTGGGATGGTCTTTTATATGCTATGAAGATGTGTTGCTACCATTTGTTAATATAGAAGCTGTTGTGACCTATGGCAAGGCAGAATAGAGCCAGGAGGGAAATCCAAGCAAAGACAGAAGGAGAAGAAAGGTGAAGTCAGAGGAGATGCTGAGGGCTGCCAGGGAGCAAGATGTAATGGAACACAGGTAATGTCACATGGCAAAACATAGATTACTAGAAATGGGTTAATTTAAGATGAAAGAGCTAGCAAGCAGGAAGCCTGAGCCATAAGCCAAACAGTGTGTAATTAGCATAAGGCTCTTTGTGTTTATTTGGGACCAAAGTGCCTGCTGGACACAGGAAAACTTCCTGTGTTTTGTACATGAAATTGTACTAATTAGAAAAATTCAAATCTGGGCTTAGGCAAATAGTTCAGTTCATAAAAGGGTTGTCCCACAAGCATGCAAATCTGAGATAAATCCCTAAGACACAAATAGAAAAGTCAAGCATGGTGGTATAGGTTATAATACCAGTGCTGGTAGTGTGTAGACACAGTAATGTGGGGCTTGCTGGCCAGCCAGTATGACCTAATCAACAAATTCCAACTCCTAGTGAGGGACCCTGTTGAAAACACAGCATAGATGGCTCAATGTACATGGACATACATGTGTACATATGTGCACCTGAATATATGAAGGCAAACAAACGAAAGATTCAAGTCCTGTTATCTATGACAAAATTACTGAGGGGAATGATGTTAAGCTATTAATAGGACTACCTTTCATTTATCAAATCATTAAAGGACAAATAAATAGTCCCCTGTAAATAGATTATTGTGTGATGTTTACCATGTGTTGTTTCTTAGCTGAAGCAATGAAATTACTCAAAGTAATTCAAGGGTGTTGGAAAGGAAAATTTGGATGTCCGTCAAAATAATGACTAAATATTGGATTTAATCTAATTTTTTTCACTATTTTAGAAGTTATGTGTAGGCATTTTTTCCCTTTGGTTTCTTTCAAATAGTCTTGGACAGTAAATAAAGTGACAGGAGAAGAAAAAAAAATCAACTCAAGAATAAAGCATGACTAAAATTGTCCTGCAACAAGAAAAATTAGAAAGAGCTGACCGTTAGGGCCAGGTGGCTGTGGCACACGCCTTTAATTCCTGCACTCAGGAAGCAGAGGCAGGTGGAACTCTGTGAGTTCAAGGCCAGCCTGGTCTACAGAGCAAGATAAAGGACAGGCACCAAAAACTACACAGAGAAACCCTGTCTTGAAAACAAAAACAAACAAACAAACAAACACAGAGAGAGAGAGAGAGAGAGAGAGAGAGAGAGAGAGAGAGAGAGAGAGAGAGAGAGAAAAGAAACAAAGAAAGAAAAATAAAGAGCTGACCATTAGGTAAATACAAGACTTTAGCTTTTAGTCACTTTTCTGTGCATGATGTCCACAAGCTTCTGGAGACAGTCTTTGAATGGAAGCGTACATTGGACCTGATTTTCTATTGTGTTCTTTTGTGCCCATCTTCCTGTTAGAAGTTCTGTAGGGAGCACATATTGTTTTTACCTTCTCAAGTTATTCCAGGCTTTCTGGTTCTAAGAGTGACCAAGTTCAGTCTATTTCAGTGACTTCTCAAAAAAAAAAAAAAAAAATAGCAGCTTGGGCTAGAGGGATGTCTCAGCAGTAAAGCCTTTTGTTTCAATATTATGATTTCCAATTTTGGGTTTTTAAGGGTTTTCTGAGGATGCACATGTCTCCACATATGTATGTGCTTCTCACACTGTTTGTCTCTGTTTGTTTTAGTTTATTCCGGATAGTTTTTTGGTTTTTTTTGTTTTGTTTTGCCTGTTGTTTTCTAAAGCAAGAGAGAATAAAGGCATGGTAGAATGTGTGGGGAGAAAAGAAGGACCTAGAAGGAGATGAACAAGCGAAACCATGATCAAAATACATTGTTTGAAAAGAAAAATTCTATTTTCAATTGTAAAACAAAGAGTTCTCACTACTCTTGAAGAGGACCTGAGTTCAAGTTCCAGCACCCAGGTTAGGGAACCCATGCTCATCCACTACTCAAGCTGCTGGAGATCCAAAGCTCTCTGCTGGCCCCCATAAGTGCTTTCACACATGCACATACATAACAGTAGTAAAAGAATAGTAGTAGTTCATTGAAGATCTTCCCCAGCAGGGTCATAGAAAATATGAAGCTTGGATGGGTGTACAATTGAAAGTCTAATAATATTAAAATACTTTATTATATTCATTAAGTCATTATTTAAAAATTGAAAATTCATGCCTAATTTTACTGTCCGTGGTACAAATGACGACAAATTTGAGATTCATGGACAAATAAGTATTCTTTTAATCCCTATCAAATTGGTTCAACATTTATGTCCTTAAAAAATGGATAATTTCATTTAGTCTGAACAGAGTAAAATATAACTACATTTTATAACTTTTATGGACACTAATTTTCCTAACAAACCTGAAATTTTAAATACTGGTAATAAATATTAAATGTAGGTAGTTCTGCATGTCCTCTTTGGAAACAGCCACCACCATTTGGAGTAAAGAATTATTTTAAGCTGGGAAATAGCACAGTCAGTAAAATGCTTAATGTACAAGCATGAGGGACTGCTTTCAAGATACAGAATCCACGTGTAAGGGTGGATATGATGAGAAGCTCTTGTAATGCTGGTACTGTGGAGGTGGAGACTAGCAAATCCCTGGAGTTGGTTGAACAGGGAGCCAAGCCTACTTGATCTTTTTTTTTTTTTTTTCGAGACAGGGTTTCTCTGTGTAGCTTTGTGCCTTTCCTGGAACTCACTTGGTTGTCCAGGCTGGCCTTGAACTCACAGAGATCCACCAGGCTCTGCCTCCCAAGTGCTGGGATTAAAGGCATGCGCCACCACCGCCCGGCTGCCTACTTGATCTTTAAGTCAGTGAGAGACTCTATCTCAAAACCAAAATGTGTAGACCTAAGGAGCAGTACCCAAAATTGATCTCTGCCCTTTAAAGGCATATGTATAAATATTTGCACACAGTCATACACGTTTATACCATGCATATAAATATGCAAGCACACATACACCCACACCAATAAATACCGTGCTTGGTCTGATAAAAATCAAACAGGCACTAATATAGAAGATCTCATGTATATAAATATTGGTTTCTATGATTTCTCACACCATAAAATCATTGACTGGGTTTGGGAACTTAGGTGGAAAAATACAAATTCATCGAAAATACATATTTATAATAAATATGTATTTAAAATATACACTTATTGTAAGAAACAATGGTTAGTAGTTCATGAATATTTGTGTTCTTCTCTTCTGGTAATTATATTTGATTTATTTTTAGCTTTCTATTTATTAAGCAATGACTACCATGTTATTTATATAGTATTTTTTTCTCTTTATAGGGAATAATGGATAAAGTACACTATTATTTCTTCTAAAACTATTGACCACTTTGAAAGTTCCTTTTTGAGTCTCTGCAAAGGATTTAAATTGCTTTTCTTAACCCAACCAAGTAGACACTGTAAATTTTGCATGCTAAATTAATTATTCATACAGCGGATTAACTAATACAAATTTAAAGTCTCTAGAGAAATCCTCCTAACCCCTGAATGAGAGCTGGAAGGAATGCTCTTTTATACTGAGAACTGTGCTGGGTGCTAACATTAGTTCAGCCAGAGGAATTATAAGGATAAATTAGTTAAATTACTCTGAAAAATAATGTATAACTAATAGTTTATTGAGACAAAGGTCATTTTTATTAAATCAGATTCTCAACTCATCCAAATATTTTGTTAGCCTAAATTATTTGGCTTTATATAAAGGTGGAAAGATAAAAGCTATCAAGTACTGAAGAGAAGCTACTGTTCTTGTCAGGTCCCTAAGCAGAGTTGAACTAGATATGGTCCGTGAATGTAGGAAGCACAGTTCTTTTGTTCTGAGCAAGCTCGCTGTTCTGGCCCTCTAGGAAACACAGTAGAGTAGAAGAGTGCTCTTTTCTCAAAAGCAGAGTGTGTTTCTTTTTTTTTTTTTTTTTTTTTTTAATACACTGTACTTGCTTTGAACAGACGCGAATGCAATTTGCACTGTTTATGGCAATGGGAGCACAAAAGTGACTTTCCTTAAAACAAAAATCTCTTGTTTGTAGCACCAAAAACTGCATGTGATTCATTTCCGTTTATGAATCGGAAACAAACACTAGCTTGCCTTAAAGGAAACAAACTCTGCTTTTGAGAAAAGAGCACTCTTCTACTCTACAGTGTTTACTATAGGACCAGAACAGTGAGCATGCTCAGAACAAAAGAACTGTGCTTCCTACAGACAAGGGCCATATCTAGTTCAACTCTACTTAGGAAACTGACAAGAACAGTAGCTTCTCTTTTCAGTCTAATACACTGCACGTGCTGGGAACAGACGCAAGTGCTATTTGCCCTGTGTATGGCAATAGGAGCATAACAAGTTCCTTACGAGGAAACAACTCTTGCTCATAGGACCAGAAATTGCATGTGATGCAACTCCATTTATGAATGAGAAACAAACACTAGGTCGCCTTACAGATAACACACTCTTCTTTTGAGAAAAGAGCACTCTTCTACTATACTGTGTTTCCTATAGGGCCAGAACAGTGACCTTGCTCAGAACAAAAGAACTGAACTTCCTACACACACGGGCCATATCTAGTTCAACTCTGTTAGGAAACTGACAAGAACAGTAGCTTCTTTTCTGTCCAATACACTGTACTTGCTGGGAATAGACGTGAGTGCTATTTGCACTGTGTAGGGCAATGGGAGTGCAATAGTGACTTTCCTTACGAGAAAAAACTCTTGCTTCTAGGACCAGAAACTGCAAGTGATTTAGCTCCATTTATGAATGAAAAACAAACACTAGCTCGCCTTACAAGAAACACACTCTGCTTTTGAAAAAGAGCACTCATCTACTCTACTGTGTTTCATATAGAGCCAGAACATTGAGCTTGCTCAGAACAAAAGAACTGTGCTTCCTACACACAAGAGCCATATCTACTACAACTCTGCTTAGGAAACTGACAAGAAGAGTAACTTCTCTTCAGTCCAATACACTACTTGCTGTGAACAGACGCGAGTGCTATTTGCACTGTGTATGGCAATGGGAGCACAATAGTCACTTTCCTTAGGAGGAAACAACTCTTGCTCATAGGACCAGAAATTGCAAGTGATGCAACTCCGTTTATGAATGAGAAACAAACACTAGGTCGCCTTACAGATAACACACTCTGCTTTTGAGAAAAGAGCACTCTTCTACTCTACTGTGTTTCCTATAGGGCCAGAACAGTGACCTTGCTCAGAACAAAAGAACTGTGCTTCGTACAAAAAAAAAAAAAAAAAGCTATCAAGTAGAAAGTGGAAATTTTTGTTGTTAAGATTAATTTGTTCTACTGGTAATGATCTGTCCTGTTATTTTTTTTTAATTTTATAATTTAATTTAATTTTACATATCAGCCACGGATTCCCTTGTTCTCCCCCCTCTCCCCCATGCTTTCCCCCCAGCCCACCCCCCATTCCCATCTCCTCCAGGGCAAAGACTCCCCTGAGGATTGAGTTCAACCTGGTAGATTCAGTCCAGGCAGGTCCAGTCCCCTCCTCCCAGGCTGAGCCAAGTGTCCCGGTATAAGCCCCAGGTTCCAAACAGCCATCTCATGGACTGAGGACAGGTCCAGGTCCCAGGAGGCCTAGATGCCTCCCAAACAGATCAAGCTAATCAACTGTCTCACTTATCCAGAGGGCCTGATTCAGTTGGGGGCTCCTCAGCTATTGGTTCATAGTTCATGTGTTTCCATTCAAGCTAATCAACTGTCTCACTTATCCAGAGGGCCTGATTCAGTTGGGGGCTCCTCAGCTATTGGTTCATAGTTCATGTGTTTCCATTCGTTTGGCTATTTGTCCCTGTGCTTTTTCCAATCTTGGTCAACAGTTCTCGCTCATAGAAACCCTCCTCTTTCTCGCCAACTGGACTCCTGGAGCTCCACCTGGGACCTGGCTGTGGATCTCTGCATCGGGTTCCCTCAGTCATTGGATGAGATTATCTTAAGTTTGTTTAATCACTCTAGATTTTCTTGAATAAAGAAAGTACCTCCATTTTGTTGAATTGTGCTTTTACAGAGACTTATGAAGTGAATCATGTCTTAAAATTTAAAATTTCCTGTACTTTGTTACAACTGAAACAAACCTGGTGGAATATTAAGTTGTTTAAATTCAATTCCTATAGAGTGGACTCATAGGATAAATGTGTGAAACAGGTAAAATTTTTAAAGAATGAGCACAAAATGTTGTACTTTTACTGGAGTAAAAAATCAATATCTGAACTATTCACAAACTTCTCCATTCATTATGGTATTATCTTTTGGCTCTGATATAGTCTTTAGAAGATACATAAATCAACTGAATATTAATATTTAAAAAGGTGGAAGCTACAGAAATGGTTACAAAATGCCTCTTAACAGTAGCAAAATTTGACCATGATACTTCCTGTCAAAAGCTTCCTCTGTGTGTATACGAGTGTGATGAGTATTTGTGAGAGCTTAACTCTATGTGGCTGTGGGAGTCTTAAGCCTTATTGGAAACAGTGACTAGCCTTGCCTTACTTAATATTACATCACAAATATTTTTCATTAAACTTTTTGAAAGCTGATTTTATTATCTACACATTTAATCTTTAGGACTACCATAATAACTGACCTGGACAATTTTCTTTATTAGTTATATCTCTGATTTAGTTGCTGTGTGTCATGGGTTTTGATAATTACTCTACGCTCAGCTTTCCAAACTGTATTAGTATGACTTCTGAAAAATGGAGTAAAAGTGTAAGTCATGTAAAACGATAAGCTATTTGAGATTACGTATCTAATTATTTTAAATAGTAGATACAAATAGAGAAAATCATTTCCTTTTGTCGAACCTGTTTTTTGCTCAGATTACTTAATGTTGACAGTTTTGTGCATTTCATATGCTCTCTAAATTTCCTGTTCTAGACCAGTAGATCCAAATATACAAAATTATGTTATATAACCTTTTCTTTTTGTAATTACCTTTATATCAAATTAGAATTATAAAATCTAATCATAGAATAATTCCATTGGAACTTAATTTTGATGTTCAATAATAAAAATATTTTCTATTTTAGTTATGTTTAAAACACATAGAAGCTAAGCGCTGAATACTCCCACTAAACGAAGATATGTAATAGGGATTTGTTCTCCCTCTGATTAATATTCATGTTTTCCAAACACTATATTAGGTTTGTACATATATCCTTATACTATTATTATTTCTATTGTATTATTTCTGTTATTTTAATAGCTTTGGCTGTGTTGGATTGAGAGCATTTTAATAGATACTGATGAATTTATACATTTCCTTGACTCATAGTCTTCTGCTTTCTGCCCTTGTCTATCTAATAGCTTGAGGTCCAGTTGTTCCAATCAAACTCGACACGCTGTGGCTTTCAGGATAAAAATATTAAACTATTTCAAATTTACTTGCCCAATGGGTTTACACCAGTGGTTGTAGACATTGTATTTTCATATTTCTTGTTTATTACTCCACTAGATTGTTCAAGATCTTGCTATAAAAATCTGTTTTTTTTAAATATGAATAACTTAAAATATTTTCTCTATGGATACAAATCTTTCCCCACCAATCTAACATTTGTAATTTTCCTCTATTTATTGTAATTTGTTGCCATAATAAAGTTTTAATGGAGTTAAATCACTATTTTTTCATTCATGGTTTTTATCTTAATTATTACATCACCTACTTGGTTATAAAAATATTCAATCCAATTTATTATAGCTTATTTTACATAACTCCAAATTTCCTATAGACCATTTACAAAAAAGATCTAAATTAATCTATTGTACTACATTAACTTTGCTAAGAATAAATCCTAAAATATGCACTCATTGTTCCTCTGAAAGAAATTTTACAATTGAGAGTAAAATTCTACAATTGAGAGATCCATCAAAGAGAAAAAAAACACATAATATAATATTTACTTTATGATACTTAGATGCTGTTGTGACATTTAATTAATTTTTGCTAAATAAATTGAAACTGACTAAAAAGAGAAAGTATAGTTTCATTATTAATTGGTAAATTTGCCCTGATTTATATCGCACTGTAACAAGTACACCACAGTCAAATTTTGTGGTTTCCCAAAATGATTTATTTTATCTCCCAGGTCTAAGAGTTGATGGGCTTCACGTGAAGGTATATGTGGAAAGCTTCATTGGGCATAGCCACCGGGTGCCTGGGGTCAGCCTAAATGGCTGCTTCACTAAGTACCTGAATCCCAGCTGGAGTGTTTGCAACCATCAGCAACTGGTTTCCTCGGGCCAACTGTGTGCACCCTTGTGCTCACTTCTGTCTCCAATCTAATTGAATTTATTTTCAGTTCTGGGATTCAACCAGGAGTGAAATACCAAGTCTTTATTTGATATATGAACAAAATCTTCATCATCTACCTGTCTGCCAGCTTCTTCTCTTTCCAAGAATTTTATGGATCATCACATATTTAAGATAAAAGTTATGCTTTGGTCATAAAGAACAAGCAACTGAAACCTCATGTCGTCAAGTTTTTCTGCTTCACTTTCATATTTCTGTCACATGCTTTTTTTTTTTTTTTTTAATCTTTCCTCTCCCTCACCTCTCTTTAAATTCTATCCCAAACGTCAATTGGAAAAGAATTCTTTCTTATTTTTAGTACACTCAGGAAGGAAAACTTGTAACAGGAACCTTAAAAGATCTTATAATAAAAAACCCAGAGCCAGATATTGAGGTGAAAGCTGAAAGATCAGAAAAGCAAAACAGCCAGCCACTAGCTTACCTCCATGAAATCCTCAGCCTCAAGAGAGTGAGTTTCTGTTCCTCATGCCTTACCTACCTTCCTGTGTCCTGCAGTATTACTTCCTGGGATTAAAGGCATGTGTCACCACTGCCTGGTTCTGTTTCTCTCAGGTAGCCCAGTGTGGCCTTGAACTCACAGAGATCCAGACAGATCTCTGTCTCCTGAGTGATAGAATTAAAGGTATGTGCCACCACTGCCTGACCTCTATGTCTAATTTAGTGGCTGGCTCTGTCCTCTGATGCCCAGGTAAGCTCTTTTGGGGAACACAATATATCACCACAAAAATTAACATGTCCTACTCAGTACAGTTGAGCATTCCTTTGCTCATATCTCAAGTTAAGCCCAGATTAAATGTTTACAAATCAACTGAAGTACTATTATTACTTTTTGCAAGAATGTAGTCTTTAAACAACTTCTTCTTTTGTTTTTGGTATCTATATATGAATCAAGGGGAAATTGTGTGATCATTCTAATTACCCCAGAACCAAAAAGCAGAAACTACATGGAAGCTGTGACTACATAAAAGGGAATTGTGAAAGGGATGAGGCAAACAATTAAAACATGGAGAATTTTAGGCTCCAGGAAAAACATGGATGGACATAGGAAAGATATTTAAGAAGCCAAGAAAAATAGTCTTCTAGACAATCATTGATCTTGTAAAAATATTATTCATTAAATGTAGGCTTCCTATTTATTTATAATAATTTGGGTGATAATTAGAGATCCCAACAAAGATTGAAAGAGACAATATAGATGAGGAGAAAAGGAAGAAAAATAATTTTTAAATGCCCTTTTACATGATCTCTTGCCCTTTGTTGTATGCTATTTTTATATAATATGCACATAATAATATTTTATGTAATATATTATATATGTTCATATATATTAGATATACATGAGGAAGAAAGGTATTTATGATATATGGATAAATATATATATATTTATTGTCATAATTATATTTATGAATATTTTTGTTCTTTTTACATGTAACCTGTAACTCTAAAAATATAATACTTGAGAAATAAAAATGTAATTACATAATTACATTTTTTGTATGCATTTGCTGCTCTGGCCAATACAAAATGATATCAGACAGTTAAAATAAAGTTTCACTTAACACAGATAACCTTAACATGTCTTTGAAAGTCAACAACCAGAAATTTGTAATTGAGCATTGCTAAGGATATTAGAAGTATTTATCTGACACATGTTAAGGAAGATGACATTCTGAGTACACAATAGAATATACTCCTCTGACCAAATATAAATCAAGTAGCTCATAATACATAGACAAACACCTTGACATATTTTTGTAACTACATTGTTTTAGTTTTCATTAAAAATCAAAACAAAAAATCCACTCTTATATTTGCAATAAGTAAAGACAGTAAATATTCATTTTTCTTCATTCCAGCTAGGCTTTTTGTGATTGAGGTGATCACAAAACACTAATTGGAGCTTTATTTTTTAATTGCAATATAGATTTCATGCATTCTCTGCTCTACAGCTATGATAACCACCTCCAAGGCTCACTTTGGAGTAGAGCAGGTTGCAACAAACAACTCCAGGCTCTTTTGACCCTCACTGCTTATGTCTTTGCTAAATTCATTCAAGTTCCCAGGTAAAGAGGTCATTACTAAATTCTAGATCTAAGAAACCTATCCAGAAGAATTCTAGACATTTTCTTTGGAATGAGATGCATATCAAAAACAAAATATCAAAATGGAGAAACTCCACTTTTCCCTCTGCAACTAAAGTTTGGGATTCTGAGTCATCAGTGATTGTCAGTGTGTCATGTAAAGGGCAAGGCATAACAGACACAGGGTAGTGGGGCAGGGAAATACTACAGGTGATAATGATTTCTTTCACTTATCTGCTTTGTCTTGAGTAACTAGTTTCCATATCTGTATACTGTCTCTCTGTCTCCTAGATAAACAACACAAAAACTATCTGTTTGTTGGATTTCAAGTTCTTCACCAACTCACAAATGATTAGTAGATAATTTTGGCCCCGTGATAGTTTCTATAGGATCATGCTCCCAGATATTTAACAGTGTTGTTAAAGCCTTTGTGTTTGTCTAAACCCTGCCCATTTTGCCCCTTTACATTATGAGCTATTTCTTCCTTCTTAAAGGCCCAGGAGAAGTATTATCCTATTTAAACATTCACAGAAAGATATATGGTCTTCAATTTAATCTGTAAAGTGCTGTTGCTCAATCTAGTTTCTATAGAAGCAGTGAAAAGACTTATTTCCAGGGAATTGGACTAGAAAAAAATCATCAGAGATTTTTCACAGCTTCACCATCGTTGGCAGAGATCCCTGCTTTTGCTGAGATTGGTCAGACATTAATAGTACTGTCTCCTGGCAACTGTATTTGGTCAGTGTCATTCAGCACTGTCTAGGGGTTTAGATTGCTGTCTTCTGTGCAAAACATGAAGCACATGTCAAATGCATAGCCACCCGCTCACTGTGTCTCCACATGCCCTGCCAACCTTTTTCAACTGGTGTCAAGGCAGATAGAGTAGCCCTCTAGGTTCCATGAGTTCTCACAGGGCCAAGAAATGCTATTATTTGGACAGACACAGCTCCAGGATCAGGACACAGTACTAATTATGTTTGCACAGACATTCAACTTTTTTCTCGGTATTTTCAGTCATTGCTGTCTAAAACATATTAATGTTTTATTATGTGTGTATATATAAAACAAAAATATACTAGAACTAGAACACATACAAATATATGTACACATATACATATATATTTATATAACAACATATGCCTTTATATAACAATAAGTGTTAAAACAATATACTGCTATTTTTGTTGATATTAACAAATATAGCTTAGATACAATATTTCTGAAAATTAGATTATTAGGCAATAAATATTTATATTTAATACAGTGGCCTCCCTAACAGCATTGATCTTAATATTTAATTTTATACTAACATTCCTATACACATGTGCATAAACACTTAATGCTGTCACACATACACACACACTCACACACACAAACACACACACACACATATATATATATATATATGATTCACACATTATATGTATGTTCATATGTCATTTAGCACTTAACTATCTTTCATGCTCGGCATTTGAGACAAATGAAATTATACTTTCTAGTATTAATTTTTCTGAGGTTTGTTAGGAAACTTGCAATCAGTGAGAACACAGTTAAAAGGTTTTTCACATCATCAACAGAATGTAAATATAACCTTTAGATAAAATCTATAAAAACAGAGGGAGTTTCTGACAGTGGAAGGTCTGAATGCTTATTGTATTTGCTGCTCTTTGTAATATGCCATATTTTAGGAGATGGCAGATAGAAGATTTTGTCAGATTTTTAAAAAAATTTATTATACCATATATTTATTTACAATAAAAACACAATTTAGTGGAAACTTGATTTTTAGGGCTTTTAAAGGCACATTAGAGATGCATGAATTGCCTTCTGATTCTGGGAATATTTAGGAAACTTACTAAATGCTTTTACCAAATTATCTTTTCTCAGCATTCCGTAAATTAAAGTTTTCTGAATACACCGTAAAAATGGCTATTCAGAATTTTTTTCTATTGAAAGGGAATTCTATCAGTCCATAGTTAAATCCAGACTTGTATATAAATACACTTTTGTCATGTAAGTTAGCAATGTTACAGCCATGATGTAAGATAAATGAAAAGGATTTGGAACCAAGACTCAGTATGCTGTAACAAAAGGCAAAATATCTCATTAAGTACAAGTTGAACATATAAAATAGCTTTATATCAAAAGTCAAAATATTTCATAAGGAGAGATAAAATAGCAAAGGCACAGCATCACTTAATTTAGCATCCATCAAATTAGCTAAAATCTTGAATTGAAAGATTGTTATTTTAGAGAATAGTTCCACATTTGTGTGAAGTGCAGATGTCATCAGAAATAGGAAGAACCATGGATTAAATAGAAAACCCATCATTCAGTCTATGTTGTGTAGTCAGAGGCATGCATAGACAACTCTTCAAGACTGCTATTGAAAGGAAGACTAAAGCAATCCATTCATAAGCCTCGAGTCACATTTTTCTGGCTTTTAGACAAAACAAGTTTCTCATTAGTCCTTGACAAAAGAATCGTACCATAATCCAGGGGGACTTGATGCTACTCTCTGGAGAAGTTTCACAGTTCTTTGTGACTTCATTAGAATCTCACGGCTAAAGTAATGATATATTTTATACAATACTCTCCCATGTCCAGTTTGCTTTTATTGATGAGATTCTTCATTATGCAACAACCATTGATGGTCAATATTTCAACGTAGATGATTCAGATATACATATTTTGCATTTTATTTGGTTCCTCTGAGAGACAACAGTTACTAATTAAAGTTGTGAGAAGGTATACCTAAAAGTTATTTCCATAACTGTTGTATGTTAGTTGAACTACAGCTGATCATCCTAAAGTACATGAATTTACACCGAAGCTAATTCTGAATCATCTTTTCAGGACAGTGATTGTTTTGTGTTCTGAGGTTACAATATTTTTCACCAAAACGTTGACCCAGAGGATTCATTGCTGCTGTAAGACAAGCTTACAAGTAATGGCCATCAGCAACTGCACAGGTTGATAGAGGTCTTACCTTTCTTTTATCGATCCTCAAACTGGCAAAAGTCACTGATCTGCAAGAAGTGTCAATACCTTAATGCTGCACATGACACTATTGCTCATTATTATAGTAGATGTAGGATGCACATTTATGAGCTGTTGGAATATAGTTTCCCATTGATAAGATGGTTTAGTATTATGACTGAAGATATATAAATTTTCATGTATTTTGTGCCCTTCTTCCTGTGGCATTGAAGAAACTCCATAGACAATACCCTGCTGAAGATAGTGCAGGTGTATCAACCACAGGATCAGTGCATAACACCTAATTCTGCAAAATATGCCCTATGCCTATTAACATAATGACCTGGCACATCATCTGTTTTTCAGAAACATTACCAAGATTTCTCTCATGGTGCCTCTTCTAAAGCGTAAAATCCAAGTCTGATTTGGTGTTCCACTGCAGTCTCTCTAAGGCTTGCATTGGGAAGGCACTTAGTTCAATCCTACTATGCCTTGAAAACATGCCCATGAAGTCCTTTCAGCTCTAGAACTATATCCAAATCAAGACTACCTTCTATAAATACCTCATGCCATCATTATCAAACAGTAAACTCTTATTCAGCATACTCTAAGGGATTATGAAAAACATCACTAAATTTTTATTACAATAATATTAAAAATCAACATACTTTAATGGAAAAATGTATAAATAAAAACTGAGAAATATTTCACTAAAATTCAATGCTAAATGTCATGTAGTCAACTAATTTATGTTCAAATGCTAAACAAAGATGACATGTTAGTAACATTATACATATATAATTTATCACTACCTGTTATTAAAAATAGTATATTTTGTATAAAACATGTTTTGACTATCATTCCTTCTGAATATTGCAAACATTTAGACATCATTTTCTCACAGTCATTAAAATATACAAAGGTCATCCTTATGCTGCTACTGTGTGTGTCCTTATAATATTGTTTTTGACATACAATTCCTTAAAAAAATAGTTTCTGATACATAATTCAAATAAAACCAGATAATCCTTTTTCTGAACAAAATATATCTTCTATACTTTCATCTTCTGGTCTCAGACTTGGAAGTTAAAGGTCAGTGGATTAAACTGGGTAAGGATGGCACATGTCTTTAATCCCAGCACTCAAAAGGCAGAGGCAGGTGGATCTCTATGAATTCGAGGCCAGCCTGGTCTTCAGAGATAGTTCCAGGACAGCCAGGGCTACACAGAGAAGTCTTCCCACAAATAAAACAATGAGAGGTCAATAGATTATAACCAGATTCAGAAGGTCCTTTGGGAGTGAGGAGGAAGTAGATGGGATGGAATCTGGTTTTCTACACAAAATCCTGATGGTGTCAATCTTTGACATCTGTTTGAAATGAATGACAGGCTAGAAATTACAATGTTTTGGCTCAATTCCAGGATGTTTCAAATGATCAAGAAATAAAAAACGTCTTGTTACACTGCTTTCAATGTTATAATCACCTACATACTTAGAAATTAATTGATGGACATCACTATTTTCTTTACAAAAAGTTTCTTATATAAACTTCCTTGTCATTCAAAATAATTCTATGAATGACTCACTCACAAACAAGTATATTTCAAATATTGTGTAAGTAGGTTGTGTTCTCCTTTTTTTTTTAGTTGATAAACTGAAAATTTTACACAAGTAACACATCTAAGAAGCAGGCAGATTTCCAAAACAATCTAGAGAATTGTACACCTGACATCCATCTCACCAAAAGCCAATGTTACTACAATGCAGTATGAAGATAGGTACACGATTCAATATTCTTTACAGGTGATACTGAAATCCAGGATAAATGGTTCTCTAAAATTTTAGCCATACAAAATTAAAGTGAGGTGACAAGGAAATCTGAACACAGGAAATATAAAAAAGGTGACATACCAAATGAGTAATAATTTAACTTAAGATTTTATTGTGAACATTACTTTTAACTTTGTCAGATTTAAACTCACTTTTGTCTAAAAATGAATATGTACAAGACTGAGGACAGAGCTAGGTCTCTTTAGCAGACACTGGAAGTGTCTGTGTGCAACACTTATGACATTAACCTTTCTTCAGACTGAGAGCTAGCGAGAACATGAAAAGTATTTTGGAGGTTAAACCACTGTGGAGTTGCCAGACAACACTATTTTCAGGAGAGTACTCTTTGCCTGATGCTTTGAAATTTACATTGTGGAAGAGGAAGCTTGAAAAGCCAACCATCCTTTGGAACTGTGGCCTTTCTCTTCACTTTCCTAAGCATTCCAAGGCTGCCCTGGGCAGGTGCTTCCCATTGTAAGGAGACAGTTGCATAAAAATATTCATGAAATGAATATTTATGAATGGTCCCAATCTTCATTTTAAGTATAAGAGAAAAATAAATTTGAAAGAAAGAACCTTAGGAATTACTGATCTAAGGCATCGTCTCTTGAATATTTACACCCGAGCTGTGTTACTTCTCAAGCCCCTTTAATCTGAAGTATGGTAAATAAATTAAGAGAGCAAAACTGAATCTGTCAAAGAATTCTGACAAATTCTCCCTTAGCAGAACAAAGCAGTCAGTGATGGAAACAGCTCTCCTCCCATCCTTTACCATATCTCCTTCTAACAAAGCCAAATTATGTTATTATTTAACTGAAACCTAGTTTGTGGTACTGATTCACAGGAAGGCATTGAAATCTTGCCCTGCAATTGTTTCAGAATTGGCACTGCCACTCTGAATTAGATGCCTGAGACATAAGTGTGGAAAATCATAACATTTTTCAATTTTGTTTTTAGATGTATATTTATGGAACTTTTTCTCTGGCTTTAACATGGGGACAGTGCTCTGTTGACAAGCAAAACTCCTAAAAAATAATACTGTTAACATAATGATTGTGGAGTGTTACTTCTTGCATACATTTTATATTCATTCATGTAAGCCATTGTGTGTCTTATTTTTTTTTAATTGAAAAAATCTTTATTGTAAGAGTAGCTTTCAGTGATCAAGAAACGTGTTTTCATAAACTCCTTCTAGCTTGCAGGCATTTGGATCCTACTATTCTTTTTTTTAATTTTTATTTTATAGTTTAATTTAATTTTACATATCAGCCACCGATTCCCTTGTTCTCCCCCCACCCCGCCTTCCCCCCAGCCCACCCCACATTCCCATCTCCTCCAGGGCAAAGAATCCCCTGGGGATTGAGTTCAACCTGGTAGATTCAGTCCAGGTAGGTCCAGTCCCCTCCTCCCAGGCTGAGCCAAGTGTCCCTGTATAAACCCCAGGTTCGAAACAGCCAGCTCATGCACTGAGGACAGGTCCAGGTCCCACTGCCTGGATGCCTCCCAAACAGATTAAGCTAATCAACCGTCTCACCTATTCAGAGGGCCTGATCCAGTTGGGGGCTCCTCAACTATTGGTTCATAGTTCATGTGTTTCCATTCGTTTGGCTACTTGTCCCTGTGCTTTTTCCAATCTTGGTCTCAACAATTCTCGCTCATACAAACCCTCCTCTTTCTCGCCAATTGGACTCCTGGAGCTCCACCTGGGACCTGGCCATGGATCTCTGCATCAGGTTCCCTCAGTCATTGGATGAGGTTTCTAACATGACAATTAGAGTGTTTGGCCATCCTATCACCAGAGTAGGTCAGTTCGGGCTGTCTCTCGACCATTGCCAGCAGTCTATTGTGGGGGTATCTTTGTGGATTTCTGTGGGCCTCTCTAGCACTTTGCTTCTTCCTATTCTCATGTGGTCTTCATTTATCATGGTCTCTAATTCCTTGTTCTCCCTCTCTGTTCTTGATCCAGATGGGATCTCCCACCCCCCTAAGCTCTCTTTCCCTTGACCCTTGCCCTTCATTACCCCACTCACGTCCAAGTTGTTCATGTAGATCTCATTCATTTCTCTGTCACTGGGCAATCCCTGTGTCTTTCTCGGGGTCCTGTTTTCTAGGTAGCCTCCCTGGAGTTGTGAGTAGCAGTCTAGTCATCTTTGTTTTACATCTAGTATCCTCCTATGAGTGAGTACATACCATGTTTGTCTGGATCCTACTATTCTTGATGACATCATGTATTGATGTGGTACATTTGTTGCAACTAATGAGCAAATACTCATGTAGTATTAACTAAAACCTACAGCTGACATTGTAGTTCACTATCAGTGTGGTATATTCCATCCAGTCTGAATAAAATATAATATATATATATATATATATATATATATATATATATATATATATAGGCACCATTACACCATCACAATACCATAGAGAATAGTTTGAGAGTCTTAATAGAGATGCATTTAATTGCTTTTTCAGATTGTTTATAATCATCTCAGCCTCCTGCCTTCCAGGCTAGGAGAGATTGTTTAAAAATTCTGGTGTATACAAAGGCAACCCATTTTTCTTCATTCACGGTGAATTTAATTACTTTCATAAACTAATTTCTTTAAATGGATTTTACTCAGAACTACAGGGTCAGAAATAATTTTGCTTAATGAAATTGTTAGTCATGAAGGCATTCATAGTCATTCTAACTCAGGTCTATTTTGTAAATAAGAGGAATTGGAATTTACATTTCTACAATGACTGTCAGTATAATTTTAGCTCTTTACCTAAATCACTATGGAAAGTTTCGCACAGAAAAATTGGCACTACTCGGGCAGTTAAAGAAGGTGACAGAGAATCTGCCTTCCTATTTATTGAAGTCAGACAGTTCCCCCTTCCATTCAATACCTTACACGTTACCACAACATGGAAGAATACTTGTATCACATAGTTTGGTTTCCTGGATGAGGTTGTTCATGTCACTGAAATTCTCATTTGAACATGTTAAAAAGTATTTGCCTCACTTAAATTCCACAATGGTCAAATTGTTTAGCATATGTCAAAATCATCAACATTGCTTCTAAGATTAAAGATAAAGATGTAGCTAGAGTTTTCCTGCCTGGCCCACGGTCAGGACAAATCTCTGTCACCCGCCAGTCCCGCAGCTGCTCAGACCCGACCAAGTAAACACAGAGACTTATATTGGTTACAAACTGTATGGCCGTGGCAGGCTTCTTGCTAGCTGTCCTTACAGCTTAAATTAATCCATTTCTATAAATCTGTACCTTGCCACATGGCTCGTGGCTTACCGGCATCTTCATACGCTGTTTGTCATCATGGCGGCTGGCAGTGTCTCTCTGACTCAGCCTTCCACTTCCCAGCTTTTTTCTCCTCCTTATCCCGCCTACATTTCCTGTCTAGCCAATGGCCAATCAGTGTTTTATTGACCAATCAGCAACACATTTGCCATACAGAACATCCCACAGCATAAAGAAGCTGGTCACAACAACTGTTCCCAAAGTTTGACAAAAGTGCTGAAGAGATGTATGTGAATTTCTTCCACCCCAAACATAGAGACAATTATCTATTCAACCAATGTAATTTAGTGTAGCAGTAGCACAGAGAATACTCAATTTAACAAATTTCTATTCAGATATCTCCTTATTTACCTCTGGTTTAGTTTTACATGGATTGTTTACTTACATCATAGTGAGTAAAATTCAAAATATAACATATGAATAGCATAGTCAATGTGCAGAAAAGAAGGAATTTTCAAAAACTACCATTGATTAAAAAAAAAAAGTCTTCAATTGTGTACCTATTAAGGAGCCCACCAGGCTAAAATGAATAATTTTAAATCTGGGTAAGAGATAGATGATCTTAGTTAAATTCAGTGGACCTCTTTTTTGCAAACGGCACACTTTGGTTTCAGAACAGAGAAATTGAGTAGGACCTGACCAACAAGCTCATCCATGCTGGCCAGTGTTTATGCTACAGGAAAGTGCTTTGTAGGCTACTGAAGGTAAATGAGAAGACATCAACAGTGTTAAACAGTTGTGAGCCACGTAAACTACAATATTGGCTAGCCCAGCAAAATCCGCCAATGAGTACAATAGTGACACTCATGTTATAGGGGTAACCAACTACCTTCTGTTGAATTTAAGATCATCTTAATAAGAGGAAACATATGCCTAATACTGTCACTCTTGTTAAGAACCTAAAACTAGAGAGTCCATCATCCCCAGGGGTAAATCTACCTTTGGTTTCCCCAATGGACATGCTATCAAATGCCTACTAAATTCATATCTCTAGCCCCACGGATTAGTGCAGCTCTCAAAAAAAATTATATTTGCAGTAGACAGAAGTTAATAATGGAAACTAACAGCTGGCCAAAGTGCAGAAAATAAATGCAAAAAACTGGACATTTATATTATTCAATCCCTTCTGCTCAAAACTCAGGGACCCTCATAGAAGAGGAGGCTGAAAAATTTAGGACCCAAAGTTCAGAGAAGATGGAAACAAAACAGTGTCTTCTCAACATGATAGGACTTCTAAAGACATAAAAATTTATAATAGCTGTGGTTGTCTGAACAAGATCAGTTCAGTCAACACTCTAGCATGTAGTGGAAAGGAGTGATGAGCCCAGTCCCCTCACTGTGGAGCTATTGACAGCTGATGGCTCTGTGTAAGAAAGAGTTTTTTTTTTTTTTAAGGATATGGGGCCCCTAGTAGGTCCTTTATGCTCCAGGATATGGTCTTCACCAATGAATATACACACACACAGCACACATTAGATTTGGTAGGTTATTTAGAAAACTACTGTGCTCTCCAGACACAACAGTACTGATACACATATGTACTCACAGAGACTGCCATCATCCACAACACCTATAGGGTTTCAAGCCAACACTGATAAAGGCAAGGAGACACAAAGTCCTGCACCTAACCAAGAAGTTATTTGCAGTTGAAACCTGCTGAAAAAGAAAAAAAAGTCATCTCCAATGGAATGTCACTGGACATATCTACCACACTCGATGGCAAGCCCATGTGACCAGTAGTTGGCAAACACAAAATAAACTCTGTTGGATTTTTTAGGGGGTGGATTTTTGCTTCATTTTATTTTGTTTTGTTATTATTATCTCATTGATTTGTTTGTTGTTTGCTTTGATTTTCATTTATTCTTTTTTTGCAGAGAGAGAATATAAATATGAGTAGATAGGGAGATGAGAGGATTTGAGAGGAATTGGGGAGGAGAAAATATGATAAAATACATTGTATGAAAAAATGTTTGAAAAAGAAGACACAAAGATGAGAGGGGATGAGGTAAGGGTGGACCTGGGGTGTGTTAGGAGGATGAATGATAGATGAATATAACCAAAAGTCATTGTGTGTATATATGAAATTCACAAAGAATTAAGAAAATTATACTTGAAAAAGAAAAGAATTTTAGAAAAATTCAAAATAAATAACTATTTAAAAGAGAGTTGAGCCGGGCGGTGGTGGCGCACGCCTTTAATCCCAGCACTAGGGAGGCAGAGCCAGGCGGATCTCTGTGAGTTCGAGGCCAGCCTGGACTACCAAGTGAGTCCCAGGAAAGGCGCAAAGCTACACAGAGAAACCCTGTCTCAAAAAACCAAAAAAAAAAAAAAAAAAAAGAGAGAGTTGTAAAGAGAATTAGGTAAGAATGGAAGGAAAAACTAGAGAGAATGAATGTATCGGTAATTAGAATGTACTTTATACATGCATGGAGTTGTCAAAGGAAAAAACTCAAAAAGCAGCTTTTTAAATGTAGATTAGAGATGTTCTAAATCTTTTCAGGCACTTTATAGAATAAGAAGATTATAAAACTGTGGTAAATATGTCTGTCTGCTCTCAGTAGAGCTTACATGTCATAATTACCAAGAAATGCACAACCAAATATTGGAAGGATGTTGCATTTTAACATATTTTCTGATAGGCCATGAAGTTGGGCACAATATATTTAGATAAGTAACATCCAAATTCTTTGTGATCACAGCTGTTAATATTTATAAATATTTAATTAATCTTGAAACTTTTAAATGTTGAGCAAACTGCATCATTGAAACCACACAATAGTTCTGTAAGTACCATTATTTTCTTCATTCTGTAGTCTAGAAAACAGGAAAGAAAAATATACTAATATCTAAGGCAGCAAATGTGAGAAAATGATTTAAACACAGGATATCTGGTGACAAAGCTCTGCACCCAGCTATTATGTCACAGTAAAGAAGAAAATATACACTAGTAATTGAAATAGTTAAATGTGAAACTCCACCCTCCCACATATTATTCACAACTATGATGAAGTTGCAAACCCTTAAGCAATGGATCTTGTCTTTACATAAAGGTGAAATCTACTAGATAGGGTTGCTCTGGAGATCACATGGAAAGATTCTGAAGCCTACCAGGAGGAATTTGGGATTTTAAAGTAGTATCTTATTTTTTTAAAGGGGGATTCCTTTTGGGATATTCTGTTGTGTCTAGATCTTAGAACATATCTAGCTGGAAAAAATGTGATGTACCGCGTATGTGACCATGCACATGTTTCTCTCCATACATGAAACAACTCCCTCTAAGAATTTTATTTTGAGTATGCTAGAATGCAGAAATCTTGTACAATTTCCACTTTGACATTAACCATTATTGTATCTTCCTGTGTATGTGCATATACATATATACATGTAACAATAATTGTTGACAAAAGAGGTTAAGAGTTTGAAAGAAAGCAAGGAGGGATATATAGGAAGTTTGGAATGGAGAAAGGCAAGCTAGAAGTAATGTAATTATATTATAATATGAAAGAAATAATTTAAGAAACAAATATAATCTGTGGAAGAGAACACTCAAAAAACGACGTGCATGATTATATTTAAATGCTTATGATTTTCTTTAATTTTAATATAAAAGTTAGTGGTTTATTAGTTTATCATTTTACAAAGACAATTTCTCCTATACAAAAAAAGTTGTATGAAAAAATAGAAATATAATAATAACCACTTTTAGTAATTCCCTTAAAGTTGCTTTCTCCTCCCTACAGCCCATCAATTAATTGACATTTTCAGAAGGAAGAGGTATTGAAAGCAAACCTCCAATAAACCGGCAGTTTTCTCTTGCTCAGGCTTTGATCTCGGAGACTGTGAGGCCATTTAGAACTATGCCACATTCATTCACATGAAAGTAGCTACACTTGGTGGTGATACATTGAACAGACTAATACAATTTTATCATTTCTATTAATTGTGATAATCTGAATTGTATCATTCAAATTCTCATTGATGCTCTGCTCAATAGTTAAGCTTATAGTTTTTAAGCAACCTGTCTCCCAGTGCCACCAACAGATTTATGGTAATTAAAGTCGCCCTTTTGAGAAGATTCTGAAAATCAATACTTTTTTCTTTCATGTTTCCTAGGGCTTGTTTGGTTGTTGCGTCATATTTATTAGCCTAGTGAAAAAAAATAGAGTTACTACTCTAGTAAAAATGATAGAGAAAGGATTTGGAAATTGTAAAATTATCTAAATGTTCATTCATTTTAAACACTAAGATGCAGTCATCTGATAAAAAAATTTATACTCATTTGATTTTGCAAGTTGAAGTTTCATCACACAATAATTATTCATCATTTAGCTTAGAAAATCACACCTCCAAAGAAATGAGATTAAATGAGAACAATTGAGATCTTGAGGAGAGATAAATAACTACGTTTTACAGACACTATTTTACAAAGTGTAAAGTAAACTGTTATTTTCATTTTTACCAACAAATTCCCTCTAAGAAAAAGTGTAACACCTAACTTCAGGCAGACATACTTACTTAAACTGACTTATGTCAACAGGATAGTGAAGTATGTGGGACAGCCTCTAACATCAGAAATACCCAAGGACTGACAAAACTGACAGACTGTCTCACATATAGTTTAACTTTATCTGGGTTTAATCATGGTCTCTTGCAGAAGTGGAATTTAACAATGCCATCACCTTTTGATGCATCCATGAGCTACTAAATCCCTATAACTATAACCAATGACTCTCTGGGTGATGGATCCACTTCTAGCCTCCTCTGTCTGCATTTGTATGTGTTTCTACTTCTACTGATCTCAAAAATCACACTATCTCTCACATTCTACCTGTGACAACCTCCATTTTCCTTCTTTAACTCTTTCTTAGGGGTGTGTCTCCATTCTCATGAGTGATAGTGTTTAAATCTCAATCTGCAGCTCCACAAGCCTTTCAAATCCCTAGCTCACATTTTTAGATGAAGTAGTTGCACTTGACTATTGATTTCTTCAGATCCTTTACAATAATTTTCCAGCTCTTGAAAATACTTTTGCTGAATTACTGTCATGAACATATTACTGATTACAAATTCACTTTCCACTCAACTATTGGATTCTCGACTGAAATAAACAAAGAAATGAATCTGATCATGTCACTATCATTATAAAAATCTTTGAGACACACTTATTGTCTGTCACTTTAATTCAAATGCAGTCAAGAGTCCCTGCATAACATTCCCAATCTTTAACTTCCTTTCAATGAATCTGCAAATCTCACTTATGCATGCTCTGAGGACACTGAGTGCCTCACTTTCACTCTCTGTGCATTTTCTGAGCTGATGTTTTCACCCCTGGAACCAGCCCATTGTTTATCAGATATTAGAAATGACAGTTGAACTTTCATTTCTATTATATATTTCATAACTACTCTGCTTAAAGCAAGTTCTTCATTTTGAGAACTCCCAACAAGGATTCATTCTTCTAACCATGGGGCTTCCCTTACTATCTGGTACATGCAGAATTCCAACGTTCTGTGCACTGTTCAAGCTCTTCTACAAAACAGTCTAAAATATTCTATGTTTTTATGGCACTAGGAATCATACCATACTCTACTGAGCTCTAACCACAGCTGTAAAATGACTGTAATGTAGTTTTTTTTTATGTATGCTTAGTACTCAGGAGTACATATGCATTTTTGCCTTTTATGCGTTGTTTCCAATGTTTCTCTAGACTTTGGGGGGATGTTTATGCCATGTTGCAGTTAAAGATATCACAAGACAACTGTCTGTTCTTTCCACCACACAGGTTCTAGAGATCTGTACTCTCTTCCTGCTTGGCAGCAAGCACCTTTTTCTTCAGAGCCATTTTCCTGCCCCTTTTCGAGTATTTTTCAGGGAAATTAACATTCTCCGATCCAAGATGGCTAAGAATTTACTATGTAGTTAAAGATCCCTAAAGTTCACTGCAATTTTCCTGCCTTTCAATCCTGAGTGTGGAGATTAAAGGTGTTAGCTACATGCCAAGCTTATTCCAGTGTTCTTTAAAAATAATTTAACCATTTAGATGCAACGTCATTCATAATAAATACAGGTTTAACATGTTTTGTTTTGTTCTGTTGTTCTTGAGGGACACGTCCATGGAGATGTTTAGCTATTTTAGGATCTGTGTCTATTTTAGTCTTTATGTCAACTGATAGCCTGTCAACTCTTTTCTTTTTCATTTTTTTTATTAAGAAATTTTCTACTCACTTTACATACCAACCACAGATCCCCCCTCTTCCCTCTTTTCCCCCCAGCCTTCCCCCCAACCCACTCCCCGTCCTCACATTTTCCAAATCAAAGTCTCCCATGGGGAGTCAGCAGAGACTGGCACACTCAGCTGAGGCAAGTCCAAGCCCCTCCCCGCTGCACCAAGGCTGTGCAAGATGTCACACTGTAGTGGGTAGCCATTCCACCAATATCACACCCTAGGCACTGGGCTCCAAAAAGCCCGCCCATGCACCAGGGATGGATCCCTATCCCCCTGCCTAGGCCCCCCCCCCAAACAGTTTGAGCTAAACAACTGTCTCCTGTAATGAGAGGGCATAGTCCAGTCCTATGGGAGCTCCATAGCTGTTAGTCCACATTTCATGGGTTTCCAATAGTGTGGCTGGTCATCTCTGCATATTTTCCCATCATGATCCCAAAGTCCCCTGCCCACACAGAATCCCTCCTCTCTCTCATTGGTTGGATTCCTGAAGCTAAGCCTGGCGCTGTGGATCTCTGCATCTGTTTCCATCAGTCACTGGATGAAGGATCTATGATAGAGCCTGTCAACTCTTAGTGCGCATGGCAAATCTTTCTTCAGAAGTGCCAAGCAAAATCACACATTTTAAATTCAGTTTACTGTGAGAACACAAGAAAAACGACCTTATTACCTTTACTTTACTTATATATCCATACACAGTGAAAGTGAGTGATAACCGGATGCTTTGTTATGAAGCAAAATATTTAAACTTTATTTCTTTGTGGTTGTTTCCTCTTACTCAATAACAAAATAATGCATGCATTTTATTTTTCTATCTGAGACTTATAGTTAAGTGACAATAAATTAGGGAACATGATGTTAAAATATATTCATTCATTCATGCACTCATATAAAAACACACCGATTGCCATCAAGTGTTTAGTACTATATTTTTTTTTAATTACAAGGACACAAAACACCTGCCCTCAAAGATTTAGAGGGATTAACAAGTACAGAAGTAATTACAATGTAATGTGACTTACAATAACCAGGAAAATATAAGAAATACAAGATCAAGATCAATATTTCTTCATAGGGTCATAAGAAAAAGAAATATTGGGTATGCTATTAAAAGAACATGGAGTAAGTTCTGTATTATATATTTTTGGACTCAGCTCATGTGGATCAAAAACACTTCGATAAATATCATTTTTACTTAAATCTCCAGAGTAGCCCAAATGACAGAATGAAAGAAAGAAAGAAAGAAAGGAAGGAAGGAAGGAAGGAAGGAAGGAAGGAAGGAAGAAAGAAAGAAAGAAAGAAAGAAAGAAAGAAAGAAAGAAAGAAAGAAAGAAAGAAAGAAAGAAAAGACTCTCTCATTCTCCCCTCAGTTGGCAGAAGCCTAGAAGTTGTGGAAATCTTCAGGGACTATATAAATGTGAAGTTGAACTTCCTTGGGAAAGCAGTCTACTAGTTTTCTGTGAGAAGCAAGTAATTTCTCAGGGCATAGAGACACCAGATGTATAGGATCTGGACATGACTTAGGTTGAGATGGGAAGAAATGAATAAGAAGCCAAGAGCTAGGCAAAGAATACAAATGCTCTGTGAATCACTGGGAAGCTCACATCCTGGTACCGTGAGGCAAATATATTTTGTGTAGCTAATTTGAAACTGGGTAATTTCACACATGACACTCTCAATGATGCCAACAGGGGAACATGACACTAGCAGTCACTGCCAAGCACTCTAGCTGCAACCTTGTTCAGGGATCATCATGAGGGACAAACATGAGCGTGATGCTGTTGAATTATAGAATACCATAAAGGTAATAAACAGCATCCCTGAAGCTGCTGGTGTCTCTAAGGCCTTTTAAATTTCCAGGTGCGAATAATAATATCTACATGGTGAGGCAATTGTTTTACAATTACCAAGAAATATTTTAGTAATTATCCTTGAACTACATTCTACTTATAGGAAATAATTACCCAAAAAATAAGATTAGGGTGTTAAAATCAGTAACAGGTAGTGATTTTGAATGTTAATCCATTTCAGACACTGCCAATTATCCCTTAATAACTCACAGGATAACTACAAGGTGTGTACTTCATTCCTATAGGAAACATAAAGTAGTTGAAATATTAGTAGATGACAGGACTTGCTTGGAATCTTACAGCTGTTAGGTAGTGAAGCCAGAAAGTTCATCCATGTTTGAATGAAAATACAAAATCTTCATCCCTGAGTCACAGTATCATTTGGGGGTATACAACCATGACTCTTGTGTTTTTCAGTCAACAGAGCACTTCGGAGCATGAAAGCATCTGGGTTAGGAATAAATTTCTAGTGTGGATTTACTTTACCGTCATGCAGTGTCTCTTGAGGAAGGTAACAATCCTTCAGGAACATTCTCTATAGTACAATAACCATGGCAGTGAGAGCATGGCACACTTGGACTGTTCTAGTAGCAGTCGAATTTGAGTTAGTCCTGAAATTTTAATATTGGAAACCTTTCAGTTCTAGGATAATATGACTAGTTACTGGAAAAACTCTGAATTAGATAAATCAGAGTGTGAACATTTTTGTATGTTTGTGTGACTGTGGTACATGTTTTTAAACTTATTTAGTGCCTAGTTGCTCATCATTAAAATGGGTTTTGTGATATGAATTGACAATAAAAGTCTGTTTGATGTACTGTAATTCAAGTACTCATAAGAGCAGGCAAAATGGAGTTCTGTCTAAGTGTACCATCTTAATTGTGTCTCCACCTGACATTAATGCAGACTAGCAGCTCAGCAATGTCTATGTCGGCAATGAGCTAAAGATTGATATTATCTCTTGTTTTATTATTTGTATTTTATATAGAATTATATTATATAAATTTAATATATTATCTATATTATTTCATCTTGATTTTTCTCTGACACAATGTTTAGTCAAAACTCAAATACATGTATTTCCAATCACATGCAAAAACTTGAAGTTACTGAAGCCAAACTTCCTTACTAAGTCAAGGTAATAATAAAATGAAAAATAATTTCATATATTTGAATAAATTAGTGGTCATTACATGTTGCACTTCAGTTATCATATAGCTTGCAGAAATTATTCCTGATGCTTATATTAAAACAATATGAAAATATGGATGCTTATTTGCATAATTAGCTAAATTTATTAAGTACTATTAAATATTCTTTAGTTTCTCATCTTCATTTACAGCTACTTTTAATTAACATTAGTCAGATCTTACATTGCAAATTACATCCTCAATATGCTCTACAAATTAACAAACTACTTCTCATTTTGTGAAAGCAAGCATTTAAATTAAGATACTAGTAACCATAAACTAAATATGTGCATAATGTATTTTATGCTTTTTATTATCTATTTATTCAACACAATTATAATATTTAAACAATAATAATGAGAGTAACTCATTTTGGTCTAATACAGCACGGATACATTTAAAGAAATTTTATTTTATTTTTATTTCAAATTTTATTTGAATTTGCTTTGATTCAAAACATCATAAAGTTGCATTTATTCAAAAATGATTCTATTGGGCGAGATGGAGTCATGATCTTGGTGCTGAAGGGATGCCACGGCAGCTAAGAGCACCTAGGCTTTGGCAGAAGACCCAGTTTTGGGTCCCAGTAACCTTACGGAAGCTCACAACTGTTTGTAACTCCAGTTCCAGGGGTCCAATACCATTGCCCTCTCCTTTCCTCCACAGACACAAGACAAGCACACAACACACATATGTACATGCAGTCAAATATCTCATACATAGAAAAGGTTTTTTTCAAGTGTAATGGTTTAATTGCAGCACATCAGCAACATTTCTGAAGTATAAATCATTGCAATGTATTCTCTTATATTAACCAAAACTCATGTTTCCGTAAATACTATTAGTTGAAGAAACAACTTTCTAGAAATCAGGGACATTTAATTCCATCTGTATTTTAATATACAAAATTAATGGTCACTAGAATTGTGCATACTGATAGAGTCTTTCAGCTAATGAAATGGATGTTTTCACTTTCCTGTGCTTTGGGAAGATAAGCAGCTCCATTGAATTGACTATCTTATCAAATCTATTAGACTAAGTTCCCCTTTGAGAAAATAAGCATTTGGCCAAATAGTAATGTTATATTCTTCTTAAAGGTATCAAAGGAAACCTCTTTCTTTTCCTTTTAAATTAAATCAAGTACAGGTTGCAAAATTCCTGCTCACTATCCTTGAACTTGCCCACTCTCAGACAAAAAGTCAGGAACCTATAGTTCAGATAAAGCAAACTCATGGGATTATACTAAATGGGGTGGGTTAGAGGTCAGACAGTTGGGAACAGAAATGAAGGACATCAGGAGATATTTTTTATTGCTCAGCTTCTGAAATTTGTGAGATTTAAGGATCCAGGAATGTGAGATAACAATGCCATCTTGCCAGCCACAAAATTTTCGTCTTTAATGAGGCATATTAACATCTATATCGAGGATGGCCACAAATATTTAAGTAAAGTTAGCAGTCTGAGAGGGTTTCATCTTCACTAAACTTCTACAATAGCAATTACACATTCCATAGGAGAACCTTGTGCTTTCCTAAATCAGACATCAAAATCAAGAAAAGTCATAGGAATATGGAGTGTGGAAGACCATGCAAGGATATAATCTAATCAATATGACATAATGCCACAATTAAATCAGCCAGAAATCACAAGTAAAAAATTTTAGTACACAATGCTAAATATGAAGAGAAGTCGAGGCTTGCTCATGTAAGCTCATATTGAGACAACTGAGCTTTAGAGACAAGAGCAAAGGAAGAGTTGGGGACTGTGTTACATAAGCAAACCAGCAATGTGCAGGAGTACACTGAGCCTGAAATAAGGTCAGATGCATCAATGTTGTGTAAGAACCAGGTTGGCTACAATAAGCTCTCATGGTATACTCCGCTTCTGATTACTTAGATATAAAATATTAATGATTTGAAAAATATCTATTTGAACAACATAAATTTACATACATGAGCATCACTTTCCAGTAAGTCAATTGGGTATAACTAATTGAGCACGCTTAACATTGTCAGCAGAGCAGGCAAAAAAGAGGGCTGCATCTGAAACTGAGTCCAAACCCTGAAAGCACAACCCACAACAATGCTGGTGATCTCTGAACTGTGCTTTAGCTGAGTCTCAGTCACTTCTAAAACAATTGCTCAGACACGAGTTCTGTAAGACACTGAACTTTGTGAACATCAATAGCTGTTTGGGAAATCCTGGTGTCGAGAATATTTAATGCAATATAAAAATATCAAGTATCTTCAGTCATTGTGCATCATGACAAGAATATTTTAATCGACTAAAGCATGGAATATATATTATCGTAAGTGAAAGCAGCTGGACTTTTCATTAACAGCCAGCCTTTTGTTCAGAAATAACAGAAATGTTTCCTCTGTGTCAATTAAAATTGTAATTACCTAGGGTGAGAGTGTTGTGTTTAAATTGTGGTGATTGCCATTAACCCTACAAAAGTGAATATGTATTGCCATGCTCATTAGTGAAGTTGCATACTTACCTGAATCAGGCTATTTAGACAAATCTCAGGTGTTTGGAAGAAATCATTCCTTTCTGAGCATCGCAAAGTGACCAATGGTAATGAGTATGATGAGAATAAGCAGTATGTGTAAAATTTTAAAGCATCTCGTCTGAAAAATGGTCAAATCTATGCATTTTCTTCACAGAATCAGATACTTTTAACAAT
The DNA here is from genome assembly GCF_949786415.1 of Peromyscus eremicus. Classification (NCBI taxonomy): domain Eukaryota; kingdom Metazoa; phylum Chordata; class Mammalia; order Rodentia; family Cricetidae; genus Peromyscus; species Peromyscus eremicus. Next base: position 87,033,949 of record NC_081421.1, read on the forward strand.
ATTGATACCTAAATGAAGATTGTAGAACAGAGAGAAATATAACTCTTAGGTTGTCCACCAAAAAGTGGTTTAGGACAATGAATGGAGGATGAAATCCTCAAGGACACACTTAAGAGTGGAAATGTCCAATAGTCAAGCATTCAATTGCATAGCATTGAGTTTTGCTAACATAGAAAGTATTCAGGTTGAAAATTAATGTATCAGAGATGTCACAAAGAACATTCGGTATAAAATGAGATCTTTACTAAACAGCCTTTAAGCCACAGTCTGACAGAAATTTCTCCTTGTCATTTGGGAACAACAGCTGGTTCCTACAATGTTTCTCCATGCCCCTTTGGGTATAGTAGTGTCCTGAAATTGGGCTGCAATTGAAAACCAGGAGCTTGTGAAAGGCACAATTACATGTTGCACCACAAGCCTATTAACTAGATAACATTTCTGGTGAAATATGGCCAGGAAATCTTTATTATCAAAGGCAAAAGTGATTGAGGTATGGTCAAACCACTGTTCAAAGCGTGGGGCTCCTAAGGTCCATCCCTTTAATGGCCGGTTAGATATTAGAAACTGTGCTTTGAATTATGCAAAGATTGAGCAGTGGCCTTTATAAAACAATTTTATTATATTTTTTAAGTGAAAGAACAGCTAGATAATAAGAACAATAACAACACCTGCCTATGAGATAGGTACGGTGCCCAGCACATTGATACCTTCCCCCATTTAATTTGTACAACTAGCCTATGAGGTTAACCTCTACATACTGCTTTTGTTACTTTATCCGAGGAGGAAGAACCAAAGTACTTTGTTCTCTGAAATCACACACTATTAGAAACTTTGCCTTTTGAAACCAGATCAGTAAAAATGGAATAGCCCACTTTTGCCTGGAGGATTTTAGTCACTTTGACACCAAGAATCAGCCTCAATTTTCCACCCAGGTGCAAAGCTTTAGATAAGGGGTTTTCAGCCACAATATTCAACATTTATCTTAACTTTGTAGTTACCAAGGAAACAGAATCCAGTGTCCACTTTGCAACTCAGACCTGATGTTAAATGCTTCACATAGAGCGTTGCTCATTTTGAGCACTATCAAGCTTCTGTTTTAATCATTGTCTAAATGCATCTTCCTCACTGCCATGTTTTCAGTCTTGTTTCTTCTTTTGTTTGGGAGCAGACTTTCTGGTACCTCTGTTGTGCAATATTAGCTGATGCAATAAGTTCATAACACTTAACTTAGTTCACGTCTTACACATCATCTGTATTTCTCTTAATTCTGAGCCAAGCACTGACACAGCTCCCTAACTGCTTGCTCAGCTGTCATTCTTGCACTTCAGCTAGCCTTCAATATTTACTTTCTTCCTTCCAACTGACCTTTGTCTAGCAAATTTACCTGATATCCCTCTTTGAATTAGTTAGTTTTGTATTGGGGTGATATTTACAAGGCAATAACTTACAACTCATAGTTCCAGAGAATCCAGTCCAATGTGTGCACAACCTTGGAGCTCTAGTAATGATGTAAGACAGCAATGACTGGAAGCTCTTGATAGAACAGATTTATTCACATCGTGATTCAGGAAGCATTAAAGAGACAAGGTGGACCACGTCCTCCCAGGGTCCTCTTCCAGGATATGCTATGCAAGCCTATAGACCTGAGTTTTTATCACCAGAATCCATGTAAAGTATGGCAGAGGCAATAGTGCATCTCTGCAATTACAGCATTCCTACAGCAAGACAGAAGGACGAGAAGGAGAATCCTGGAAGATCATAGGCTAGCTAACTCTAAATGTAGGCAGTCGCAAACAAGACACATTGTCTCAACGAGGTGACAGGTAAAGATAGACACCTGAAGTTGTTCTCTGACCCCCTTCACTAGTGCTGTGGTAAATGCCTTCACCTATGCTCACACATACACACAAAGATAAAACAAAAGACAAATATATTGATATTATGATTTTCAGCATAATAAGTTGATGATCCAAAATATAGCTTAACATGTTTAATGCATTGGTGCCCTTAAAAGAAATTGAAACATAGTTTTACAAATGCTTTTCCGGCAATAGGAAATAATGACAATTAAGCTATAAAATTTGATTATTAAAGTAGTAAGAATAAGACATAAACAGTGAAAACAACTTTTATAAAGAGAGGCAATCTTTGACAAAACTTGCCCCTATTATTCATTGTTCAATTACTTCTCTATGTCACCATCATGCTGTTAGATGAGTATTCACAAAAGGGACTTGTTCTTAAGTCAGGTTACTTTGAAATCCAAGGAGAAACTCAAAGGCAAGCTCACACAGCTGTATCTGTATGGTGTTATGGTAGCTGCCTGGTCTTAACTAGTTTGATGAACTTTTGCGAAACTGTACACCTTGCATGATACTTCCAATGATAGCATGTTTGACTAACTCCAAGTTCAGGTTTTTAGAAGCTCATATTTTACCGTGTTTACCTAACCAGAGCTTTCAAAACACAAAGCAACCTTGACTACACATATTGTTGAGGGGACAATAATGATAAACACTGTAGCTGGAGCCAATACACAAAACCAACTCAGCTGAGCTCCTGCTATTTATGCAAATTTGATAAATGCAACTACGAATGTAATTCCTTTTCTCATTTTGATGTTTGGGGTTGTTTACTAACATCCAACTTTTCGTTCCTACTAAACACACATTTCAAGTATCCATGAGGGAGATAAGCTTTATGGAACAACTTGTAACAACTTTTCAAAAAATTGCACACTTGAAGATCCAATTTTGTTCTTTCACGCTTGCCCTGAAACAGTCCTCTTTCTGATCACCAGGCAATTTCCCAAACTGTTTGAGATTTTTATTCCTAAACAATTTTTTTCAGAGGCGCTTTTGGCAATAATTTAACACTCGAGTCTGCCCTGGTGAGTTGGGTGCATTAGAAAAATTTGAAATTAGAATCCAATGAAAATGAGGCAGAGATGAAACCCTTACCTGAGAGCCAGTGTCTCCCTAGTGAGAGCTTTGCTCTGTCATATTATTCAAACATAAACTAAGAGAAAAAATTGCTGCTTTTAATATACTCTGTGCTCAGCTGAGAGTACGGTGATAACTGAACTACAGTGCTTTACCCCAATGATTTTAATTATTTTCAAAAGGAAAAATTTAAATCTAGAATGGTTTATAATACTGTTATTAAGTTTGCTCATGTCAATAAGATACATTTCTATGAACATATTCTCTAGAATGCAACTACACGTCCTGATTCTGGCTTTGCATTTCCTCGCTGTGTGAACATAGTTAAGGTGATTGCCTCTTGGTGGTTTGTTTCTTATTGATAGCAATCACCATCAATAGGGGTTGCATGTGCAAAGTTCACAGAACAATGCCCAGCAGCATTACTTTGGGAGCCCCTAAAGGAAAGCTTTTTTAATGGGTGTGCTTCCTGTAGTTTCTGGAATAATATCATTAGACACAAACCATACTAAAAACATGAATACTTTGCATTTCCAAATTTAAAATTTCAAACATTTAAAAAAGGTAAATCTTTGTATTGGCCATTTTCTATAAGTAATGGCCTTTGATTCCTTGTCTCACATAAAACAAAATAAAAAAAGATACCTATGTCCTTTCTTCCTCCACAATGAGCTAAAGATGAAACTTAAGAGTTTTGCCTGGAATGCCTCTGAAAAAACTTGATTTATAGCTTATTACATTCTACGTCCTGTGGTAAGTACATTATATGCAGCAGTTTATTTTACCCTCACAAATATCAAAAGGGTTGGAGGCTCTTTGGTATCTCAAGCTGCACATGAGAAAACTGTGAAGAGGGTTAACAATGGGAGCACAAAGTGAAGAAGGTTTTGAATGTGCCACTCTGTTATGAAAGGGGCTTAATTCAGTTGAATGTCCTCATCTCCCAGATGAAGAACCTAAGACCCAGAACAAGGGTCTCTCTGTTATGCCATTCTGCTTTCCCTTTCTTTCTAGCTTAATCTTGGAGTTATATTTTCCCCATTTCTTCAATTCTGTGTACAAAGTCATATTTTTTTTAAAAAGACCAAAATGCATTCCTCCCTCACACACCCATTTTCTCCTCCTTTGAAGTAGCAACAGCAGCTGCCGGAGGAGGATCCCCTGGGCTTATAGAGCATCAGTCAACTCCACAGATGAAGGCAAAGACTCGAAATCAGAAATCCCTTCTCTAAAGAACCACACTAATGTTTCCCGTCTAAATTCCTTCTTTTCTTACTGAGTGGTTTAAAAGAATCCTGAAACTTCACGAAGGGTAATGGGCGACCTTCCAGATGCAAAGCATTTCCTCTGACTGGTTGTCAAGGCATCACTTTCCAGGGGCAAAGAGTGGCCTGCAGTTGATTGTTAAGGATGGCTTTTAGTAAGGAAGTGTGGCCTCCAGTTTTCAAGGACAAATGTGAATGAGACACTGATAATTAAACACATTTCCATTTCCAATTTATTATTCTGTTTTTTAAATATTTTAGCATGCATATTTAAAATACACGTGATGTTGTGACAGACATATAGATGATAAACTGTTTTTGTTTGTTTGTTTTTAGATAATTGACCATTTCTATGACATACAATTCCTTCCATATTCACTATTATAGAGGAAATTTGACAGGCCAAAGGCAAGAGTTAAGAGTAGATTGCTCTTACACTTAGTTATGACTCTGGGAAACGAGGCTTATCAACAGAAAATAGAACAAGAGTTGGAACTAGTACTTTTTGGATTGAAACATTCTAAATATATAAACTGGAAGAAAAAGAAAAAATAGCACTTATAATGGTTCTTTAACCATTATAAACCCACAATATGTACATCATCCATTCAAAAACACATGTAAAGTGCAACACTTAAATATTTTATATTGGTGTGGTTTTGTAATGATAGACTTTACTATCAATTAACTCTAAAAAAATGTTCTCATTTTAAAACAAAATGATAATGTATTAATTTATTTTCACAGCCAATAATATTTTATTCAGAATGAACTATATGCCTGACACTTTGCTGTACATTGAGAATTTCATAAGAATTGTACATTGAGAATTTCACAAGAATTGAAACAAATGTGATGGCATCTCTGTCCTCATGGAGCTTGATTTACAGAGGAGAAAACAGGCAATAAATCATCAGAAGAAATACATAGCACTTAACTAGCCCCTACAGAGAGAGAGGGAAAATTGCAAAGATTGAAGCAAGCAAGCAGGTGGAATAAGACACTATGGCCATAAAGATCTGACCTTTGAACAAAAACCAAAAAGCAAGTGGGACAGTAATATGAAGAATGCATCCCAGCAGAGAAAAAGAAGGGAAAAAACCTTGAGGTAGAAGATGACCTTATATCTCTGTGGACCAGCCAGGGAGCAACTGAAGGAAAGCTTGTAGGAAGCAAAACATCAGCTAATAGATGTAAGAGGTCTTTTTTTTTCATTTTTGGATTTTCGAGACAGGGTTTGTCTATGTAGCTTTGGAGCCTTTTCTGGAACTCACTCTGTAGCCTAGGCTGGCCTCAAACTCACAGAGATCCACCTGCCTCTGCCTCCCAAGTGCGAATACTGGGATTAAAGGTGAGCGCCACCACTGCCCAGCATAAGAGATCATTTTATATATAAAACTTTCCAGTTCAAGTATTTACTATGAGTCCAATGGAAATCTATTGAGTTTTTAAAAAAATAATACAGTCCAAATTATGACTTAATAAGATTATTTTGATTAAGAAGTTATAAGTGAACGAAGTGGTTTCCGGTCAAGGTTGATCTTATAATAACCTCAATGAGAGACCATGTGATTTTGTAAAAGTTTCAATTCTAGGTATGTTTGGAAAATGGAAATTAAGTTGCCAATAAAACTGTCAAGAAATATAGGGGGAAATAGTTACAGTTGAAAACAGAAAAAAAATAATGTCTTCTTAGGCAACTTTATGCATCTATCTATCATATTATGGTCACTCTCATCTCCTCATCCTCTCTTTTCAACATTCCACTTCACTAACCACCTTCCCTCCCCCACCAAATTTTCTTCCCATTTTCACATGTTGTTGCTTGGAGGCTCACTGGGTTTTACCAGGGCTGTGTGCATGGGCAGGATTGGGGAACTATCTACTGAAGCATGAGTAATTCATCACTGGTTACACAACTGTAGAAGATGAGTTCACAGATATGCCAGCTAACTGAAAAGTGAAAGGTTGCAGAAATGGGTGCATAAGTATGACATTGTTGTTTATTTGTGCAAGTTTTGTTTTGTTCTTTTAGTTTTGTTTGTTCAGGGTTGGGGAGCCATATGAAGGCTCATTCATAACATGCTCAATTAAAGATGCCTATTAAACATTGAAAGTGGAGATGTCAAGTAGATAATTGGAAATGCAAGTCTGAATTGATAGGAGAGGTCTTTGAGGAAGAAATGAATTTGGGAGTCATTAGCATATAGATGAGGAAGAATCAGCAAAGGCAATATAAAGAGAGGTCAGGAAGTTGGAGGAAAACTAGGTGAGTTGTATTCTGAAAGCCAAGTGAAGAAATCATTCCAAGTAGAAGAATGTAATACTGATGAAGGTCAAGGAAGTTGAAGTCTGAGAATTGACTGCTATACTTAGGAATGTGGAATCAGAGGCTTGAAATAAGTAGTATTGGTGCTATATTGCATTGGTGCAACAGGAAAAATTGTCAGCAATATGTCTGATTAGGAAGACGGAAATTGAAGCTGATGAATGGAATTAACTATCTCAAAAAGATACACTAGTAAAGATAAGCGAGAAAGGAATTACTGAAGAAAAACTAGGATCAAGAGTTTGTTAAAGTGTTCATGAAGTAGCTCAGTGATAGAGCATTTGTCTTGCTTAGTAGGCCCTAAATTTGATTCCCCTGCACTAAAAAAGTTTGTGTATAAATTAAAAGATGTGAAATCATCCTTGTCTGCCTCTAGAAAAGTCATTAAGGAAGAAAAGTTACTGATATTGGAAAAAGAGGAAAAAATTAAAATGGTTTTCTTTGAACAAAATGAAAGGAATGAGATTTGCAATAGTTACCCAAACAGTGGACCAAGACCAGACCATCAATATTGTACAGGAACTTGTGAGAAATAAAAATTATTTTGCTCTTGCTACAGCTAAGTCAGACTCTGTTGTTAGTACCTAGGAATCTGGACCTTAGCAAGTGGCTGAGAAATTATGACAATAAACTGAAAGGTATTGAACGACTTCACAAATAAGGAGAAGGTCAGTTTAATGTAGAAGCACAGAAATATATCTTTGACACAGGAGAATATGCAGATTGAGCATGTGGAGAAAAATGATGCAGGTGGGAGTTATGGTCCTGCCACTATACAAAGTTCTTTTGTAGCCGGGCAGTGGTGGTGAAAACCTTTAATCCTAGCACTTGGGAGGCAGAGGTAGGCAGATCTCGGGGCTGGAGATCAACCTGGTCTACAGAGTGAGTTCCAGGATGGCTAAGGCTGTTACAGAGAAACTCTGTCTTGAAAAACCAAAAATAATAATAATAATAATAATTCTTTTGTAACTGCTTCAAGTTCTCAGCATTGGAAGAATCACATCATTCAGACCTTCTCTTTAACTTGGTGTAGAGATATTAGGACTGTATCTACAGTGGAACTTGGTGACATGCAAGAAATTTGTATTGCTTTCTTCACCTGTAACAGTGACTGAAATGCATGACTGTGTGTCCTAAACACTCAATTCAGATAGTCTGCAAAGTTGTACAGTTTGGGGTCTTTAAACAGCATTGTCCATTCAGCTGCTCTTTTCAGCCACTCTTTTCAGTCAGCCTCAATTTCATATCCAGCATGAGCTACCATGTATTGCATGCATGACATGTTACAAACACTGCCAAAGGCATTCTTTATTCCAGTCCTTTGAATAGCCATTGCACACAGCCATTCTCCATTCGCAGATGAGAATATGTAGATTCAGAGAGAATAACTGTTAATGTCACCTCACTAGTAAGGGTGCAGTTCAGAGAAAGATCACCTGTGCCTCTCGGTGCTGCAGTAAAAGGAGGGCCGCTTCTAGGCAGATGCCTACAGCCCTTTGTCTTCTCTTTGACGCTATGTCTTTTCATATTCCATTTTATTTGGCTTATTCCTAGCCATTTCTCAAGTCCACTCTAGCTTAGCTGTTATTTTTTATCCAATCAACATGTACTTATAGTATGTGATTAGGCTATATTACCCAGAAACACACACACACACACACACACACACACACACACACACACACGTAAACACACACTCACAGGTACACAAATACACACAGTAGCACACAGTGGCCCCCAAATTAGGAAGCATATATTGAAAATTAAAGCAACACTAAACTTTTACACTACAAATCAAAGGGAAAACTTCCAGTGATAAAGCATGCCAGTGTTTTATGATATTGGCTATAAATCCTTTCACTTAATATACATTTCCTTATTAATTATTTAGTATATGGTTCTCTCATTAAACACTCTCTGAAATAACCAGACAGGCTACCATTAAAAAAAATAATGAATAAACATACTAGTCAATAGGTTTCAGCATTCCATGTGCCATAATTTATTATTCTAGATTTTATAGTTTTATTGATTTGCTATGAGAGTGTAAAAAGAAAGTAAATTTGTAGTCAGGTTGCATTTTCTGTGAGATTGTTGGGTTAGAAATTATACTTATTATTTTTCTTAAATAGAGGGTATTGTGTTTGTTAACTTTTAATAATGTGCATAGGTAATAAATCAAATGATTATCTTTAATTAAAGACAAAATAAACACCAAGTGGTTTTAGGACTGTCATTCATTAACTATTATTTTTTTTAAACTGTGCAGTCTTCACACAATATATAGGTTGCATGACCTTAATAATTAGCTGTTTTCCTGAACTTCCGATGTGGACACATCACCATCCTGTAACTCTTTGTAGCACAGTTGACTCACATTGGGTGTGGGACAAGGAATTCATTCTTATACCTAAAGCCATGATCCTGTCTCGCTCTACTTCTCATCCTGATGAATCGTGCCCATCCTCACATTCAAATCTAAGATTGCTGGTGGACACTGTTCTGTCCCTTCTCACATCTATTATACAGCAAGGGCTGCCACAACTCCATAAAAATCCTTACCAATGCCACCGAGAGTTTCTTCCTCTGGGATCTCACCATCTCTTTCCTAAACTATGGGAATATAACTCTAAGTGAATCTCCTTGTCTCCCATTATTATCGTTCTCTCTGCACTCCTGCATGTCTACCCTGAATCCTAAAAGTGCCAGTTGTATTTCACCACATGAAACTAATGGCATCACACCTTTGCCTTAAGCCATAGCACTGCATACCAGATAAAATTTAGCCATATTTGGGTGGCCCTGGAGCCTTGAATCTGGCCATCGTTCCTGTTTCTAGATGCAGTTTTGGCTATTTATTCTGCTACCACTCGCACTGCGCTGTGGAAATTCTAAAACCAGGGGATTTCTTGTCTTGAACACAAGTTGCTAACTTCTACACGGAAAAATCCAAGCCTCCATCTGGAAACTAAAACTAACTTTTAAAATGGAAATAACGTTAATACATTATGAAAGTACTGAAAACTGTTTAGGTCTTTGTAAATTGAAGTTATTTTTATTTCTTACATTTCAATTAATAATCATTATAATTCGAGCTTTTATACTTCAATGTGGCACTTAAACCTCTTGTAATAACAACACAATTCAGCTTTTATGCTGTTCATAAACATGACGGAATCATACTCTTGGACCATTGTTCTTTTTCAGTATGCAGGTTCACTTATTTGCATCTCTGGGAAATTGAATGCAGCATTCCAGTTGTGTTTCTTTTCATATTTTCCCCTTTCTTTGTAATTTTCAAATAAGAGCCCCATTCTTCTCTGACAGTCAATTCTATATTCTTCGAAAGATGCTATTATTTTGTTGACTGATAGTTCATTAATGAATACAATTACCATCTGCCACATTGCTTCTTAAATTATCCCATAATTGCATGTATATTAATTATCAATTGTGGATATTAAGCTTTGCTAAAGACACTCTCTCCTTTATTAAAACTGGTTGAATTCCAGGTGTATTTTCACAGCATTTAGATTTCTTGAGCTCCTTTGTATTCTTGCATTATAAGACTGTAACACTAATGTAAAATGCCACAGTGTGTCCCTTGACTGCTGTTTCTCGCTACTTTGTACATAGACTGATGTGTTTAATCCTCATTGATCTCTCAGATGGCCTAGTTTTTGAAGGACAAAGAGAAATAGTATCTGGTTTTCTGGGTATGATTTTTAAAACACAAAGACAAAAGGAAGTCATTTGGATGTATTTTAAAGAGAAGTGAATATGGCCTAGATTCCAAGCTAATGGATTCAAGGAACATTTGAAGGCTCTTAGCATCTACCACACTTTAAAGTTCCTTGAGGTTAAAGCATACACACACTATAAAGTAAGTATCTCTTTCAACTTTATTAAATATTTAAGTTGTCCTGTTAACACTGTTAAAATATGTGTACACATGTGTGTACGTGTGTGTGTGTGTGTGTGTATGTGTGTGTGACTAAAAATCTTATATACCATCAATAGAATTACCTAAGGAATAACAATAGTGTTTTTCTTTCCTATGACTCAATTCTTTCCAATTAATCTTAATTCACCCATATTTCCCTGATACATTTTTCTCCATTTTTACTTTAAAATGCATAAGTGGATAAAAAAAATGCTGTGGCCTTAATTTGTTCCATCCAGAATCTGAAATTTAGATGTAGCCTGTTTGTCGTATCTGCAGAAAGAATATAATGAAATCCCACATATTTGAATTTCAGAGCTGGAAAGGGCCTCAGCCGAAAACTTACCCCCCTGTGTTTTATAGGAAAACACTAAAACCAAGGAAGATTATGTCACCAGCCAGCCTGACTGTTGGCAAGTAGGGAACAGCAACCAGATCCTCACAGTTCTTGCACCCACTTTTAATAGATCACACACTCCCGCAAGTCACAGTCTTCAGTACTGCTCCTTGATACCTCACAAAGTGGAAATAGAGTTAACCAAGTCTGATGTAGGACTGAGAATCTCCAAAGGAGAAAGGAAAACCTGGGCTCCCCCAGGGAAAGCCAGAAACAAGGAATTCTCCAACACAAGTTTCTGTTAGGCTGTAAGGGTGTGAGGTGCCTAGACGCGACATTCACACAGGCAGTAGCTGTGAATCTTTGGCTGTGGTTTTAAAGTGATGACACTAATTTTAAGTTGCTGTGTGAACAAGCGATCTCCTGTTCGCACTGCATGATCATCTTGGAAATAACTCACAGACTGTTTTTATGCCCTTCCGAAGGCACTCTGGTCTTGCCCAGAGAAATCTGTATAAATTGAGTTTGGCGTTTGGAATGTGCACTTTGCCAGAACCCCATTTAGAGGCTTTTGACTTTGCTGTGAATGATAGAGAAACTGATTGTACACAAAACCCAGAGGAAACGACTCTGTTCACGGTGGTCACAGTACAGTGGGGCTGGAAAAGCTCCCCATCTCCTGTCCTCCAACCTCTCTCTGCTCTGAGCATTACGAACCAAGCCCTAGCAAGAATATTTTATTTGTCCAGCCAAGTGTCCTAGAAGGGAGGAGAAAGAAGGCAAAGCACTTGCCATGAGGGTGGGAGGAAGGAGCTTTCCAGATCTGCCTGGTGATTAGAGCTGGGCTGTTGATCTCTTTTCATGCTGTAGATGTGGCTGGCTGCAGTCACGCCTCCCGCTGCCAGCCGGGCTCGGGATCCTAATCAGTCACTATGAAAACTCATTAGCTCCACAGCAATGAGTGCTCCACTGCTGAAGCTTGGCGCTGTGCTCAGTACGATGGCAATGATCTCAAACTGGATGTCCCAAACTCTCCCATCCCTGGTAGGACTGAACACCACGAGGCTGTCGGCTCCAGATACCTTAGTAAGTCACTCTGTTGGGTTTGGCCATCTTGGAATGTTGAGAGTGTATTAAAATAGTGGGCGTTGTAAATTTCAAAGGCTGGGAGTCTGCTGCTCTCTTTATTGGTGGATTTCAAAGGTAAAATAGCTGTGTGATAACTTTACTCATGGATATTTATGAAGACTTTAAAGTAACACCTAGAAACGAGGGAGAGGGGACTGCTGGGGAATCAGCTATAAAGAGGAAGGCTGGTCTCATTAAATTCTTAAGAATTATATATTTTAACTAAATTGACTTGAGATCTGGAAGGATTCCTTAATATGCTTTGCTTCTAACTATTATATTTCGTGTAATATCTGAAACCTTTGTAACTTTTCCTACAGAATGAACTATAGAAGATATTCTTCCTAATCTGTTTTTCCCACAGCAGGCTCTTCTTTTGGAATGCAATGCCTATGGCAGTTTGTAATTAATTCTGTCAGAGAAGCCAACACCTTTTAAGCATAAATGAATTATAAAACGACCTCAGCAATTTAAAGCCTGCCAAAAAAGATATTTAAAACAACTAAGGAGTATGAACCACAGAAAACATACCTGATAAAAACTTCTTCTTGTATTGTTTAATAGTTTATACAGAATTTTCCTGGCATAAATCCATATTATGTAGTCTTTATCCATATAAAATTAATAAATCTTAACCTCACTATATTTTAGTAAAGACTTCTCAGGTATTTTGAAATTAGGTATGTTTATCCACAGTCTTAAGTACTTTAAGAAAAATATAAATTAATAGTTTTTCAAATGATAATGTAAAATTTCAAATAAAAGACATACTTAAAAATGTCCTGCTATCAAAGAAGACATTCAGAAAAATATATAATATTTGAAGTTTCTATCTTGTACATCGTTCTAGTGGAATATGTAAAGAAAAGAAGCCCTCCATTTTAATAGTTGTTTGCAGTTTCTAATAATAACTTATAAATCAATGTACAATTAACTGTGTAGTCTGACTAAATTAATTACATAATTTGCCATTTTCTCTCAGTATGGAGACACCAGTGAAACACATGGTAATCAGATATAACCTGCCTTCCCCATCTTACTTTTCTGGAGTCCCACATGGTACCTCGGTGCCCTCTAGGTGGAGAATCTCTCCATAATCTGCATAGTAAAGCTTTGCAGCAGAGTTGTCAAGATTTACAGTCATACAGACAGCATGATATGTAATTAATGCACATTTATACAAGAATTTTTTTAGTTATTTAATACTTACTGAGCCAACTGTTTACAAGGTCCAAGGTTTTTTATTTTTAAAGACACAGTTGTTTAATTAACACTCTTAGAAAGATAATTTTAACAAATAATGAATCATATATCAAGTTTGGCATATTAACTACAGGTGTATACTTTTTTGTATATATAGGCACTAACTTATAATGTTTTCTACTGTTATTAAATGAAGAGAACTAAATTTCTAAGAGTCATACTTTTCACTCTAAGGATTTTAAATATGTTTTTAAGTTCAAAGTGAATGATGACTGGTTGATAATTTGTCAATCAAAATATGAAGCATTGCTATAGACATGGACATATCCAAATACATCAATTCTCACTTTAGCTGTTCCTCCTTGGAAAACAAAAACAAACTTAGAAAAACCTAGAGAATTCTGAATGTCTCATATGGCTCATAATTACACACCAATAAATGGTATGCTGGTATTTTCTGAAGTGAAAAAAATATTAGATTACAAAAAATTATTTTATCTTATTTGATTCTTGAAAGAGAACTAGTGTCTTACCTAATTATTCAAGATGATTGTTCATGGCTTAGAATCTCCATGGTGAAGAACAAGCGAATCATTACATCTTCTGAGAAATATAAAATGTTGATGCTGGAAGGTTATATCAGACCTTTGAAACTGCCTGGTCTGGATGCGTTCACACTGTCATTAGCAATATCATGTATTTATTCACTTGTTTATTGATGTTGCAAATTAAGTCTTAGATAATATGTGAAGAATATTGTTTTCAATTAAAGCTGAAAAGGAAGTACAATGTGTGAAAGAGGTTCCAGGTCAAATAAGTGGCTAGAGGAAACATTTGCTGGGCTTCTACCATCTGCTTGCTTCCCACACAATCAAACCCTTGCCCCAGCAAAGATACTTCACACAAACCTAGAGCTCTGGGGTTTAATTTGTGTTCTGAGTGAGATAATCAATCATCCTCACTCTACAAGCGGGACAGCTGACTCCAAATATGCACGTGGCCAATGGGATTTCTATAGTAACCATCTAGAACCAAAACATAAGACCGCAGTTCTGCCTAGTGTGCCATGTCTACAGGCTCTCATTTGCCAGTCCTTAGCCTTCATGGCTTCAAGTGTCTATTGGCTTCACCCTGCCTTGCTCAGACTGTTTCTCATATTCCTGGACACCTATCTGTCCATCTCCTACACACCTATATCCTCACCTTTTAAAATATATTTCCTCATCTCCTTGACCTCACAGAGTTAGAAAAAAAGCAATGTAACACAACTTGATACCTATCGTTCTCTAAGTTCTTGCAGTAAAGAAGGAAAGAAACACCTAAGTGGCTTTATAGACATCGTGGAAGTAGTAAAGGAGGTTTTCTGACTAAGGGACTTTCCCCCCCAATTTCTTTCATATAATTCCATAAGGAAACACTGCTTCAGTTTCCACAGAGCTTTCTGTCCAGACAATTAATTAGAAGAAGGAGACACACTTCTTTGGTACAGTACGTACAGCTAAATGTAGTGGGTCAGCTGTCTTCATCAATTTTCCCCTCCTATGTTCTACATCTATGTTAATCAATATAAATGAGATTAACCTGCAACTATGTAGAAATTACACACATACACACACACACACATCTCAAATATGTTTCATGTTTGTATGTCATTGTACATCATTGTAACAGGAAGAAAAAACAAAATGCAGTTATGCAAATATTATCATAGTTTCTCTTAAAAAAAAAAAACATTTCAAATGACCTGAAAAAATAAAGCAAGAAAGTCAGGGTTTGAAATGCTAAGAGACAACTAAATCAGTTTAAGCAGGTGCCTATAAAATAGGAAGTGTGCCTTTGTTTTAAGAACTAAGGGGGGTTTCAAATTCACAGGATGCTGTCTACCAGGACCTAATTAAATACAACTCTTTAAGTCATGAAGGCCCTCTTACTTATCTTCAAATGTTGATATCACTCTTAGTTTTCTTGCTTGAGTTTTGTTCTTTTTCTTCTACACACTGGAGTGGGCCCATGGCCTTTGGAGAAGCTGGGGGAGTCTGCTTCAGGTCTCTGCAGGCTCAGGCCCCCTCTGGCACTTCTCTCTGATGAAGAGTCATTTCCCCTGGAGGCTGAGCTTCTGAAAAATCCCTCACGCTGTGGAAACATTACCAAGAATAACCCAGGAAAGAGCAATCAAAAAAAAAAAAAAAAAAAAAAGCAGAGAGTGTTCAGCAGATACTGTTCCCAAACAGCCAGTCCTACTGCTGTGGTAGGAAGAGGCCTTGAAGGGACCTGTGGGCACAAGCCATTT
Source organism: Peromyscus eremicus (assembly GCF_949786415.1). Lineage (NCBI taxonomy): Eukaryota > Metazoa > Chordata > Mammalia > Rodentia > Cricetidae > Peromyscus > Peromyscus eremicus. Next base: position 87,049,386 of record NC_081421.1, read on the forward strand.
GTTTCGCTCCGTTTTCACACATCTATCTGGCTTCTCCTCATATGCAACTACTCTGATGCATAGTCAGTTTAAAGTTCTGTAATACTATGAAACACAGCCTTGGTAGTCCTCCAAGGATCTTACCCTAAAATAAGAAATGTGGCTTTATAGTTGGAGTGATGATGTCTAATTTTACCAGCTATTATTGATTTGGGTGTTTGGGGTTTGTTTGTTTTGCGGTGGTAAGGAAGGAGCCCAGCATTGTGTATATGCCTCCTTTCCATTATGCTACCTTTTGAAAAAAATTTTTTAATCTGACAGTTTTTCTCTCCCAAACCCTTAGGCCATGTCTGTTATGTGATAGGACAAATAAGAAAGTTAGTGAGAGTTGATTGAAGGCTCAGAATAGCAAATCTTCAGAATAACAGAAAATGTGATAATTGCCTTTTTATAGAAGCATAATCCCAAGGACGGGAGTGGATTTATTCTTGTTTGAGAGTCTGAACCAAGTAAGGACTCACAGGAAAATTTCCAGAGAGAATTTCAAGTGACAACCCTCAGTTTTCCACAGTGGGAGGGCTGCCCACGAAACACTGAGTCTCGTCAGTGAAGTCAAACAAAAGCACAAAAACATGTGCATGACATTTCACTGGATAGAAAGACGTGATGAAATAAAACTTCTATGGCCAACTCCCAACTCATTGGGATTTTCAAGCAATATGGACAGAGATGGCCACCTTAAAGTTGATGATGCTTTTGCTGTTTCTGTTGTGGTTGTTTTTTTTCTCTTTAAAGCCTGAAGGATTCCTTGAATGAAGAATATTTACTTATTTCAGTCCCAAAGATTCTTGTAAGTAATAGCAAGAAAGCTGCTATGGAGTGACATCTTTATTAACACATCCTCCACAGCATAGCTTCTACCATGATCTCTCAACCTCTCTCTAATTCCTGTCCTCACATTTTCCCTTTCTTTTCAACCAAAGCCGTTAATATGCTCCACTCCACTTCACTCTCTGGAAGAAGACCCATCCATCCTTAGATTAAACCACTCTTAAATCTAGGTTTTTAATGAAGGGGATTTTCTAATTATATCTCCTATGTCAGACCCCATTTTTTGTACTTTGATCCGTCATTTCTTTCTTCATTGCTCTTTATTTTGGGGAAATATCTACAAATTGAACATGAAAAGCAAAATTTAATAATGCTCAACCTGCTGACTTGCTTCTATTCAAAGGTGTGGGATCCTTTCCTTGGCCTTCTATGCTGTCTGGGCCCTGGGAAATGACTGCAGTCTGTTCAGTGGGAGCAGTGCATTTGCTGCACCTTTACCTTGCTGTTTCTCTGGGGTCACACTGATCACATGTTTCCACACAAGATAATGTCCCCTGCCTGCTGAGAATCAGCTGCTGGGGGGCTTGTTTCCTCTACAGTCCTGATTAGGACTATCAGTAAAAGGATATAGATGATCTATCTGTAGTGAATGAACATAGAGAACACTGGGTTGAAAGTTATAGAAAACGTACATGTTCGTGCTAAATGGTGTCTTGAAGAAAATTGCTTTAAGTTCGTTACATTGTGGCTTCCTTGTAAGTAACATTAAAAAAAAAAAAAAACATCATCTGTTTCTAAGGGCAATTGGTTCCAAAGAAATGAATCCAATTACAAGAGAAAGGATGCTATAAGGAAACCCTACTGAAATGTAATGTATTTTGATCTTCTTTTTCTGCTTCTGAGGATACATCTTTCCTGTCACAAATCTCTGTGGTTCAGAAAAATTCCCAGGTGGTATCTTTATGTTTGTAAAGCATAGATCTGCAATTAAATTATAATCAAAGAACTCGGACCAGATACAATTGTTAAATGATGGGTTTAATTCTCTTATTTAGTGCACCCTTAAATATTTCATGAGTATTGTAATAATAAAAACTGCTAAATAGTTCATTTAGTTCCTCTAATTAACACAAAGAGTTCAAAAAGAACTGCATCAGTAATGGCTGCTGTGTATGGATGCTTTAGACCATTCATAATCAACTGTATTCACTTCCCGGTTTCAACTACTTTGCTTCACCATAATACAAATAGATGCTGTATTGGGGTGATGGCATCATGTATTAAGGGAGACTGAAATGATTGATAGTTCAATATGGAGTTTAAGCTTCATGTCTTGTGATCAGAATGCACAAGTTCAAACCTCAATCCTACTGATTATTCTCTGTGTGAATGTGGGAAAGTTCCTTTGTGTTGCAAGAATGGTCAGAATGGTATCACCTAGACCTAAAAAATTTCAAGGCATTAAGGGACAATAAGTTACACAATCCTCCCCACAACCCCTAGAGATCCACATATGCTTGATATTCCTGGTATGTGAGTTTTACTGACATTTGAATAATTGTTATTGTAGGTCAGAATTGGAGCAGGTCTTCTGTCCTGGGTATCCAAAAATATCTAAATATGTCCTTCCACCTGAGATCACAGTTGGTTTTATTTTGGTTGTCTTTTCAATGCTAGTTGGGAACCCTAAAAGAGAATGCTAGAAATACTTACAAAGCTTCTCTATTTGTCATTGTCCCCAATACAGGGTTTTGTATCAAAATCTACAGAACTGCTAGGCACTTTGGTTTTCTTAACACAAAGGTGAGATTTTATACTTTAGATCATTCAAAGTAACTGCAGTCCAGAAGGACACGACTCTTCAATAATTCTTAGAAGGTCTAAGGCATGGCTGGAGTCATTACCATTATTAAGAAGGAGGTTCCAGGGAACACTAAATGGACATCAAATCCTGCTCACCTTTCCCACTTGTGTCAGCAACAGAGAGCGACCACCACATGGCCCTGTGTGACAAGCTTCACAGTAGCGCCAAACCACTAAGCAAGGGCACGTCAGTATAAACGCTGACAGCCTTAATAATCAGTGTTTGCACTGCTGTTAAAATATTTTAATATGCTAATTGGGTGGCCTTGCTCCTTTGTCCAAAAGCTAAATTTATTCTAGAGCCAAGCTTTAATTTTATGGCACAGTTGAGACAGGTGTTCAATGTTACAAGAAGCCCGAAGGGCCCATGTCCAGAGAAATTAACCCCAAGCCATTGCTCAGCCTAAGCCTTCAATTAAATCATAGAAACTACTCTGCTAAGTCATTCCTATTTTCATCCTGTGGATAATCTCTGAATTTTCCCCTTATAACTAAAACAGATAACCTACTTCTAGTTAATATCTTATTTAATTTTAGTAACACACGATTCTAAGAACATCTTTTTCTCTGTAACTGAATATGCAGGAACAAGAGCTAGAAAAGATTAGTGGTATATAGAAAGAGGGGTTACATTAAGAATTCAATCCACTCAGGAATAAAAAATAGCATAGGAATTATCTTTAAAAAATCAGTTAGCTGTGAAGAGATTAAAATATTGGTCTGGTGACATATTCTTTTTATTAAAAAGCAAAGACAAGGTTTGTGATATCTTTATGAGATTCTTGAGTTTAGAGTTTATAACTCTTCCAGCATATATTCACAACACACCCTGTGTGTTGTTTTTTTGTATGAGATGACAGAGTCCTATGGCAAGAATTGTAGGACATAAGAATCGAAATCTACACCCCATGCTGTGAAAAGAATAACAGTAGTAGAACTTCCTACTCCTTTGTTGATTCTTTTTATGGTTGTATCAGTAAGTCAGTGGAGGTGAGCTGCCCAGTGGAATTCACCAAGGCATCATTCCTCAGTTAAGGAAATCGTCAAAGAAAAGCTTAATTAGATAAGAAACATTAATGCTCTGAGCAAGTGAGACAATGAGTAGCTAGAAGGTACACCAAGCCATTCTCAAAACTTCTCTTATACAACAGAAAGAAATTAAGGTAGAAAAATGAAGCATCCAAGTTTGTTAACAGAGACACCTCCAGTTTATAGAGTTTCAAGTCTAGTCATGGAAAGACTCTTCCACCAGCGTAGAATAAAGATATCATCTGTGTATATTACTTGAAAATCTACTGAGATTTGTCTTGAAAAAGAAGACAATATTGAGGCAAACTAAGGATGACATGTTTTGCACTTGATAGAATACTTATAAAAAGAAAGTTAGGAAATTTTCACATTCCTATATAGAATAAGCTAGTTGTTATATGAATAGCAATACTGTCAGATTCAGTTCAATGTCTGATGAATACATCAGACATAGAGAAACCAAACTTCTCGGAGTGAAGGCCACTGTTGGATAGTGCAGGAGGTAAAACTGTCAATGTAAATAGAAAGAAGATTTTAACAGTGCTGGGATGCTACCTTAAAGCTAGGAGTACAATGATTAAGAGTGTTAGATGCTCATTTTTTTAGAAGACCATTTTCGGCTTAATTTCAGAATATCAGACATGCATAATGATAAGGAAAGGTACATACTGTTAATTACATTCCTCTTGTGAAGGAAAAACTAGCATGTCTAATGTAGAAAGACCAGTAAGATGTGAGGAAGTGACTAGTAGAAGAGTCTAAACATGGAGTTCAAATCTGAAAGTGCACAAAGCACGAGAAGTGATGTGAGATCCACAGACAGTAAATAGTGGAGAATCTGAGACCACAAAACTCCTTTGTAACGTTTGTGAAGCAGGTAAAACAGAATGAAGCTGCAACCAATGGAAATTTGATTTTTTTCTCTTCTAATTTCAAAGAATCAAAAGGTGTGGAAGTAGCTGAGTAGATTAACTGAATGCTGTACAGTCATGATAACCTGAATTTGATCTTCAGTACTAACATAGAAAGCAACTAGTGAAGAGCCTGAGATTAACAGATCCCTGTGGATTGCTGGCCAGCCAGCTTTGAGACATTCCATACCAGTGAGAAAACCTATCTCAAACACAAGGTATAAATATCCTGAGGACACAAGAAGTTGTCAGAATTGCACACGTGTATACATACACACTCACAAAACAACAACAAAATAAAACCCCACAGACAAACGTACTTTGAAAAACCTAATAAAAGCTTTCCTTATGGTACTACAAATCTATCTTCTCATTACCCTATAGTGAAAGTCCGTTTTGTGTTTGCTGTTGCTTCTCCCCAGACTCAGATTAGCCCCAAAGAAGGGTGGCAAGTGTACAGCTCAGCGCAGGACCCCGACGGGCGATGCATTTGTACAGTGGTGGCTCCAGAACAAAACCTGTGTTCCCGGGATGCCAAAAGCAGGCAGCTCCGGCAGCTGTTGGAAAAGGTATGTGCCTTGTGTTCCCGGTGCATATTTTTTATTGAAATCTATCATTCTTTAGAAAGGAACTCTGGTGAATATCACGTAGTTGCTCTGGTCTTAGCTCTCTTTTAACATGAGCCTTTCCTATTCTTTCAAAAGGGTATCTCAAGTTTCTGGCTATATTATTCCATTTCTATGGCTTTTTTTGCCTTTTGTAATTATTCTTTCTTAAGACAGACTCTCTACCATACATCTTAATACCCAGCCAATTTCTCTCTTACAGGGTTCAGGAAGCACGGAGTGTTCTTCGGATGCTAACAATTCAGTCTTAGCTCTAAGGATCACACAAAGCTCTTTGAGCTCATACATTAGACTCTTACTAACCATCTTGCTAGGAAGTTAAAATAATGACATGAAATATGCAAGCTATTGGGACAGATAATGAATAATTCTGAGTGTTTATCATCATTTTCTAAATCATTCCTTTGAACATTAAGCTCTTCAGTTCCATTCAATGGCATTCTTTCCATAATTTACTTAAGCTGGATCCATAACAATCAAATGCAGAATGCCCTTGATTTGTTCTCTTTTACAGATGAGAGTCAGCTCAAGAAAGGTTGTTTATGTGTATTTAGGAGGGGGAAAGCCAATGAGTGCTTCTTTCAATGGTCGCCATTCAGACTCGCACTGTGCAGGGTTCTGAATACAGTAGGACAGCTGGGGTGGTCAGAGCGATGCAAGGATGACAACATGTTTGAATTTTAAGTATCATGCGAAGAAAGAGATGAATTAGAAAGTGTGTGCTGTAGAGGACACCACGCTCTCCACTTGACTCTGTGTCGTATCATTTTTGTGATTACGTACTCCAGACACTAGATGGGAAGTTTCCCACCTGAAATTGAGATATCCAGGAGAAGGAAAGAACCTAGAGTGCTAAAATAAACAAATGTTCCTTATCTTAAGGCAAGCTACCACTTTCTCCTCAGTGTCATAAGCTTTCCTCTATGCGCATCATTTAGGAATCCTTCAATAAACAAGTCTGTTTCTCTTCTCCCTCTCCTTGGCGCCATCATCTTCCTCTCTCTCTCTCCTCAAGCCTCCTCGGATATGGTAAGAGTCCATTCTCCCTGCCCCCAGCTAGAGCAGGTGCCATTTTCATTAAAATCTCGGACTGTTAGAAATTATTATAGGCATATTTTGATTACTTTTGTGATACTGATTTCTAGTCTTCTCTTTTTAAGAAAAATTAAAATATATTTTTTAGTTACCAGGGAAATTAATTTTGGTAGAAAAGGGTTTAACCTTTCTTTTTTTTTTTTAAGATTTATTTATTTATTATATATACAGTGTTCTTCCTGCACGCATCCCTGCAGGCCAGAAGAGGGCACCAGATCTCATTACAGACGGGTGTGAGCCACCATGTGGTTGCTGGGAATTGAACTCAGGACCGTTGGAAGAAAAAAGAACTTGGAAGAGCAGCCAGTGCTCTTAACCTCTGAGCCATCTCTCCAGCCCAAGAGTTTAACCTTTTAAACACACTTTTCTCTTCTATAAAATTGTATTTCTACTCAGATTACCGACAGTCTGAACCATCCTTTTACTTCTACATAAAATACATAAGAAAGATTTTCTTGAATGTTATAACTTCATATAATGTATTAGTATTGTTCGGTAGCATGTGGTGATATATTGTGTTCCCCAATATTGTGCACCCTAATAAAGTTTATCTGAGGACCAGAGGGAAAAGCCAGCCACTATATTAAACATAGAAGTCAGGCAATGGTAGCACATGCCTTTAATCCCAGCACTAACCATAGAGGTCTGGAGGTATGTACAGACAGACAGGAAATGATGTAGCTGGGCAGAGAGAGAAAATAAGATGGCAGAATAGGAAGGCATATAGGCGTGGGTATACAGGAAGTAGGTCTCTTTGGAGACTGAGGTGTCGGTGAGGTGAGGTTCTCTGTGGCTTTTCTTATCCCTCTGATCTCTCAGGTTTTTACCCCAATATCTGGCTCTGGGCTTTTATTAGTAAGACTTTTTAGCAATTCATGTTAAATTTGGTGGCTGAACATTTGTGGCAAGAATTCACTTGTGGCCTTATGGTTCCCCGGCTCAGGCCCAAGCTGCATTCGGCCTGAGTCTCTTTGGCTTTTTCTCTCCTGGTGGTTGGTGGGCTCTCTCTGGATTCCTATCTTGGACTGCTACCACGCTAGGTAGCTGCTTTGAATTCCCTCAGATATTGGGGCATCCGTCTTAGGCCTAAAGGCCTAGATACCTGACAGTCTTTTCCCATGGGTATCAGCAAAGCATGGCATATCAAGTTGCTGTAGGACTAAGCTCTGCCCCTTGGATTTAGACTGGACAAAGCAACCCAGGATGAGGAATAGGTATCCAAGAGCCAGACAAAGCATTAGGAACAGACTTTTCTCCCACTGCTAGGAGTCCTACAAGTACACCAAGCTACATAGCTGTCACAGATACATTGAGGGCCTAAGTCAGTCCCATGCAGGCTCCCTAACTATTGATTGTCTCTCTTAGCTCCTATGAGCTCAGGTTAGTTGTTTCTGCCGGTTCCCTTGTGATGACCTTGATCCCCGGGCTCATTGGATCCTTCCTCTCTCTCTTCAGCAGGACTCCCCCAGCTCAGCCAATGCTTAGTTGTGGGTCTCTGCAACTGTTTCCATCAGAAGGTTCTCTGATGACAATTGGGATTGTCACCAATCTATGAGTATAGCAGAACGTCTACATTTTTTTCTGCAATAGTGTTTGGTTCTATCCTATGTCTCTGGGCCATCCAGCCTCTTGGTCTTAGCACTCCAGGCAGTGTCAGGAGTGGGCTCACTCTCACGGGATGTTTCTGAGGCTGAACTAGTCATTGGTTGGCCCCTCCCACAATCTCCAAGCCACCCTTAGCCTCCTTCAGGATAAGGACAGGCAGGACAGCCTATAGGTCAAAGATTGTGTGGCTGGGCCAGGCTCCCAATCCCTCCTCTGGAAATCCTGCCAGGTCAGAGTAGATGGCCAGTTCAGTCTACACATCTATCATTGCTAGGAGTCTTAGCTGAGGTCATACTTATGGATTCCTGGGAGTTTCCCTTGCACCAGGATCCTACCTGACCCCTAAACCTGATCTCTCAAGTTCCCATCCCCATCCACCCCCAGTCCACTAGGAACTCTCTTCTATTTCCCTTTCCCAGGGAATTCCATGCCTCCCTCCTTGGGCCCTCCTTGTTACCTAACCTCTCTGGATCTGTGGATTGTAGCCTGGTTATCCTTTACTATACACCTAATATCCACTTATGAGTGAGTACATACCATGTTTGTCTTTCTGGGTCTAGGTTACTTCACTCAGGACAATTTTTTTTCAAGTTCAATCCATTTGTCTTCAAATTTCCCGATATTATTGTTTTTAACAGCTGAGTGATACTCCATTATGTAAACACACCACATTTTCTTTAATCCATTTTTTGGTTGAGAGGCATCTGGGCTCTTTTCAGGTTCTGGCTATTACAAATAAAGCTGCTATGAACATAGTTGAGCAAGTATCCTTGTTGTATGCTTGAGCATCATTTGGGCATATGCCCAAAAGTGGTATAGCTGGGTCTTGAGGTAGAGCAATTCCCAATTTTCTGAGAAACTGCCATATTGATTTCCAAAGTGGCTTTTCAAGTTTACACTCTCACCAACAGTAGAGGGGTGTTCCTCTTGCTCTACATCCTCCTCAGCATAAGCTGTCATTTATGTTTTTGATCTTAGCTATTCTGACAGGTGTAAGATGGAATCTCAGAGTTGTTTTGATTTGCATTTCCCTGATGGCTAAGCATATTGAACATTCCTTTATCTTGTGATTTGAGATTCTTCTGTTGATAATTCTCTGTTTATATTTGTACCCCATTTTTTAATCGGATTATTTGGGTTTTTTGATCCCTAGTTTCTTAAGTCCTTCATATCCATTCAATCCTTACAAAAGACATGGTTCATTTTCCAAATTTAAGCAAAAGTAATCTTTTCCTTTCTGAGTCTTTCAATGTTACTTAGCTTACTAGCTGTAGTGTTATATCAGATTGCTTTTACAGAGTTTTTATGTCATTTACCATATCACTAGTGGTCTTGACACTATTAAGAGGTGCTATCTCTGTCCTATGTATTAACAAATATATATGTTAATTAATAGATTGGGTCTTAGTGCACCAGAAATAAAATTGTTGGCCTAAAAGTTTGCTTATTAGCTACATAGTTTTTGTGTATTACTACAGGTATTCTTCATTGCCTAGGTCAATATTTCCTAAAATATGATTTTGGACTAGGAAGTGGGTAACATTTTTACCAATAAAATCAATTCAAGGACACTATACACAGTAATTCACCTTGAAGATTTCAAAAGCAGTGTAAAAACCATACTTCCTGTAAAGTCCCACAGTCAAGAAACTGCTGTTCTTATTGTTAAGCCAAAGCTAGACAAACATATTGAGCCATAGTTTTTTTTTTATTATAAAGTAGTATGAGTAACAGTTCTAACTGAGAGTAAAAATACATTCATGTTCATTCAGAAAGACCTCATACATTTTATTCATAAAAAACAAATAGGACAGAGTTCAAAAAAGGAGTATCTGAGATGGGAGACAAGGACTTGGCCAAACATTGCTGAAGTCTGTTAGGTAGATTTTCATAGTTGTGACAAATATCTAGCAAAAACAAGCTTACAGGGGGAAGAATTATTTTGGCTCATGATTTTAGAGGTTTTATTTTGTGGTCACTTGGTCCTGTTGCTCCTTGGCTGTGATAAGGCTGAACATTGTAAACAGAACCACAGAACTATGTAATAGAGTGAGTCAGCAGACCGGCAGCAGGGAGAGAGGTCAATGGAACAATGTAGACATGATACATTCCTTGATGACATACATCTAAAAACTTAACTTCTTCCTGCTGGGCCCCACCTCTTAGGTTTCCAGACTGTCTCAAAATAATGCTATCAAGTGAAAACCAAACCTCTTAGGTGCCGCCTAGTGTTCAAAACATAACAGAATCCCAAACAAATATGAAAAGCTGAACTGCAGAACAGCTTCAGAGAGAAGCAGAGTGCATGAAGAAACACAGATGACAGGTCTCCCTATGAGTCATACAATGGAGAGTCAGTGTTCTGTATCATCAGGAAGCTTGCTCAAGTGAGTCTCCACCAACAGGAGTAAGCTCTTCCTAGGAAGAGCTAAAGGCAACTCAGAGTCAAATCCTGCCCATTCCAACACTTTGAATGCTGTCCTATACCTCAGACATAGTCCTACAATTATTCAAGGCTGTATAAAAATTCTCATCAAAAATTCTCTCAAAGTATTTTCCCATACCACAAATTAAGGTGAAAATTTAAATGAGAAGTGAGAGTAGCACATAAAATAAGGGACACTACTCTAACTCTATTCAGAATATTTCCTCTTGCCCCTAATCTTCTAATTGTGTAGAATATGACTAGGTACAGAAAATTCTTAGGAGGATATCACCCATGCTAATGACAGGTATCTTTACAGTCTGTTACATTTTAAATAGGTAGCCAGCTACTTTAATGCAAATGCTTTTCTTTATTCATGCTTAACTCTAATGAGGTTAGAAAATTACTTGAAAGCAATGATTTTATCTATGATGAAGTGTCCATGAGTTTAATGTCATCTCTAATTTTGTATTGCACTAAAAATTTTTATATGAAGCACTGCAAATATAATAATAATTTCAAATTTAAAAATATTTATAGTTATATACTACAGTCTCTGACAGTTATAGGAAGAGAAAAACTCTCCCTAAAATAGCAAGATCCTAATTGCCATTATACTATTTGAAACCCAAGATGATTTTACTTAGGAAATACTTATTGAGTGCTTATTCTGTGTCTGGTTCTGAGTAACATCTTGAAAGTAAAAGATGTAAGATGCAGCCTCTGAGGAGGATCACAGACCAAGGGCCCTCTGCTGACATTGTCCAAGCACACATTGCAAAATTACTTTTAATGTAAGCCGAACTGTGACATGCTGGAAACAGGATGGACATGGGGAGAATTAGGGATCAAGACAAAAGAGAAAAGGAAAAAAAGAAAATTGACTTGTCTTACAAGAGGTAAAGAACGGAGGCAAGCCAGGGCACGAGAACTCACTGGCTTTTCTAAAAACGACAGCTATGAGCAATGCATCAACTAGGGTCTCTTTATAGCTAACTGGTATGTACATTAAACTTTGTAACTTTACCCGATGAAAGAAGTCTACCTCTGAACAAACCATAGTTCACTATTTTTTCAGTGAAACTAGCCTTTACTAATTATTAAGCAATACACATTTACTTAAAAACAAATGGAAACATTCACATCTCTAAAACAAAGAAATAATTGCAATCATATCACCTTTTTGTGCTTATTCCTTGGTGCATTAACTTACGCAACCAAAAATATCATTTAATCAAAATGGATTTATACATATACACCATATACATACATGTGTGTTCATAGAGCTTTCCTCTTTCAGAAATTTAATATTAACATCTAATTATTTTTCTAATTCTTCTATGTGCATTTCTTCATGATTTTCTCTTAATAGATTATATTATCTTTTGCATGTGTGGCTGTATCTGATTTATGATAAAAGATTGAATTCTGAACCCATGTTACATTTATCTCTTTTAGAAACCCTGCCTAGATGAACAGTGATTCTCAAGCTTTAAAAGTCAGCTGTAGGACTCACTTGGGAATTTTGATAAATATGCAGACTAATTGAGTGTCTTTGGAATAGTTCTGGAATGCTGATTTCTGACAAAATTGTTGCTTTGAAAAGAGTACTGAGATACCAGAGGTGTAGAGATCCATCTTAGTCTAGAATAATTTATCCTCATACTATTCTTCATTCAAATTCTTCCCTCTATTAGAGGCTTCCCTTTGTTTTCAGGTTTTTGTTATCACAGAAATTAGAGCAGTTTTTCTTTCTTTTTTTTTTTGCACTCTTTCTAGGTCACCTATTTTCTACTTCTAAATAGCCTGGGGCTCAATGAACCTGGGCCAGTGCCATCAGCTTAACATGTGTTTCTGCCTATCTATGAGGCATGTTATGTTTTTGCCATTTCCCAAGTCCCTCAAACATATGCTATGCAACTTAGTAGGTGTTCTAACACTGCCAGCATTTGTCCTGGCTAACTCAGTGTTACCCTTCAGAATACTTTAAACAACCATCATGATGTAACTGCAGTGAAATCAGTATGAGTTGATATCAGTGTTCAGTGAGCTCTTCTGGAGGGAATCCAGGTTCCTGTGTTCTACAATTAAAGAAAAAAAAAAACTGAGGAGGGGCACAGAGATACAGTGGTGGCAGAACATAGTTAGGTAAAGATGTGTTTTCAAGGGAGGATGTGGGTTGGAGGAAAGAGAGGGAGTTATGTAGCTCTGTGTCTCAATGAACAAAGGATACAGGCTTTTATGTCACACACCCTGGGCTTTTTGGAGTCGTTTGCATTTGGGGCTCATTTGCACCTGTATAGGATTTCTTACACATATTCTGTTGCTCTCAGCTCTGCAAAATAGTTCATGCATTGTGTGGCCTTAGCATTTTAAAGCTCCACCCTGAGATGTATGCTAGCATTATAATAAACAATAGACCAGCTTCAGACAGTCTGAGGATGCACTGTACCTGCTGGGATGGTGGAATTGAGTGGTGAAGAATGAGGACTCCTAGCCTTTCTCTCTGCCAAGTGGTTTCTTTTATATACTTTTGTTCGTCCTTTATGAAGTCTCCATCTCACTCTCTTCCTTATTCTTCTGCTTCAAAATGGTTAAACTCTAACTCTGTTGGAGATGTCACTACCATACTGTATAGCCAGAAGCTTCCTCTGTAGGAGGTGTCACTACCATACTGTAGCCAGAAGTTTTCTCCGGTCTCGCCCGTCCCCAAAGTCCAACAGCTGCTTATAAAATAATCATTCAGAGGCTTAATATTAATTACCAATTGCATGACCTATGGTATGCTTCTTGCTAGCTAGCTCTTATAATTTGACCCATTTCTATTAATCTATAAGTTGCCACGTAACCATGACTTACTGGTACTTTTACATCTTGCTTCTCCTGGCAGCAGCTGGCATCTCTCCTGTCTCTCCTTTCTCTTTTCACTATCTCTCTTGGGTCTTCCTGCCTATCTCCATCCTGCCCTGCCATAGGACAATGCAACTTATTTATCAACCAATCAGAGCAACACGTATTCACAACACACAGAAAAACATCCCACAGCACCATACACTGTTGCTAAATCCCTCTGACATTTCAGATGTAAGAAACAGCATTTACAAACACATTTTATCTCAACATGCATCACCTTGGGGCATTATAACCTTATGAGGCCTTGGAATGAAATTAATTTTATTTTATTTTTTCTAATCTATTATCTTCTTGCTTTTGTGGCCATTTCTAATGATGGATGTCCAATTTTTATAACATGCATAGGTATAACTTCCTTTAGCTGGATTCTTTGAATGCCTATTGAAAGTAACCTTGAAAATGTGACAAGCAGACATGCATTCATAGATTTGGTACTTCTGTTCTTCATGCTAATAACATTGTGATACTTTAGTAGAGATTGCATGTATCCATAAACAGAGAATAATATACAACCAATGGCTTCATTTGACAGGTACAGAATATGTCCCAGTCTATAGAAGTCTTAAACTTGAGAACTCAGAGAGATTTTCAATATGTCTTAAAAATGGAAACCCAAATGAAAGGGCTGAAGGCCAAGTTTCGGCAGATTGAAGATGATCGGAAGACACTAATGACCAAGCATTTTCAGGTAGGTGTGAGTCCTGCAGTCTTGTCAACTCAGCGCAGTAGGCAGCTAGCATGTCACTCAGCTAGAAATTGCTATGCCTTAGCCCATGCATGCATACAAAGTTAAGGACTCACTGGGGAGTCAACAGTCTTGTCAGTAAAAAGTGACCATTAGTAGCCAGGAACACATAGAAAACTACTATTAAAAGAAAAAGAAGGTGCCTCCCAACCCTGAGGTATGTGGAGTTTTTGAGTGTATATTTACAGGCAATTTACCATCTAGGACAAAGGGATATCCCCAGGAATATTAATAATTAAGTCATCAAAGCTTTTTCAAATTGTAAACTTTTAAAGGGAGCAATGATGCCATTGATAAAAGGATGTTTAAAACGATGGTTTTCTAAGTTTACACAAACAAGTTCCTTTTTTAAGATTGCAATGGTTTAATGCCAACTGTCTAGAAACTAAAAATGGAAAAAAATATGTTAAGCATGCTATGCAGACTTTATTAATGATATAGCACAAAGTCACTTATTTAAAAAACTTCTGAAAATGACACTTGAGCCTCTATTAAAATAATTTATCTGTCTTAAAAAAGCATAGTACAGAGTTTTCAAAATGATCAAGGTTATTCATATGTAGCATCTTTTCCCCCTTCTGTCAAATAGACAGTGAGGTTTAATCCTAGTGTAAAAAGAATGACTTGTATTCAAGCTGTGGTCAAGGACTTTGAGCATACTGGAGACATAAAGAGTTAGTTACAAACAGGATCCTTGCCAGGTATATTTTAAAGTGGTAAAAATCATCATGTTTTGGAATTTTCCCTGTAGCCTCGGGAAATTAAGCACAGAGGTTTAGGTGACAGACATCAATACATAATCAGTTTCAAACAAAGAAAAAGAAGATATGAAAGGTGAGGATATTGAAAAGAGAGAAGGTTGAAGTGGTTAAATTATGTAATTTGAGCTGAAGTGAGACTTAAACAAAACCAGAAAAGGAGGGACGGGGGGGGGGGGGGGGGGGGGGGGGGATTAGAGCAAGTCCTAGAAGACACACTTGAAGATTATAGGAACTAAAACTTTGAGGTGGAATAACAGCAAAAAATGTGAGAAAATGGTAAACAGAGAGAAAGACAAGGTTTGAGATCAGGAATCCAGGTCAACCAGAATTCACTGGGCACATACACTCTGTGAGGCAGGGCCAGGCCTTTCTTGGAGGAATGAAGCGCAAGCTCCTCCCATGAAAGACAGGTAATAGGGAACTAGAATGGGCTCCAATGATGACTGAGCATCATTTGAGAGCACAAAGAGAAGAGCTGCTCATTTGTTCACTGAAGATCTACTGAAGCTTTAGAGATTTGACAGTGTTCAAGAAAACCGTGCTGGATGTGACCTCCTTTCCCCAGATACTAAATTCCAGAGAAGATCTAGAAACTCAGGGTTCCAGTATCCACTTTCAATGCTCAGAATTAGAGAGCAGATGGACAAGTAACAATGTGAACCTGGAGCTGTGCTGTTAACAAAGTACTGAGGTGGAAGAGAGAAATGATTCCAGAAAGGACAGCAGCAACAGGGCAGGAGCTCATGCTGCATGTCAGGATACAAAGTACTGAAGACTTGGTAGAACCAAGGAACCATGTAATCTTCCCTGGGTCAGCAGGACCAGGGATGTAGATGCAGGAAACAAAGAAAGAAAGCTGAGTGAAACCAAAAATATTTGTCCTAGTATATAGGTTTTTTGCTTAGCAAAAGCCATGATGTTATTGAATTTTCAGGAAGTACCATGTGATTATGGTTTTGGTTTTCACAGTTCACGTAATCCAAGGATATGCTGGAAATGCCGAAATCTAAATATCAGTAATCACAATAATCATTTTTCTGAACACACATATTCACAGCAAAGTTCAGAGCACTTTAGTGTACTTACTGATTCAATCATACCAATCCTGTGAGGAAAGCATTGTTTTGCTATTTTTAACCCTAGCGGATGAATTAAAACACAAACTATGAGTAAATTTTCTAGCATCTGACTGAAGATTCAAGTTGACAAAGCCTAGCTCCAGATCTATAGATCTGAACTGATAAAGTAGTTCTATGAATTAAAATTAGAGTAATAGGGACTGCAGACTAGGCTCAGTTGGTGAATTACTTGCAATATGAGAATAAGGACTTGATTTCAGATCCCTAGCATATGTGAAAAAGTGGCAGAGTTAGGGGGATGCACACCTGTCTCCTCAGCATTGGAAATTAAAAATAGACATATCTTAAAGCTTGTTAGCTAGCTAATTTAACCTAGTAGGTGAGCTCCTGGATCCATTGAGAGAACCTATCTTAAAAAAAAAACAAAAAAAAACAAAAAACAAAAAACAAAACATAAGCAGAGTATGACTGAGGAAGACACTTGACACCAACATGTGGCCTCCAAAGTGATGTGTACACACACACACACACACACACACACACACACATATGTATACACATGCACAGTTACAAACATGCATACCCACACATGCCTACACACATACATATATACACATACAATATGCACACCAATACTCATGCCCACATCCCCACATTTATGAGCACATCCCACTGCACTCAAATCCGAGGAATAATTAGAGGTTCAACACATGCTTGTGAAACTCATTTCTTCACTGAGTTTCATCATGCATCACATTTCCCTCTAGGTACAGAGATAACATAGGCTAGAAGTAGAACATTCTAAAACCAAGTTTAAGCTGAAAATTACTATATAAAAATCTCTCTTCTGCTGCAAAATTTTCATCTCATGACAAACACTGTCAACTTTTTCTTCTGTGATCTTTCAAGAGGAAAGCTAAGCTAGCCATCATAGTAAGATCAATTGTTGTTGGTAAGATATTATTGCCAGAGCTACACAGTGGAAAATAAAATTCCAGAAGGTATTAGCAAAGCCAGATCTATGATAGTATAATTTTATTTTATAAATATATATATCCCTCTAATAAATGTCCAAAGTTTCAAAATTGATTGCCCAAAGTCTAACAATTTTTGAAAAAATAAAAAATTTGTAATTCATCACTGAAAAGATACTTCCAAAACTTTGATATCAGATTGCTCCTTTGAATACACCCACTGGTAGAATGAAAAAGCTTTCACTGTGGCTGTTGTTATAATTTGCAGCAAATGGTATGAGCAGAGCTCTTATCGTTAAAATTCTAATGAAACAATTGTGTCTCCCTTTAGGGGTACCAAAAGATGCTTAAACTAATAGGCTTATTTCAAAATGAGCCCTAAAATGAGCAACAATCTGCAGTTCTGCCTTTTGACTGCAATAGTTATGAATCTTCCTCATTACTAAGATTCTTTATCCCTCCGATTCAACATGTACATGGAGACACATTCAAAGATTCCCAGATTTATAGGATACGTAAAAATCTCCCCACAAGAAACACAAACCCATGAATCAGGGCAACAACATGAGCTTCTGCTACTCGAATGTATTTATAGTAATAAAGTTTCCTAAGTTTAATTTAAAAATGCAATTTTCTGTTCCTTAAATAATTGTACAGTATGGCTTCTGACAGCACCTATGGGTTATTCTTAAATGATCATAAGCTTGGAACTCCTTCAACAGATGATATCATCTGCAATAAATTCAGAGTTGAGTCAAGCTCCTGCAATACTTTTGTTGTCCACAGCTACCACGTTAAAGGGGAAGAAGTATGGGTGGCAAGTGCGGAAGTTGCAGGTAAAGGTGCAGTTGTGACCCAGTCCTGTGATGACTAGGAATGGAGGACACTGATTGACAACATACACTGCTTGATCTCTTGACAAAAATTAGTGTTTAAGTGTTGAACAGCTCTGTGTAGCTGGCCCAACTGTTAAATATTATCTGTGTACCTTCTTCCCTGAAGGAGTTAATTCACTACATAGGTGGCTAAGCAATTCTGCCTTCTGTAATGACACCTAAATTATCTATGCTATACGACAAATGGAGACAGAAGGTGGCTAATAATTCAAAATGGAAACAGCAGTATTTATCTCCTCAACCTTTGGGAAGTTTAGTATGATTTATCATGTTGTTGAACTTACTGTCTGATGAAGTTGTCCTAAGATGGATATTCTAAAGGGTAAGGAACACCTGAGCACAAATAAAGACAAAGAAGTACATGACCATAGCTAGAAACAGTCTTAAGTTCAAGGAAAAGGCTGATCTAGAATTGAATTTTTTTCATTATGCAATTCTATGGCATGAATATTCAATGGTTGGGTAATTCATTTTCACTAGCTTCTTGTAGGATGTTTGATCTCTTTCCATTACCACCATTCAATACATCATTGGAAAAAGGAATCATGTCTCTGTTTCCAAAATAGATGATGTATTACTCACTTCATAAAAACTAGCAGAAAGTAAGATAATACAAAAGGCCATAATTGCTATGACAGGAAGGTTTTTCTAATTATGATAAGGATCGATTTATTTTATATTGAAGCATGTATCTTCTTAAAGAGAGGTCACTGTGTTAATAAGCTGAGATAGGCAAATTTATTACTAACGACCACATGGCCAGTTGCATTATCAAAGCCTACCTAACTTCAACCAA
This sequence comes from Peromyscus eremicus, assembly GCF_949786415.1. NCBI lineage: Eukaryota > Metazoa > Chordata > Mammalia > Rodentia > Cricetidae > Peromyscus > Peromyscus eremicus. Next base: position 87,067,914 of record NC_081421.1, read on the forward strand.
AAAAAAAAAAATCAATGAAGAAATCTGAAGCTGTTTCAATGAACTCCTTTACATGTCATATGCAATGAACGTAGATGCTTTTTCCTGTTTTAAATGACTCTTGGAAACATTCTGCTGCTTTCCACAGGAACTGAAAGAGAAAATGGATGAGCTACTGCCCCTGATCCCAGTTTTGGAGCAGTACAAAACAGATGCAAAGCTCATCACACAGTTCAAGGAGGAAATTCGGAACCTGTCCTCAGTCCTCACTGGGATTCAGGAGGAAATCGGTGCCTATGACTACGAAGAGCTCCACCAACGGGTTCTCAGTTTGGAAACCAGGCTGCGAGACTGCATGAAAAAGCTAAGTGAGTAGAGGTCATTCAGTTGCTAAAGTCATGAGACTCAGTTTCCAGGAAGACTGAGTCCTCACACTGAAGGAATTCAGAGTGATACTGAGTCAGGCCAGAGTTACTGGACCAAGTGTCCCTTAGTCAATTAAGCATGACTGAGAACTCTTGTTTAGGGTTCTGCAATGTCAAGGCTCTGTGCCTTCAGATAACTACTCTGCTGAATATAAGCAGCTGTGTTAGCTACAGTACTGGATAGAAGGTTCCTTTTTCTAAACATGAGATGGCCATATTTGCTTGGCTGGGGGAGGAAAAGCTTTCTTCCATTTTTTCTTGTTCTGTTTTGTTTTTCTGGGTTTGGGGTGTTTGTTTGTTTGTTTGTTTGTTTTAGTTGTTGACAGTGTGTGAAATGATTAGGATGTAAATTCAAAGACAAGTGTTCTCAAAACTACAAAATAAAAATCTATTCTGGAATAGTCAAAAGGCAAGAGGGGTAGCATGCTTTAAATAGATTATTTGTAGCAAAGCACTCTTCAGTGCATCCATAAATGTTTAAATAAAATCTGAATTGTTACAAAAACCATTTGGACACCATTTAAAATGTAATTCAAATGATTAAAAAAAGAACAAAAATGCAAAATGTTGCATTATGTGAAAGTTACCACAATCACCAAAATTAGAAACAATTAAGAGAGGAATTCCAGGTAGGTCCAGTCCCCTCCTCCCAGGCCGAGCCAAGGGACCCTGCATAGGGCCCAGGTTTCAAACAGCCGACTCATGCAATGAGCACAGCACCCGGTGCCACTGCCTGGATGCCTCCCAAACAGATCAGGCCAATCAACTGTCTCACCCACTCAGAGGGCCTGATCTCAGTCTGTGGGGAAGGCTTTGCCCTGGAGGAGATTGGAATGGGGGGCGGGCTGGGGGGAAGGTGAGGGGGGCGGGAGGGGGAGAACAAAGGAATCTGTGGCTGATATGTAGAACTGAATTGTATTGCAAAATAAAAATTTTTTTTTAAAAAAAGAGAGGAATTCCCACATCAGAGGCCCCACTATAGTTATACCAATTTCCAAAGAAAATCGCACAAGATTAATTCACAAGAAATAAAGTGAATTCAAAGGCTACACAAAAATGCATGGAAATCTTCATTTCTTCTTTTAGTTGAATATTATGTTTGCTACATATTGTGAACACACTTTTCTCGTCTCTCAACTCCTCCCTGATCCTCTCATCCTCCCTGCTCATCCAACCATATGCCATTTCTTTCTCTCTCACACAATTTCATCCATTCCCCCAAGAAGAATAGTCTGGGTGACACATTGAGTTAATAAAGCTTTGCATCTTGAAGTATGTCAATTGTGTTTTTGAGCAATTAACACAGAAATCATGATTCACTCAATTTTAGGAATTAGTTTACTGAGCACTCTCTGATATTACTGAAATAGGTAGGTAGATAAAAATAGCCTACTACAAGTGAGTAATTCCGGATTCTATTTTTAAAAATCAATCCATATATAGCTCACTACACTTGTCTTCTTCCAATACTGGCAATTATACTTAAGTGAAATAATGTTAATCTATATGGTCAAAAGTTCCCCCTTATTGCATTATTTTTGAAATATGTACACTTTTTCGTGGTGTCCTTAGACATAAAAACTTGATATAATATATTAATTATATCTGATATATATACATATGATTACATATATAACCATATATCATATATATGTTATTTACTATCATGAATCATTTTATTCATTTCCTTCATAGACCACAAGGTCTGAAAGAATGCAACAAATAAGTTTCACTAACTAATGTTTCTTATCTTTCATTTGTGTTCATTTATTTAGTTTTCAGTCCTGGGACTCAAACCCAGAACAATTTATATGTTGAATTTAACTATTCTGATACACGTACTCTAACAGTCAATAGATTAAAAGTATCAAACAATAACATCTGTACTCATTTCTCTTAATAAGATAGTTGCTCATTGCTTTAACTGAGATGTAGCTATAAAACATAGAAAACTCAGCAGTGCCTTAGTAGCTGTGAGGAACTGGTTCAGAGCCTCACAAATACCCAAATTTACAGTTGTTAAGTCCCTTTGTATAAAGCAGTATGGTACTTAACAATACCTATGAATGCCATCTCATATGTTTTATGTAATTTCTAGATTCCTTATAAAACCCAATCCAGTCCAAATATCGAGTAAACATGGTTTAGGTAGAAATGACAAGAAAATTAGTCTGTACATGCTTACTACAGATGAAATCATTTTCCAAATACTTTTTATTCCTGGTTGGTTGAACTTAAAAATATGAAATCCATGAAAATAAAGAGTAAGCTGTAGTTGTACTATTTCATGAACTCTTTTCAATTGTCAGGAATCATTGTCTCCTAGTCACTTAGCATAATGACTAGTGGGTTTTGTCTAAAAAAAAAAAATGTGATTTTTGTCCTTCCCACTATTTAGATCAATTAGCCACTTAGTAAGCATCACTGAACAGAGAAGAAGTTTTAAATAGAGAATCTAAATTGTAGATGGAAGGTGAATATACATGACAGATGATACATGATGGATGGATAGATGATAGATAGATAATAAATAAATAGATAATAGATAGATAGTAGATAGATAGATAGATACATACATACATACATACATACATACATAGATACATAGATACATCGATATATAGATAGATACATAGATACATAGATAGATAGAGACACAGAGATAGAGAAATAGAGATATAGATACATGGTAGATGCATACATGGGTGGATGATAGATGGATAAAAATGGGTATCATATTGTGTGTGTGTGTGTGTGTGTGTTGTGTGTCTGTGTATGTGTGTGTACAGAGAAACAGAAACTAAAGCATGAAATTTCAAGGTGTCACTGGGCTAGGGTTTGATTAAAATACATTTGACTTAGTATCTACATTTCTTGGTATTGGTACAAGTTGGATGAACTCATCTCTGAGAATCCTTTCAACTCCATAATCATTGTTACCTTCCAAGCACCAGAATATCAAAGCATCAGACCATACAATCTTGGGAGGGAGGAAAGACAGTACTTAATTAACAACAGGACCATTATCACAAAGAATAGAGGAGAACATATCATGGGGTCAACATTTCAAAGAATCGAAAAATCAACTTGCTACAATGCTCAGAAAGACACACACACACACACTCACACACACACACATACACACAGAGAGAGACAGAGACAGACACAGACACAGAGACAGAGATGGCAAGAGGGGGATTGCAATCTAGTCTAATGAGTAAGAAGGCTCATTCATGACGAGCATCTTCACTCTTGACAGAAGCCTCTCAGCACACAGCTGATTAGCAGAGGGTAGAAATGAACTGGGAAGTGAGAATAAAACTGCAACAATTGTGAGTGCATTTCCCTCAATTTTCTTCCCCAGTGGAGTTAGTTTTAAGTAAAATGTCAGAGGGCACAGCACATAAATCTGAAGATTGAAAATTAAACCAGCTTCCCTGTCTTCAAGGACCCTCCCAAACAGTAAACAAGGCCCCCAGGGAATCACAAGTCCTGCAGGCTACAAAGGCAATATTCTGTTTATTTCAATGAAAAAATTAAAGGTTTGCAGTGAGTAGAAACCAGACAAAACTCCCACAGCAATGCACCCTCGTGGCCTGAGTGAAGTACAATGATGCTTTTTCAAAAGTATTCCACTTTCTCCTCTGAGAGACTGAATAGAATAAAGTCCCCTGCGCTTAATTAAATCGTATCAGATTTCACGACATGCAGAATATAATTATATGCTTGTGAAAACTTGCCTGAGAAAGCGTGGTTAAAACCTCTTACACACCCCCTGAGATCACCAACAGATATTTGATGGAGATAATAACCAGGCTTGCCCCCATCCCTACCCTACTCCACTCTATTCCCTCTTGCTTCTTCTATTTTTAGGGCAATGATTTGGTGCCCTCTAGTGAAACAGGGGGATACATCTTTTTACTAAAACAGCCATTTGAGGTCAAGGTGATGAGACCTCTCTTACTATATTTTATGGAGAATTTGTTTCTTACAATGGAAACCAAATTTTCTATGTGCCTGTAGATATGTTTGTATATTCAACAAATATTTTTGACACCATGATATGTGCTGGCACTTTGTTGGGTATTTGAGGAGCCAAGAAGTGTAAAAGACCATCTCCCTGAGGTAAACAAGCTCATCTTTCAGCAAGAACAGCAAGCACATAAATAGGTAATTGCCACAAGATTGGGTGCCTACTGCTTGAAAGGCAGTATGCCAGCTGCTTTACATATTTGTTTTAATCCCTCAAAGAACTCTGTGCTACACATTAGCACTGATGACTTAAGGAAACTCACAAAAAAAAAATAAACTTCCATAGATTATAAAGGTTATAACAACTTTAAGCCTAAATCCTTCTTATTTTAAAATCAGATTTCTTTCCCACATATGATATCTTTTTTTACCCTAAAACAACTTTACTATTTAATGTTAACATAAATTACAGGAGAAAGAACATCTCGTTCAAGGAAGTAATGGTGTTTTCCACATATCACATAATGAAACCGTCATTGAAAGGATAAATTTTATAACTGTGTATATACATTTAAATATATGCCCAAGGCAGATACTTATTTATATTTACTCCTTTTGTAAAATTACTTTTCACATTAGAGACATTGTTTAGGTAGCTCAGGAAATATAATTTAATAATTGTAACTACCATCCATCCATCCTATTGTTGTGGCCCAGAAGGAAGTGTGAGAGACAGTCATTTGTTCATTAGCCCCTGAAGCTCACGTCTCCCACACAGTCAGCACATCTTCTTACTCCTCCTTTACACTTTTCTCCAAACTGTTATTCTCTGCATCCTCATTTTCACCCCCCAAGTCTAGAACTTCATTCACCATGTTTCAATTGGAAACTGCAATGAGTACCCCCTTTACCACTTGGATTAACTGAAGAAAGACCTTCTCCATTGCTCTCTGTATTTATTCTAATTTTTTCTAAGCACAAATTGGGGCATGTTACAGTTATATGTGAGGCATTTACCTTAAAAACTGAATCCAGACACTTCTGCATGTTGTATGTCAGTGACATGGATACTACACGATTCCCCTCCTCTTCTAAGACCTCAGCATGCACCCTTCTTCTGTCCCAAGCTTTGAACATTCTCATCTTTCATTTCCCCTCTATTGTATATTTTAACCTTCCCGGGCATTGAATGTCTTTATTTTCCCCTGAAACACTCTTCCTACTTAACTGCTGAAACCCTAACACTCTTAATTGTGCACACAGACACCAGCTCTTCTGAGCAGCCTTACTTACTTGCGCCTGCAAGAGTGTGCATTCCCATGGCATGGTTCCCTCAACCATTTCTTCACTCCCCCAGGGCACTAAGCTTATCCATACATTTAAAAGAAAAAATTCATTGATTTGTGGTGTGTGTGTGTGTGTGTGTGTGTGTGTGTGTGTGTGTGTGTGTGTGTGTGTTTGTACCTTTATCTGGCAGGGGGCTGGAGGGACGCTGTTCCTGCATTGAAAGGACTGCCCTTGGCTTGCTTTGTATTGTGTTTAGACTTGGAGACATTCACGACATATCTCAAACACAGTAGGAAATCTAGTTTCTACAAATGCTTGAAGAGAGAATTTTATTTTTAAAATAATTTGCTTTTCACTCATGTAACAAATGTGTGTGTATAATGTATATACATGAGTGTATGTGTCGTGTGTGTGTGCATACATGTGTGCAGTGTGTGTGTGTGTGTGTGTGTGTGTGTGTGTGTGTGTTATGTATGTGTCTTTCCCAAGCCAGAAAGCTTTTGAAGAGAGGCAGATACAAAAGCATAGCATTAGTTCTCACCTGTTTTTGTATTGTGTTGTTATGTTCTTTCCACAACAGAAAGTTCAGTATTTCATTGGAAAATATGTGATAGTATAGGTCTATAGACACCAAAAATCTCATAGAATATGATTGAGGGAACCAGATGAAGAGATCTACGGCCAGGCCCCAGGTGGAGCTCCAGGAGTCAAATTGGCGAGAAAGAGGAGGGTTTGTATGAGCGAGAATTGTTGAGACCAAGATTGGAAAAAGCACAGGGACAAATAGCAAAACGAATGGAAACACATGAACTATGAACCAAAAGCTGAGGAGTCCCCAACTGGATAGGCCTTCTGGATAAGTGAGACAGTTGATTAGCTTGACCTGTTTGGGAGGCATCCAGGCAGTGGGACCGGGACCTGTCCTCAGTGCATGAGCTGGCTGTTTGGAACCTGGGTCCAATGCAGGGACACTTAGCTCAGCCTGGGAAGAGGGGAATGGACCTGCCTAGACTGAATCTACCAGGTTGAGCTTAATCCCCAGGGAAGTCCTTGCCCTTGAGGAGATGGGAATGTGGGGTGGGCTGGGGAGAAGGGGGGACAGGAGGGGGGGAGGACAAGGGAATCCATGGCTGATATGTAAAATTAAATTAAATTATAAAATTTAAAAAAATATAAAAAAAGAATATGTAATTAAAGAAGAGAAGTTAAACTCTGGCTCCCTGGTGTGGAAAATTGAGATTTTAATCAGAAATCTGTGGACTATTTTTGAGAATATGTCTCTAGATTAAATTAAAATAATCCCTAGTAAGTCATTTGAAGTCATTTGCTAGACTATGACACACACATACCTAAAGTTTTAAGGTATATCATAAAATGGTACAGTCTCCTCACTCCATACATTTGAGGCTATTTCTTCTAGAACTTTTGGACTGAAATTACTTTAGCCATGGTTTTCTCTAATCAATCAACTTTACTATAAATTGATTATCATTAATCTTCAATATGTTTATATGCTCTTAAAGTATATCTATATCTAAATCTCTTAAGGAAACAACTATATTCCCAGAAGAAAACACAAATTTCTAAATTATTAGGGATTTCATTACAGTACTGTCCATTTAGTTTTAAGTTTAAATAGCTTTCTCCTTTAAGTTATATTCCTAATTCAAGTTTATATTAGAAAATGTAAATGGAAGAGTTGAGGTAATTTCTTATATGACTAAGAAAGTAAAATTGTGTTTCCTGAGAAAATATGAGTTATTAGACGCACATGTAATTGATGTTATACCCAACAAAAGCTCAGAGTTGATATCTCAATCTTGTCCCCTAGCAGCATAGTTGACAGGACTAGACATAAAGATAAAATTTAAATAATATAAATAGACTTTATCGGGCTCCCAAAGTATGGTAGATATAAATTTTATAGGAGTTTTAATAGACTGTAAAAATCAAATCATACATATTTCTTTTTACAGGAGTTCTCCATTGGCCTTAATAAGAAAGACATAATTTTCTGTCTGTAGATATATTCCATGCCCTATCTAAATTATATGAATGAGTTTGGCCTAAGGATTCAAAGCTAGAAGCTATTAGACAAAGCTTAGTAAGCAGTTTCATATGCTAAAGAAATAAGAAAAGAGGACAGATGTGTGTTATGCATCAATGATCCAAACAACTTCTTCATGCTGCATCCTAAATGGTACCTTTTCCTCAACAAATGATTGTTAATGATGGGTGGTAACTGACAATAGAAAAGGAATGCATAAAAGTCATCAGAGAAATATAATGGCCACTTTCCTCAATAACCTAATCAGTATATTTTCTGAATATGCAGAATGTTATCAATGCTGATACTTTCATGGGTCTCGCTGAAGACAGAGGAGAGTAGCAGGGAAAATCAGTGAGGCAAGACTTCACCCCTCTTTTGTGGCCATGCACCTTTGTGGGAACATTTGTCTCACTGGCATTTGGGGAAATTATCTTTCCTGACTAGCTTCCTTTTTCCTCCGGAAAGTGAGAGTAAAATAAGAAAGACGGTGATTCATTTGAACAAAAGCTAGTTTGCAGAAGTCACGAAACAAAGATGAGTGTTATTGTTTGTTTGGTTTTTTAATGTTTCTGCTCCTTTAGAATGTGAAGATGCCTATGTTTTCTTGATACCAAAGCCCCCAAAATTTAACTGGGAAAGCAGCCGGTTTCATAAATATGTGCTGATTAAATTCTACTGATTTCATTTGACAAGATAAATTTTCACTTAGGAAAACAATGACCAATTTAAAGGAAATTTCTCCTGGAAAGAAATCAACACAAAGAGTTTTTCATTGTTGTTAGCTTCCTGGGGATATCTATCTGATGCTAACAGCATGATGGGGACTATAGCATGGCCACAGTGGTAACTTATTTACTTATTTTTTTGTTTGTTGGATGATTCATGACCACAGATACCACATTCTCCTCATCAATATATAAAAGCTTCTTGATCCTCAATAAATTCAATGCCCTCTTGACCCCTAAAATAACAAAACCTCAAACATTAGAACTCAAATTTTATAATGAAGAAAGTCCATTCCAGAAAGTAAGTGCACTATCTGCCATTATACAATGATTTAAGCATGTGACCTGTATAAGAGACCAGACTTGATACTGTGTGCCTTGGTGTCCTAAGTACATAGGGAGAGGCTTTATGTCTTTATTTGGTTTTAATTAATGCATGTATACATTAAAGGTAAGTGAAGACATGTTTACTCATAAATACTAAGTAAATTTGATTATCTACTTGTGGACTTCTTTTATTTCATTATAATCTTTTACAACATCCGTTACTCCCTATCTGCCACATGGCCCCTAGATATACATCTGACTTTCCTAAATGACAACAGAAACATAATTCTTGTGACTTCATGTTTTCTTGCCACTCTATCCCTCCCTCTTTTTCCTAAAAAGGAACATCTATTGCTGCCATTTGGTTTATAGTGTTTTTCACTATAAACTCCCATCCAAGTTATGATTCATCACTTTCTATGTAAGTTTTATGATCATTAATGATTTCTTTCCACTAATTACTTTTGATATTTTTTCGAAAGTGTCTTGTTAACCATCAGGATGGTATTTTCCACAGAATAGTTCCAGTATTCTGAAGAACTTTTTGCTTGGTCTAGTGGTGCCTTGTTAAAGAAAAAGATTCATCCTCTTGGGATAATTTAGACCAACAGTGAACCCAACTTTGAATTCTTCTCGTCTTTCCATTGGTCTTCCATCTGTCCCAAACAAGGGGGCTTTGCCCTATACTGAATGAACAGTATAGAAAGTATGGTATAGGAATGGGATGAGAAATCTCTTGTTTGAATTATTTTTAGCGACGTTTATAGGGAAAATCTTTACTTTACTGACCCAAAAAAAGCACTCAAAACTGCAAGTAGGTGTTACCAAACCATATCCATATGCATTTTAAGCATTTATAGTTGGTATTTCTTTTCTAGGTTGCTTTCAACTTCATGGCTGCTTTCAGCAAATGAATAGCACAGCACATACACAGACACACAGACGCACGCGCGCGCGCGCGCACACACACACACACACACACACACACACACACACACACAATTCTGGGCCAGGGCATGGAAGAGTTCATAATATAAGACTTCAGCTATACATTTAGCTTAGCTTGAAAACTTATGAATGGGAAGTCCAAGACATAGTAAGTTTGTTTATATGAATTATTTAAAGACAATTTAAACAGTCTAAATACACACTAGGAAAACAAATTGACTACACAGTTTTAAAAGTCTCAAAGCATATTATTAACTCAGTTGCAAGATTGGGCCAAAGTTCAGTTTCTGAAGGCAAGAAGTTTGTAAGAAAAAGCTACTCCCATAACTGGGAGTTCATAACACTATACATTTTTTCCATCTTATTGACAGGCTCTTCCAGAACTCCTCTGCTGGGCACCCTAGATGCTTACTTATAGAGTTCTACTGAGCATAGTTTTCATTGTGTATGTCCCCCATGAAGCAAATACATCTTCAGACATTCACTATTATCACCATACTCAGAAATGCCAAAACTATTTCTCACAGGGGCATCTGCTTCCTTCATGTATATACTTTCTCCACAGATACTATGTCAAATCATGCACAGCTTGAAATTACCTTCACTGGAATCCTGATGTTCTTTTTTTTTCCTCTTCTTCATCTCCCTCCCTGTCACTTTATCTGAGTAGATGGTACTAAAGTCAGCTCAACTGAGCAAGTCACATATTTTCATGTTACACATGAAAACATTCTTAATTTATTTTGGTTTTTCATCTTCACATCTAAACTAAAGTTTGTTTCTATCAACTTTACCCTTAAAATCAGACATCCACATAAAGCCAATTTCCTTTGTCTCAATCGTTGCTTTATACCCCTCACCGAAACAATGTGGTAACTTATAGGGAATATTTCTCCCTACTCTTCATGCTCTCTGCAATTTATTATCCATAAAGTAGATAGAGTTATCTTTTTAAATTGTAGTTCATAGCTATTTTGATTTTCTAATGATCTATTTTAAATTTCTGTGATTTTTAGATCATATCTATAAAAAAATAAAACAAAATACTCACATTGGTTTTACAACTTTAATGATATGGACTCTTTTTCTATCAGTATTAGATCTGTAGCAGGAACACATACAATAGTTAATACATCTAAAGTATCTATCTGTGTACTGAGTAGTATTCTAAATATCCAGCATGTGTTTCTTAAAAGAGTAAGGATACAATCCAGATCCAAATCCTGTTGGTATCCTTAACTTATAGCCCCCTACATACCATTTTAAAACACCATCTTTCCCCAGCTAGCCTTCTACATGTTTAAACCACTTAATGGCTAATATGCTAATTAAACTAAAACCTTAAGTAAATTTCCCTTCAATTTAAGAGCCAGGAGGTTGCTTCTTGTCAATTACATCTCAGATTTTAAGCTAGAAGTCTTCCCTACCTACCTACCTAGGTGGAGTCTAAATTTTTAAATGCATGCACTTATTTAAGATTAACAGAGTTAAAGACACATGAACATTCAGCTATACTTTACTTCAAGTGTGCCTCATAGATTATTATTAAGAAACTAGGTTACTCAAGAAACATATCTCCAGATGAAAAATTCTGATGGATTGAGGTCAAGAAAGGGAAGACAATGTCAAACATTGCACATTGTGAGTCACTAGAAAGATAGGAAAAAGTGAGTAGATGCTGAACTTGGAGGTCGATGATAGAGAAACAATAACCCAGTGAGGAACCAGAAGGCAAAGCACAAGTTTCATGAGTGTCCATGGGATCTTCCATGGTCAAAGAATAGATTTAAAATATCTTTGTTTGAAGGCATAGCTCCACACTATCATCTGCACATACTGAAAATAATATGATTATAACCAAAATGTCTAAGAAAATTTAAAGTTATAAAATTTTCAAAATCAATTAAATTTCCTTATGTAACGTCAAATGAATATTCCTCAAACAATTTATTAAAATGATGAACAGATTCTACATTTTCTCTTAGCAAAAGGCCAAGAAGTGATCAAACAGACAACATAATTTTTCTTAAAAGATATGTTCAGGAGTAGAGAGTGAGAACTTTGAGAAACACATTTCTAAAGAACCATGTGCTGGACTACATTGTAATAATTCATTAGAAATATAACTCTAATCAACTTATCTTCTTTATGATTTTTAAATGTTAATTAAAATATAATTCTGTCATTTCTCCCTTTCTCTTTCCTTTCTATAAACCTTCTAATGTCCCATCCCTCCCAGCTCTCTCATGTTACCCCTGCTTACTTCCTTTCAAATTCATGACTTATTTTATATATATATGTGTGTGTGTGTGTGTGTGTGTGTGTTCATAAATATATAAATGCAACCAGCTGAGTCCATTTAGTGTTGCTTGTATGCATGCGATTTCAGGACAGACCGTCTGACATTGCATATCCCATCAGGGTACTCATTCTGGGAAAGACTAATTGTCCCTTTCTCAGGAGCCTTTAGTTGTCTGAGTTATTTGTGGAGTCCCATGAGATTTCTCCTTCCACATCAGTTTGTGTTTTCATTGTTTAAGTCTTGCTTAGGCAGCCATGTTGATGATGTTAACATGGACGTAATTTCTTTATTCTTTCTAGAAAACACAATCTCACAGCAGACTTTCTGATCCTCTGGCTCTTACATCTTTCCATGCTGTCTCATGATGCTCCTTGAGCCCTAGGTGCAGAAATTTTATTATAGACGTATTGGGGTTGTGGACCCCACAATCAGTTGTTCTTTGGATTTTAACCAGTTGTAGTTTTCTGTAATGGTCTCTGTATGCTGCCAAAAGATGCTGCCTTGATGAAGGGTAAAAGGGGCACTTACCTGTGGGTGTAAGAAGAAGTATTTTTGAAAGCAACTAGCAATTAAAGTTGTCTAGTAAAGCGGCACTAATAAGTTCTACTCTAAAATCTATAACCTCACACACCCCCAGTATTGACTATGTTTCTAGTATCAGGCATGATTTCCTTCCTGTTGAGTAGGCCCTGAATTGAATTAGAGAGTTGTTGGTTACCAACAAGTTATACATATTTAGGAATATCTTACCATTCTAGTCATTGTTGTGATTCGTGGGTATCAGCTTGGTAGGATAACTGATTGCTTCTCTCTATCAGCAGTTTGCATAGCACTTCTGATACTATAAAAAGTAGTCCTCTGGGAAGACGTTTTTGGGTCATATTCAGCCCAAATATTCCTAATCGTGTGGTCAAATTACATGGTACCTGGAGCAATAGGAACTTATCTTAAAGCTATAAAAGGCAACCAAGAAAAATAACAATATGCTGCATTCTTTGGGGAGACTCTTGGTCACTCCTCACCAGCATCTCCAATTGTGGGTTCCACACCTGGTGCTGAGTTTTTGTTAGATGTGGCATAGCTTTATTTATGCTATTTGTGTGTATACACACATACACTTTGGTATATTGTATGTAAATGTAGTTAATATAAAATAATATGAATCCTTAAAGCCTTTTTTAGTTATGAACATTTATTAAACTGTTATTAGTTATCACAAACATAAACCAATAGGAATAACAATATATATTGCAGACAACACAATCACTGGAGAAAAAATAAGACACAATGTTCATGGAGTACTGATACAGTTTAATGCCAGTCTTTGAAAGAACAAAATAGGGAAATATTTAATATTTGAATAAACTGAAGTGTTTGAGATTGTGAAAATAAACATAATCGAATATATATACGCAAATATAGTAAATCAATATAATTCCAAATTAATAGTTAACATATTTCAGAAAGATAATATATAAATGTACAATTCATATCTATATAGTTACAAGAGATTAACAAAGTTAAAGTCTAAGAGAGTGGTACTATATTTTCTAAAACAATGCTTAAATAAAAGATATATTAAACAGAAATAATTACATTTATATATAATTCTAATAATAAATTTAATAGTCTATCTGAAAATGTTTATGACTTGCAATGAAATATAAATTTGTTGACAATATGCCTTAGAATGTTTCTTTTCCTTTTTATTTTATTTATTTATTTGTTTGTTTATTTTCTTTTATTTATTTGAATTTTTTTTTTAATTTTACATACCAACCAGTTTTCCCTCCCTCCCCTTCTCCTGCTCTCCCCCAAACCCTCCCATCCTTTCCTCATAGAGAATAAAGCCTCCCTTGGGGAGTCAACATAGGCTGGCATACCAAGTTGGGGGAGGACCAAGACCCTCCCCCTTGCATCAAGGCTGAGCAAGGAATCCCACCATAGGGAATGGTCTCTAAGAAGCCAGCTCATGTGCTCAGGATAAGTCCAGGTCCCATTGCCAGGGACCACACAAACAGATCAAGCCACACAACTGTTAATCACATTTGGAGGGCCTAGTTCAGTCCCACACAGGCTCCCCAGCTGTTAGTCTGTGAGCTCCCACTAGCTCTGGTCAACTCTCTGTAGTTCCCCCATTATGATCTTGATACCCCCTTGCTCCTATAATCTCTCCTCCCTCTCTTCATCTGAACTCCAGGAGCATGGCTAAGTGCTTCACTGTGGGTCTCTGCATCTGCCTCCATCAGTCACTGGAAATAGGTTCTATAATGACAATTAGGGTAGTCACCAATCTGACTACAGAAGGCCAGTTCAGACACCATCTCCTCCTTAAGGTTTTGAAACAACCTCAGTGTCATTTAGCTTCTCCCTCTCCTTCGGAATATCAGCCATTTTCTTCTGTGGCCCTCCCTCTCCTTCTGTATCTTCTCCCTCCCCATTTTTCATATTTTAAAAATGATTACATTTGTTGTTGTAGAAAATATATGAATAAATGTTATAATCATAGTATTCCCATATTTTGAAGTTTAAAGAGGTAAAGACACAGAACTTGCTAAGTAAACTGTAAAATGGAACTGGAAGTTTAAAACATTCAATTTTGGTCTAAGCCTCACACTCAAAATAATAAGATGCAGGCTATTCACAAGTTTCATTTCTTCTGTCTGTGACACTCTCATTTCTGTCCAATTCCTATCTATGTATGGCATGTAAAACCTGGAAATCATATTTCAACAGGCAATATATAAATGCAAATTTTTTAGCTTTTCAAATTTAGTGGCTATGAGGCTTTTACACCCCCTTTAACATTTTAAACCATAATTTAAATATTACACACATATGGCAAAAATAGTATGCTTAAAATTTTTAAAGGGCTTGGAATGGAAACCAACAGTCACTTTTAGTTCCTTTCCCCAGAGTTTAACCCATTTAACAGCTTAGTTTTAGAACATAGTATTGGTTAAATCGGTGCTTTGAATAATACATTTATTTTCTACTTTCAAAAATCAACCATAGATATTATTGAATGATTTCCTACTCTGTTAGCTGAAAATTTAGATAACATCTCCTACTTGAGTTACTTTTGTTCATGTTTCTACCTTGTATGCTTTTATGACAACTCATGAATATTGACCAAAATCAAACTACTTGTGGCTTCAAAACACAGATTTTTCATCTTCAATGAGGAAATATTTTATAATTATAGCTTTTTAAAACAGACAGTCACTCTTCTATACTCCTTCTAGTCTCACAACTGTATTTCTTAACAATATGAACTTTATCTTTTTCTGCTATCTCTAGATAAATTTTGTCTTTTCTATAATCAGAGAGCAGAGTACCAGTCAAGTTTTTGGTAATTTGATTATGAGCTGATTAGTTTTAGGTTAAATGTAAATGTTAACAGTACTATGATAATGTTACACTGTTTCCTGGAAGCTAAGTGATGGACTTAGACATAATTTCTTCCTCTATGAATCTAGTATCATAATATCTGTGCCACTCAATGAAATATCCTTTAATATGTATCAGTAAAACAGATGGGATAGTGTATACCTTTAATCCCAGTATTGGGGAGAAAGAGGATATGGGAATCTCTGCATGCTCAAGGCTAGCCTGATCTACATAGTGAATTCCAGGCCAAACTGAGCTACATAGTATGACAGTCTCAAAAAGTTAAAAATTAAGTCATTGTCTTCACTTATTCAGATTTTCTTCAAAGGTCTCAGTCTTACACTGGAGAGAAGCCTCAACATTTTGAAATACTTATCACTGTTACAGAGGACAGAGATTCAGTTCTCAACCCTCAACGCTGGCTCATAACCAACTGTAACTCCAGTTCTTGGGGATCCAATGTCCTGATCTGGCTTCTGTGGATACTTCACATGTGGTGCACACATACATGCAGACAAACACCCACAGACATAAAACTAATAAATCTTTTTTTTAAATCCAAGTCTATGTAAAGATCAAATCTGCTTATCCTTATTTTTAAAAAAAAATAGTTTAACTGGTATTAAAATCTTCAAATTGAGCATGGTGGTAACATAATGTGTCCCTATACATACATATAGATACATATAAGGATATATATATGTATATATATGCATATATGTGATATTTAAATCAGGTTAAGCATACTTATATCTGTATCATTTCCATTATGGCTGTATTAATTTATATTTCCACAAAGATATTGCAAGTCCTTCTCTTACAGCTGTCTATTCTGGAAGATTTCTCAACGTCTCCTGCACAGTTCTCATCATGCAAGAAGTCATTGTTTTCCTATCTCACTTCTTCCTCTGTTGAGTTTATAACTTGTTCACTGTAACATATCTTCAAGTAAATTCTTCAGAAAATGCTACAGAACATAAAGTTCTGGAATGTTGCACATCTGAAAAGATCCTCCATTGTCTTCCTTGGATTTTTCTTCTTCAATACAAAGGCCTGGGTCCATATTGCATTTCAGTATCTATGGTGCTAAAAAGCTCAATTCCAATCTAATTCTCACTTGTTTACATGTAAGCATCTTAAATGCCTTGAAAGGTTTAAACTTTACTTTGTTCTTAACTATATTACATTTCACAGTAATTTTGTTACAGGTACTGTACAAAAATTGAATAAGTTCCCGTGTTCTTTTTGTGTCTCTTATTCTAGAAATCTTATTTAAATACTGGAACCAATATGTTATGTCTCATTCCTCCTCGCCCTTTTTCAGTGTTATCATTTTTCAGTTTGGGGAAAATATTCTTAATCTTCTACCTGTTTTTTTTTTTTTTTTTGGTTTTTTGAGACAGGGTTTTTCTGTGTAGCTTTGCGCCTTTCCTGGAACTCACTTGGTAGCCCAGGCTGGCCTCAAACTCACAGAGATCCGCCTGGCTCTGCCTCCCAAGTGCTGGGATTAAAGGCGTGCACCACCACCACCCGGCCTTCTACCTGTTTTTATAACATGTAATCATAGTTTTCATTTCCTAATGGATTTCTTATGTTTTTCTCTCACTGTCCAAATGCTCAGTATAAACATGTCTAAAGAGGAAAGGGTCTTATCTACTCTCTGCATTCTCTTTTATCAGAACACCGTCTTTAATTGCTTATTGTTTTTTATTGCAATTTTAAAACTATCAGTATTATCTAGTAACTTTAAAATTTGGAGTAACAATTCCCTTGGCCATTTAGAGTATTTACACAGAGCTTGGTACTTTTTCCATGCTTAATAGGCAAGGAGACTGTATCATTAAGCAGGCGGCGCCTGTGCTGAGCCTCCAAAATTTACATCATCCACTTTAAATATTTTAGGGAAACTAACACACGGTTTTGCAGTTGTGTTGACCTGTTTTGGAGCCCTACATCTAGGGGAGGAAATGCGATCAATTGCTTCTAACCTTCTTTCAGTAGTGCCCACGCTTTCAGTTCACTGGAACACTCCAAATGTTCTCTCTCCATATTTTTTGAGTCCATACTTCATTTTTTCAAGGTAATGGTAATGCACCTCCTTCTTCAGCCATTACCTACTCTGCCCCAGCTGACACATCTCATTCCAAATCTTCCATAACCACTCTCCATCATCTGTTCCTTTGAGGAACTTATTGAAAGATATCTACAAGTACTTCTTTGAACTATTTCCCTTGTCTTTGGGATTTAAAAAAATATTTTTATTGTTATACTCCACTGTAATTTTATTGAAATCAGGAAATAGAACAGATAAAAGCATATATTAGTCCATTGTTTTAAGCCATTATTTTTCATCTTTCAGGGGAAAAAACATATACATTGTTCTATGGTTTAATTGGAGAGGGGGATATATTTTTATTTCAATCTATGCACACTGGAATTTTTCATGGTCTTTTCATCTGTTAACTTGTAAATGTTTATGTGGGCCATCATTAAACATCATTTTCACATAACATATAGTCATATCATCTACTCAACTAGGTTCATTCAAAATATTTTAACATCTCTAATTTAAATGGAGACTACTTTGCTCATATGTTTTCATGTGTTGATAACAATTTGAACTGCCATATTCCAAGTAGGCTTAACCCAAGCTATATATAGATATAGCTAGATACAGATATGTAGATAGAAGATAGATAGAAGATAGATAGATAGATAGATAGATAGATAGATAGATAGATAGATAGATACAGGTATATGGCATGCATATACCTATATATTGATTCTCATGAATCACTTGCCCAGTCTTGATAAACTGGGGCTTAAGAATTTGTAAAATGATAAACTAAAAAAAGGTGAGATCACATGTAATTCCTTTCGAAGAAAGTGGAACATGATTCCAGTTCAGGTATCCTAAAAAGTTAGGGATTACAGAATGTGTAGTTAGTGTTGCAATAACAAAGCAAAACATGTCCCCATGCTTCATCTTCCTAATTAGGCAGCTTGGTGTCCTACCTACCAATTACAAATTATTCTTATGAGGAACATATATAGAGAAATATGAATCAAAATAAGATCCAAGCCAGATTGCTTTTGTCCGTGATTTGCCTTAAGCATTTCTTCTTTTTTGCTCAAGACAGAGGCACCAGCAGCAATGAACTAGACATTTATCAATTTTTACACTAGCCAGAGGAATATAGAAAAAATATGAATTAAGACTTCAAAAAATAAAAGGAAAAAATTAATAAATAGGAAAGTTATTTCTTTGTTCAGACCAAAGGTAAATATTTATAGGCAGATTGTTTATGAAAATGTATAAGATAAATTACTTCTAAATTCTGCTATTTAAAAATCCACAAAAAATATTTGCCCTTGGTTTTTGTCCTGGCATTTATGAAACAACAGCTGTTTTTAAGACCTATCCACAGTCAAAATGACTACATATATCAATACAAATATTAGTATGTATATTTAGTACATATATATTTTTTTTTTCATGAAATTCATGTTGTTTGTTACACATTGGGTTACTGAAACTTTCATTACATGTTCTCTTAGAGTCTGAAAACATGAGATTTTTAAGGTTTTGTTCTTTGCATGTTTATGGTTGCTCTATCAAGCCCTTTTATCTTTATATTGGGTCTTTCAATACTCTATACCTTTCAAGGAGTCTGTGATCAAATTTTCACTATTGTGTTGTATAAGGATGTATTTCAATGGAAAAATGAACTTAAAAATCAACTTTAGAGTTCTGTCTAGCTTATGTACTGTCAAGAACCATAAGATATAAGAAAGGGGGAGAGATCCCGGTGGTTGAAAATCAAGCTAACATGACTTCTAACAGGAGCAGGTACATCTCTGACAGTTTTGCCTGCTCTTAGGACTCTTTTCCTCCTATTAGGTTGCCTTGTCTAGCCTCCATATGAGGACTTTCAACTTGTCTTATTGCAGCTTGTTTTGTCCTATTTGACTTGGAGGGCTGACGTTTTCTGAAGGGAAATAGAGAGGGAATGGATCTGAAGAAGGGAGCTGGAGGGAACTGGGAAAAGTGAGGGCAGGGAAACTGTGGTTGGGATGTATTGTATGAGAGAAAAATCTACTCCCTATTAAAAAAAGAATGTCATTCAATGAAAACAAAGTCTTGAAATTTTTAAAAAAAAAAAGAAAAGAAAGTAACCATGCTTCCAACATTTTTATTTAGAGTAAGCAGGGACTGATTGATATAATGATATGACTTTTCTCCTTTATTTCTTTTCAGTTCATATAAACCATTTTTCTATAGTATTATATTTACATTTAGAGCATCAAAATAACAAGCCATGGCTCCTTTGAGGGGTTAAATACATTATAGTCAACATGATGCTCATTCACTCCGAACATGTGACATTCATTTCATGGATTTACTTTGTCTTATATACCCCCCTTTGTTTTCTTCTGAGTTTTGTATTGGATTCATTGACTTTGTTCAACCAACGTGTTTATGTTCCTCTAATTTCAGCATGTGGCAAATTGATGAAAATCACAGGCCCCATCACAGTCAAGACATCTGGAACTCGATTTGGTGCTTGGATGACGGATCCCTTAGCATCTGAAAAACATAACAGAGTATGTTACTTCTATAAATGCTTTTGCTTATAATTCAATTTCTCTTATACTATTTTCTTCCAGGCTATTCCTTTTCATCATGATATGGGTTCTGGTGTAAGGAGTATTATTTCTGATATTTTCCAATTACAACTGCTGATATATCTAATGTGTGGAGCAAACCTATTTTAGTAATATGTTCCTCTTACAGTTCTTCAGTACAGTCTAGTCTAATCGTCAGTGAATTTAGTCTTGGTTTGTGCTTGAAATGTATAAATCATACACATATAAAATTCTCTCATTATTCTATAAGAAATATGATCTTTATATTAAAAAACTAAGCACTGAGTAGTGAACCAATTTTTATGTAAATCAGTATATTGCTAGAGATAATTGTAAAAGAAATACAACTGAAACTAGTTAGCATGTTTTTACAAGTTGACAATGTCTGTGTTATACAATTAAATATAGTAGTAACTTTACTATAGTTCTGCTTATTAATGAATTTATTATGAATTAAGATTCTTAATAGTCCTATCCAAATGATATTTGTTATTAAATTAATGCAATAGTCTCACTAAAACCTACAAGATAATCCACTGAATAACAGTTCCTAGAAGGTTCTGTGGTAACTACAAAGAAACCATAGGTTTGTCATGTAAAATAAAATAGATATATTTTTAGGGCAAAGTGCAGGATAAAGATAAAGTCTTTCAGTTGTCTTTGATCATGTCGTTAAATCAGGAGATGTGCTTTGGAATAACATGTGATGGTTTTAGTCAGCAATAGGCATTAACTAGCCAGAAATAAAAAAGAAAAAGCAAATTAATTTGAAGGTAGTAAATTCAGCTGTTTCTTTTCCATACAGATATTCTTTTCTGAAAGATAATGTATCTGTGTGTGTTTGCATGTTCACATATAGAGAGAGGTCTGAGAACCGCGGTGATTCTTGATTCCCACCATTCAGGTCTGGGGGATGGAACTCAGCTTGTTCGTCTTGACAGCATCTTTACCTACTGAGCCATTTTGAGCCATTTTGCTGACCCTCCATACAACATCTTTACAAGGGCTGGCAGTGGTATCACATTTCAATGGGTTAGAACTAAGAACATTTGGCACCAAAAATTTGAAACTTTGACTGTTACTGTCTTTGTTTTGGAATTGTTGTAAAAGTCCAGAATGTAATCACTCCATTTGTTTCTCTTGTTTTTTCCCCTTATTTTCAGGTCTGGTATATGGACAGTTACACTAACAATAAAATAGTTCGTGAATACAAGTCCATTGCAGACTTTGTCAGTGGAGCTGAATCAAGGACATACAATCTTCCTTTCAAGTGGGCAGGAACTAACCATGTTGTCTACAATGGCTCACTCTATTTTAACAAGTATCAGAGTAATATCATCATCAAGTACAGCTTTGATTTAGGGAGAGTGCTAGCCCAAAGAAGCCTGGAGTATGCTGGCTTTCACAATGTATATCCCTACACATGGGGTGGATTCTCTGACATCGACCTAATGGCTGATGAAATTGGGCTGTGGGCTGTGTACGCAACTAACCAAAATGCAGGCAATATTGTCATCAGCCAGCTTAATCAAGATACCTTGGAGGTGATGAAGAGCTGGAGCACCGGCTATCCCAAGAGAAGTGCAGGGGAATCCTTCATGATCTGTGGGACTCTGTATGTCACAAACTCCCACTTAACTGGAGCCAAAGTGTATTATTCCTATTCCACAAAAACTTCCACATATGAGTACACGGACATCCCCTTCCATAACCAATACTTTCACATATCCATGCTTGACTACAATGCAAGAGATAGAGCTCTTTATGCCTGGAACAATGGCCATCAGGTCCTGTTCAATGTCACCCTGTTCCACATCATTAAGACTGAAGATGACACATAGGCAAATGTCATTTGTTTTTATCTGTCTTCACTGTCATTTATGATAGTCTCCATAGGAACCTGTCTGTGTTCATTTTTTTTTCTCCTTGATTGACTTGTCATCATTTCTCCAAAGTGAAGTATTTTATTGTATATTTGGAGTTTCAAAAAGTATTTGTCTAAGTTAATGTGTTGTTGGAAACACATGTTAACTACTAAATTCACAGGGCCTATCATGCCCTTGTCATGCAAAGCACTAAAAAGAGTTTAAGTGGCTAGAGTCTTAGTTTTGCAAAAGATTAATGATCTGCCTTGTCTTAGAACCAGACTAATGGTGGCTTAAATGCATGAATGTCTTCTTTTTTGAACTGTCATTTTTTTACTGTCTCTTGCTCTACATTAAGAAATATTTTCATAGGAATTAAGGTAAAAGAAAAGCACTTTCTCCCATTTATTTCTACAAAAAAAGATTTAAAGATTTTATTTATATGGAAAATACTATCAATCATGTTGCTGTTACCACATTCTCTGATGCGGTGCTGTGCAGTCATTTCGAAATCTCTTGCTGACATTTTCTTGGCAATATATATTTTTATCATTGTAACCACCATCGTACAATTGTATTTCTTCACTTCTGTGAAAGTCGTATTTTTTATAAAGTGCACTAAAATTTAATCTCAGTAATTATTCAAGTCAGTTTGCAACTGTGGTCGAGAAAGATCTTCTTGGCTAACCCCTTCACATAAGCACTATAAACTTAAAAAAAAAATCAAACCAGGGATCCTATACAGTATCTTTGTTTTGTCCTAAGTTCGTTCCACCATTGGCTCTGAATTTGAACACCAATTCAATGTCATAATACCCTGTTTCCTGGAACTATCCCACATAATTGTTGATAAAATACGTAGCTGTGTTATAAAGTCTATATTTGATTCTATTCATTTATCATAGTAGTGTTATTATGAACATACATATTAGTATTTTAACATATTTTACATGTAACTTTCAATAATGCCATTTCTTATATAATATGAAGCACATGAAGAGTATTAAGGAAAGAAAAAATGTGTAATTTTTTCTAATTAAAATTATGAACCATGAAGAGTTAATGGCAAGCTTGTACAAAAGAAAATGATGAAAAGAATTAGGAGTTGTCTTGGTAATCAAATGTATTAATCACCAATTCAGAAAATGAAATAATAAGGCAATCTCCAGATACCTTGCCTCACAGTGGGTTCAAAATTAAGGAATATAAAAAAACAAAACTTTGATATTTATGTTACTAACTCTACAGAACCTAAAATCAAATGTTGAACATGCCAATGAGTTTAGAAGTACTTTCCATATGTTAAAAAGAATTCCCCAAGGCAGCTTTATTAAAATTAATGAAGTTGTATTTTAGATTTTTAAAAATATATACTAAAATAAATAATATATAACTAAAGTATAAATTTTTATGTCATACATATATAATACCACATTTTTAAAACAAGCATATGATAATGCAGACAAAGCACTCTATAAATAGATATTGATATTTAGAGTAATTCATTTTAAATCCTGCAAGTGAAGAGTTATCCTCAAATATCCCATCAAAATTGGAGAATCTAATTACTTAATCTTGAAACTCAAGGTTGAATGAGTAGTTACTTTTTGTTAACAAAACGTAAGTATGATCTCATGGGCACCCTGTGGTTTTTTTTAATACTAGTGACTTCTCTTCCCAAACTTTTATGTAAGTTCCCATCTACAAATGAGAGTTGGAAAATTTAGGAGATTCATTTGTCATACTACACATATCACAAAAATAAGCAGTTCATACTTTATATAGCAATTTGTATAAGATTAAAAAAATCATGTCAGTTTTAGAAATGAATCAATTTTTAGGTAGACAGACTCTAATAGGAACCATTCTTTTTACGTTATATGGTATCACATACATTTAAAATATGGATGATCATGGCTTATTTGTGAGGTGTGCATCTTGTACAGAGCCTTGTTGTTTTCTATGTATGATGTCATCATCTATCCAATATATAGTGTATGTGCTGCTAGAGTAAGCTAAGATTTTATTGTTACTAGAAGTGGGGTAACATGA
This sequence comes from Peromyscus eremicus, assembly GCF_949786415.1. Taxonomy (NCBI): domain Eukaryota; kingdom Metazoa; phylum Chordata; class Mammalia; order Rodentia; family Cricetidae; genus Peromyscus; species Peromyscus eremicus. The sequence continues at coordinate 87,091,883 of NC_081421.1, forward strand.
GCTTAAAATATGACTTGCATTAAATATTTACAGTTTATGAGCATTTCCTTAATAAATTATGTTCAGTTTTGTGCCTGAAATAAATAAGAACTTAATCACTGTTTCCTTTTTAATCTACAGCAAATAAAGTAATTTTATGAGGAAAATAATCGGTATTTTAAAATCATCCATAGAATGAACCCAAGCAGTGCAGAAATCTAAAGTCAGAAAATCTTCATCTGAAGTGAGCAATGTAACTGGTATTTTCTAAATTAATCAGATCATTAAAGTACTCGGTGTTATTCAAATAATATGTCTGTGTTCGGGTTGTGTTGGTGTGTTATTTGTATTTGTGAACCTTGAATCACGAGGCTTATTACTTGCATCTAAATTTATCTCTACAAGTTCAGATAATGATAATCTTCCATTGCATTAACAATGTTTGAAATAAAAGAGAAATAGCAGATACAGTCTATGCAGAGAAGATGGGTGATTAGTCATGCTTTATTACAAATCCTGTAGCCCTGGTTGCCATCCCCATTGTGGTTTCATTTATTTATAATTGTAAGCACTTTTTGTGATGAATATTTAAGAAAATATTAACTTCCTATTGGTGTTTACTTGTAATTAAAGAAAAAAAACACAACTATATCCTCAGATTTGAAAGTCACTGCCAAATTTCTGAGAACTTTTCCAATCAGAGTGATGACTCCCGAAGTATAATCATATAAAATTATGAATGTCTTCCCATCAAAATGAAAACAGTTTTCACCTAGTAAGATGAGTTTTACATGTACTAGTTCTGAAGTTTGAATCTCCTAAAAGAAAAGCTTTTGATTTTAAAGCAGCTCTCAGATCAACAACTGCTTGTTTTGGGAATGTTATATAAGAATACATTTTGGAGAAAAACAGAAAGCATACCTTCAAGTTAGAGCAACTACAAAAAAATACAACCATTGCAGAGCTTCAAAAGACCAAGCCTTACAGAAATAGAATAGTTTAAAGAGCACAATCAAAGATTGCATCTTGCTACCTTAAAGAAGTATAACACCATATTCCTTATCACCCCTACAAATAAGTTTCTGTGGCATTATCCAGCAACATTTGATGTTAAAGTCATCTTCTCCATCATCTCAGACATGGACCATATAAGAAAGGCTGTATAGTAGAGCAGTCTGCCTAGTACTACAAGTGGGGCACTTGAATTAAGCAAAGATTCTATGAACCTCAATTACTGACCTCTTACAGATAGAAATGGTAACTTCTAAAACACTCAGATGCACCCCACATCATGCAGTTCAGTAAACTATATCTTTACTGAAATCAAGGTCCTGGAATGTTTCCATTTTCTAAATTAACTTAATGTATCATAAATCTTAATAATTTGTTATTAACGTGGTCTACAGAGAATATCTGGGATTGAATAAAATCTGACCTTTTCAATGGTTATACTAGAAAAGCAGAATGGAAATATAAATATCTAGAGGAGTGACAGCTCAACAGTTCAGCAGTTAAGAGCACTTACTTCTCTTGTAGAATACCTAGTTCTGTGCAAGAGGACTGAAGGTCGGTGACTCACAATCTCCTATAACTCAATCTCTAGGGAATCTATCACCTTTAGCCTCCATGTGCATCTGACCTCACATGCACATACTCATACACAGATATACACATAAATTTTAAAAATCAGTTTCTAGAAGAAAAAAATGATTTCATTACAGCCTTTACATTATTTTTCAAAGGAATTGTAAATTTGGTTCATGAAAAAACTCTTAAATAACAAATAGAATATTATAAGTTATGCAACTTAGCCAACTGAAAATTTCTCCTTCAAACTTAACACACCCAGATGATTTACCTACCACACATGCTGAAAAAAAGCTCAGGGAAATGCTAGCCATTTTAGGTTAAGTGCTATAGAAGTCCTCTATAGTGCAATAATACATAGCCATTCAGGTTTTTGTTTTGTTTTGTTTTTTTGAGAGAGGGTTTCTCTGTGTAGCTTTGCGCCTTTCCTGGAACTCACTCTGTAGTCCAGGCTGGCCTTGAACTCACAGAGATCTGCCTGCCTCTGCCTCCCGAGTGCTAGGATTAAAGGCGTGAGCCACCACCGCCCAGCTGCCATTTAGGTTTTTATTACACAATCCTTGATTTTTTTTATAAGAACCCTGAATTCATACATGTATCATACATATATATGAAATGAATGAGTTGCTGACATGTATTAAAATGACCAAATGAATTACTTATTTACAAGCTAATAATAGATGCTCTAGAACCAAGACATATAGCTCTCAACACATACATAAGTCTTCATGTGTTAATTCTGGTAAGAATAGCCTGTAATAAAAATATGAAAATTATGTTCTCATTATGTCAACAACTATGAAAAAATTTTTAAATTATCATGATAAAGAGGTCTTGGAGTCTTCCAGGGATAGACTTCAATAATGTTTAGAGAGATACACTTTGAAAACCTTCCATGTAAAGTCATTCAAAGAATGGACTGTCACCCTGAGATATAAATGAGGTACATGACTTCTTTCTTCCTGTCTCTACAGCTCTGTCAAACAATATTTGTAATACTTCTAGTTTGGAGTTTGCATCTTGGAGTTAAAGATCTCACATCAGAGATCACAGAATCCTCTGAAAATATATAGCAAGCTTAATGTTCATCTGTGGTTGTAAGGTCATTCTGGTAGGTTTAAATTTTCATCAGATTCTCAAGGAAAGACATGATCCAAAAGGCTACTACTCTGCTAGTTTACAATCTCCTTCAATCCCAAATTCATCAAATATCTGTATATTAAGCACTGACTAAGTGCTTATTACTAAGCTATCTATGATCATTCTTTCAGCCTTTAAGAATCTCAATCAGCTCTCTATTAAAAACAAATCAACATTGTAATGTTGCCATTAAGTTATTTTCTTCATAAAAACTCAATATAAAACTAGACAGGAATTTTGTTGTATTTGAGCTAAATCCAACTATGCTTCTGTGATCCAGTCTTTGGGTCAGATTCTTGCCAAATTTGGTGACTCAAGAATTTGTATTATGAAGCCTATCCTATATCTCTGTGACAATATTTTCTTACAATTCCAAAACAGCCTTTTGGCAAGAGAGTTCAACTCTGATTGAAATTGAACAGATGCGGTGAGCTCAGTCAGATTTAAATACAAAATATTTTTCTCAATTAGCTGCTAAAGCAATAGAAACAGCAAAAGAAAAGGTTTGAATATTCACCATGGATTAGAAACTATTTTCATTGACAGAAAATTTTCAGAAAACTTCAAAAAGAAATAACATGTTTGATGAACACTATACTTGCATAAAAATTTAAAAATGAAATAATGTCATTTAAAAGTAACAGTACAATAAAAACAAAGCAGAGCACTGAAGCTTGTTAAATTTGCTTTGTGTTTTCTCTCCCAAAGGACTTGAAAAGATATACCCATTAGCTTTTATTCCAGTATCATCAAAAATAAGTATTTCTGCCGGGCGGTGGTGGCGCATGCCTTTAATCCCAGCACTCGGGAGGCAGAGCCAGGCGGATCTCTGTGAGTTCAAGGCCAGCCTGGTCTCCAAAGCGAGTTCCAGGAAAGGCGCAAAGCTACACAGAGAAACCCTGTCTCAAAAAACAAAAACAAAACAACAACAACAAAAAAAACCCATAAGTATTTCCTTCCTTTCTTTACTTTGTCATTTTGAATTTTAGAGATAGGGTTCCACCATATAACTCAAGCTGCCTATAACTTGTGATCTCACTACTACATCAGCTCTGAATACTACAGAAAAATAATATTCTTAGATTCTCTTTCTCTGTATCTATTAACTCTCTTAGAAGTTATTCTTAGTAGATGAATTTTTATATCAAAATTGAATTTTTTATAGAAAGATAAAATGAAATTATGTCAATCATTGCTGGTTCTAGATATTAATCTGAATAATTACTTCCCATTTTTTTTGGTTTATCCACTACTTTCAAATCTCATTGAGTCAACCCTATAGCTGACTACACAACCCTCAAATCTATATATCTACACTGAGTCATTTACTTTGAGGAATGTGTCTTTTGTTTGCTAACCTTTATTCTTCCCCTCTATTATCAGTTTTACTCATCTGTGTGGCTAAAAACCAGTTGCATCTACTGAAGTGAATACCTGTTCTGTCTATGACCTTGAAGTACCATGCTGGCTAGTTCAGTCGGTAGAGCATGGGAATCTTAATTCCAGGGTCATGTGTTTGTGCCCCATGTTTGGTACCAGATATTGCTGAATAATCCACAGATATTGATAAAGGAATTATTAATTTAGAAATTATTTTGGGGAGAACACCCACTTAACTCCATGCCCTCTCTTTTTCTCTATCTCTCTTTAGAAAACAAATAAACAAAAAAGCAAAAATAGTATAATAAAAAAGAAAAACAAAACAAAACACACACACACACATACACACACACACACACACACACACACAAACCCCACATCCATAAAAACACAAAATCAGAAGTAATAATAGTAGCCATTTTTAAAGTAAAATTGCAGCTTGCTCTACACTCAGTTTTTGTTTCCCTGTTTCCCGTTTCTCCCTCTGTGAGGAAGATCTTCTTAGAAACACACTTTGTTTTCAGAAGAACAGACAGAACTTTATAAAGGGTGTCTGTACTACCGGACCAAGAGAAGAAGCCACATTGGCCAGTCGCATTTTATGGCCTCCTTTCAAAGGCTGCTGCTTAAGAAACCCAGTGGTCACTAGGCAGTCAATCATTCCAAAGTGGAGCACCTTCCAATGCCTTGTAAGAGAAATCATAAAGGACATCCCTTTATATATTACAAAAAAAAAAAAAAACCTATTGAAGAAGTTAGAATACTTGTTCAAAAACTAAATCTAATGCCATGTCTTTGACAACATTGCTATTATCTGTAAACAACAGTATCTGATTCCATCAGTAGGCTTCAAATGCTGTCCTTTCGAGCTGGAGTTTGCAAGTGATTCGATTCCTGTGGCCCTGTCATGAAAGGATAGGTGAACTTCATTTGACAGAGATAATAAATCACAAACACTCTTCCCAACTCCAGTGAAAGCAACCTTATTCTTCAACACTTTTTAAGAGTCTCTATTTTAAGCCCTTATTCTCAAGAAGCACTTTGTTGTTTAAAACAAAGTATGGAAACCACTTAACTATATGGTCCCCAAGGTTTCTTGCAGCTCTGACTTTCAAGTGCTGAGTATTTCTAAAAGATCAATAAAGGCTGTGCATGAACTGGGATTCCGAGGCTTGTGTAGCTCAGCCTGTAGGGAAAACACCAGAGGGCAGAAAGAAATGAAAAGGAAAGTATGCTTACACTGTTTCCAAAAGTTTCCAATCAGTTTCTAAGGAGCAACTTCTATTATGTTAAAACAAAGGCAAACATTTTAAATTATTCTACTATTTACCTAAAATGTACCAGTGGATCTTCTCCCCATAACACAGAAACTTAAGTTTCCTTTTGGGGCTCTGTGGTTAAGAATACTTGATGCTGGGTGGGACTGGACTGGGCCCTCTGCATGGGTGAGACAGTTGTGTAGCTTGGTCTGTTTGAGGGACCCCTGACAGTGGGAATAAGATCTACCCCTGGTGCACAAACTGGCTTTTTGGAGCCCATTGCCTATGAGGGGGACACCTTGCACAGCCTTAATGCAGAGGGAGGGGCTTGGACCTGCCTCAGCTGAATGTGCTTTGCTGATTCCCCATGGGAGGCCACACCTTTTCAGAGGAGGAGATGGAGGGGTGGGCTGGGGGAGAAAGCTGGGGCGGGGGAGCAGAAGGAGGGGTGAGGGAGGGATCTGTGGTTGGTATGTGGAATGAATAAAAATTTCTTAATAATAAATAAATAAATAAAAATAATATTTTAAAAAAGAGTACTTGGTGCTCTAGAGCACCAAGGATTGATTCCCAGCACTCACAAGACATTCATACATGGCTCTAATTCTAGTTTCAGGGGATCAAGCTGCTCTGGTCTCTGTTGGCACCAGGCACATACATGGTACACATACTCACTCAGACAGAGGCAAAACATTCATGAATGTACAATAAAACAAAGTAAAGACTTCCACCTTACATTGCATTTATGAAGTCAACTTCTCTTATCATTTCAACTGTTATTGAATGTCTAAGAAATCCATTTACATCCCCAGCTTTAGAACTAATGTCTATCTAAGTGATGCCTCATACAAATGCTCATGTAAATTAAAGGCAGCTTATCTAGAGATGAACTGATGTCTCTTCTCCTAGATTCCCTAGGGGATAAAGTTCTAATCCTCTTCAGAGTTTATGTAGCTCTTCAGCATCCTCAGCACACATAAAGTCAGGTTTCATTATCCCCCAAAGATCCTTTTCACCTGTGGTATACTGTTCACATCTTTGTCTATTTGATCACACTGTGCTTATGTCCTAAAGGGAAGTTTTGGTTTTGCTACTTATAGAGAGCTTTAATAACTGTCCCCTTAGCTATGTAATTTGCTCCTTCTTTGTGTCTGTGGGGTCACATTACCTTGTAACTTCCTTCCTTCACAGTATTGTTACAATAACTATTTGTTTATTATCTCTCTTCCACCCTACACCATGAGTTTCCTATTGTTGAAAATAACATCCACATTAGCATATTATTATTCCCTAGTAAACTAAAGATTCTGTATGTTGATCCCTTGAGCAGGCAAACCATATTTTACCCAAAACACCAGCATTCAAAAGTGAAGTACAACAGGAGTCAGACAAGCTTACAAGGAAACAATGCGTTTGTCTCTGCTGGGGTCCAGAGTGATTTTGGTGAACTGAAGTCAACAAAGGACCAGTTCACAAGAGCGTAAAACAGACAAAAAAATCCTGTCCTTTCCCTGCATAGTTCAAATTATTAACATTCCAAATTACTGTGAGCTGTTTTGTTAGACCAAAATCTGTCAGAGGTGGCTAATGGTGCTGTAAAATCTTAGGACATAAACTGCATGTTTAAACTGGTATTTCACTCTATAGGTTCACAGAGGGTATGCTGATCTGAAGGAATAATACAATGTCCTTAGGTTTTAAGAAACAAAAAGCAAATCTCCTTTACAGAATCCCCAAATAGAGTTTTTGTTACCATATCAATAACTTTGACGCTGTTATTTCTGCTTGGAGCTTCTAACTTTCCCACAGCTTTCTTGGACCTGACTTTGAATAGACCCAGTGCAAACATCCGGAAGTCTTAATAATGCAGTGTCACCAAAACAAGGGGGAATTCCCAAAAATAGGTGAGATCAGAATGATTAAATAGGAAGTGAAGAAACCTAACATGACAAAATTAAGCTTTCAAATAAGGATTTAAAAATAAGACACGTCCTGGTTATTATACACAGTCAGTGGCTAGCTGAAAGAATCCATTCCTTTGGTCAGAATATATTTATGGGTGTGGTCAGGAAATGCCAATAGTTACCCAACAACTTAACTTTTAGTTAATCATGAAAACACAATGAGTAATTAAACTTTTCTGAGTTTTGCAGTTGCTGATGAGTGACTATGTGTGTTGTGAATTTTGGTAGAGCAAGATGTAGTCATGCTCACTGGTGAGAAACATATTTTTCTCGTTCTTCAGTATCTAACATGTAGCTTTTTTTTTTTCTTGACCAGTCACTTTGACAAAAAGCCATTCAACTAGATTTGACAATGGAATTTAGTTCCACATCCCTGAATCTGATTATTTTGGATAGTTTTCATACTGCTAAATGATACTGCTGAATGCACCATCCTATCATAGATCACAACTGTCTTACAATTTTTAATTGTCCTTAATGTAGTGTTTTTCCATAGCAAATATCTATGGGATTAACTCAGTATATAAATGAATGCATGAGGTAATCTACTGTTGACAAAATATATTTATCTTAAAGTCAGAACTTAATGCTCAATGTTTATTGCCCCCTTTAAATTCGATATGGCTTAGATAGTCTAGATTTATGCCCACAATAGGTTTGAATATTTGTTTAAATGAGGTGATCCCATAGCAAAGTAAAAGAAATGGCAAATGTTATTCCATATGTCAAATGGCTGAGCTCTATTACCTGGGAAAGGATAACAATGGGGCATTGTGCTCATCATAATGCTTGCCAAAAGCACTGCCACCCCCTGGCTAGAATTGATACCAATGTCAGCAGCACTAAGCTAATGACAGGAGGAAAGCACATCGCATCTACTTTCTCTTCTGTTGTCATCATAATTATTTTCTTTACACAGATAGCAGAGATTAGTGTTTTCAAAACCCTGGCTGAACTTTTCTTCCTTTCCTATAATTGTGCCTGTGGAACCATAACAGGAGGATAAACCACTGAGAGACTGATTTGCCTCCCCTCTAATCAGAACTAGCATGAGTATTTCCTGTCATTTCTTTTCTCCCCCTTGTCAGAATTTTAGTGCTCTACTTTTATCGCCAGGCTGTTTAGCCCTTCTGTTCTTATGGCTAGCAGGCAATTGGAAATTCCTTATTTTTCCCTGAGAGAGATAAAGATTCACAATATAGAGTCAGCGTTTCCCTAAAAATCATCCACATCTGTTGCAGTAATAAGTAACTCTCCTTTAGAGCGTTCCCCAGGCAATCTGCAGAGCAATGCCTACACCCAATGCTTCAGCCAGGAAAATAAAACAAATGCCTTCCAGGAGTGATGGAATGATGGAAAGTACCAGAGCACAGTTGGGTGGAAAGTGCATAAAGTCTGCAGTGCCGTAAACAACATTGGCTTTGATTCTGATTAAGTGAGATGGATTGGGCCATTTGCCCACAGTGCTACTGCATTTCAGTACTGTTTTCTCTAAATGCCACAAAAGTGCCATAGCTTTCAAAGAATATAGGAAAAGTGAGGTCCTGCAGGTTATCTTCTATCCTAAATAGTATGTTCCCTTTATTGACTTGCTAAATTCTTAAGACATATCAAGTCTTCAATATGTGTTGACATTGCGAGAGTTTTTTTTGTTTTTTCTATTACTTGACTCAGAACCACAGAAGTTGTAAAATCTCATTTTACCCACAACCTGAAGACAGCCAAGTGGCCATGAAATGTAACCTTCTGGAGAGCCTTGGTGAGTTGAAGTCCATAGCAGGGAGAGGGATGCTTTTCCCTTTCTGGTCCTTAACAGAACGCTGTGTTGAGATGGTTTCACTCTTACAGAATACAATCTACAAACTGATTGGCACCAAGTCCTTCAGTTGTCAAAATCTATGAGTCCCTCTGACTGAGATGCAGATTTTTGTAAGCGTGAGAAAAAAACAACAGCAATGATAAAAACAACAAAACAGAATTCACAGGTCTTTACAGGTATATTCACCAAAGCTACTCCTTAATGACAAGAATCAAGATGAGATCCTGGATGCTAAATATAGTTTTCTCTACTCTTCTCTGTGTCTCATGTTAAAAGGAGGCAAGAAGACTCTGTATGTTCCTGGCAGGGATGTTTGACTCTGCTTGCCCAGCTTGCACAGGCTGAGGTCATCTGGTTTAACTTAATTCACTCCAACACCCTGTGTAGTTAAACTTCCACTTCCAGACTTCTGACCCTGCAAGAAAGTGCTCTGGAGGAAAAAACTGATCATCAATATGTCCTATCCTCCTAAACACAGTTCTCAGGGTTTTTCACTACTTACCCTAACTGAAACCTCTGTGTAGTACTAGATCTAAAACATAATTTACTAGAGAGCTGTTTGGCAGACATTTGCTCACTGTTTTATGAAAAGAAAACAGGACAGAGAACACTAAAGAGACAAGGCCCTCTAAATCAACATGACAAAGCTCATATGAACTCATAGAGAATGTACAGGTCTACACCAGGTCATCTGTGTATATTATATGACTTTCAGTCTAGTGTTTTTGTGGGATTCCTGAATGTGCAAATGAATGGGTCTCTAATTCTTGTGGTTCTCTTGAGCTTTTTCCCCTCTGTTTGTTTTGTACAAATCTAGTGAGATAGTTTTGTTTTATCTTATATTTTATTTATTATATGTCATCATTATCCCTTAGAAGCCTGTTTGTTCCCCAATGAGAGTCAGAAAAGGAGTGGATCCAGATGGGAGAAGAGGTAGGGAGGATCCAAGAGGAGTAGAGGGAGAGAAAATGTTTAGCAAGATAGAACGAAACATTTAGCAGGACACCTCAAATAGAAACTCTATGCCCTCTTCTCTCCCCATGTAAGTAGCCAGCTTCTCCCCGTTATGAATATCCTGATTAGGCTGGTCTATGTTTTGCAACTGGTAAACCAACATTGACACATCATCATCATCCAAAGTTATGTTAACAGTGGTTTCACTCTTGGTGTTGAACACTCTACAAAGGTAGGCAAGCGTGCAATGGCATGCATCCATCACTATACTACCTTAGAGAGAAATGTCGCCGCCATGTAAATGTCCTTGCTCCTTTCCTTTTCCCAGACCTGGCTTACACAGTGGCTATAGTTCTGTTTTCTACGTCAAATAGCTGGAATAGAGTGGTATCTAACCTTTCAAATTGGATCCCTTCACTTAGTAATATGCATGTAAAGCCCCTGCACTTCTTATGGTTTCTTTAATAGTTCATTTCATTTCAGTGCTGAAGGATAGTCCCTTACTAAATGTACCTGTGTCTTTATCTGTTTATCTATCCTCTCACTCACTAAAGTATGTTGCACTCACTATCCAGTTTTGCAGTTATAGACAAAGTTCTGTAAACTTGTGTTCAGATATTTTTGTGTGTGGGCATATGTTTTCAGTTCCTTCAAATTAACAGCAAGGAGCAAAATTGCTAAACTGTTTGATAGGAATGTTGAGATTTGTGAGAAACTGACACTGTGCATTCTGAATTCCCACCAGAACTGGGTTAGAGTTCTGATGTTCCGAATCCTCACCAGCATGGCTTGTAGTCAGTGCTCTGAATTTGGGCCAGTGTATTAATTTGATAATGACTCATTGTTGTTTTTGGTTTTCTGTTTGGTTCTGAAATTACTATATAGCCCTAGCTGTCATCAGAGTCACCGCACAGGTGAGGTAAGCCTCAAATTTGGAGCATCCCTCATACCTCTGCTTCCTTGACTCCACTGTTGCTTCAATTTGATTTCTCTAGTGAAGATATGGATCATGTTTATATGCTTGCTTACTATACATACCTTCTTTGGTGATGTGCTTCTTCAAAATCTCTGGATCATTTTTAATTTGTTTACTAATGTTGTTGATGTTAGTTTTTGACATTTCTTTGTATATTTGGATTGGGTCCTTTCTCTAGATATGCCCTACACAAATATTTATTTTCAGACTTAGAGTGGTTTTTTTTCTATTATATTGCTTCTTTTTCATTATCTTGACAATGTCCTACACAACGCAGAAGAATTTTAATTTGTTGAACTCTACCTCACTAATGATTCCTTGTTGAATTGTACCTTTGCTATTAAACCAAATATCATTGCCAATCCCAAAGTCATATTGATTTCCTCCTAGATTTTCTTCTGGGAGTTTTGTAGTTCTGCATTTTACTTTTGGATCTATAATCCACTGAGAGTTTGGGTTGGTGAAGCAGGAAAGCCTGCGGCTACATTAATTTTCCCATGCGATGGCCAGCTGTCTCAGCCCAACTAACTTGTTGAAAGCCCCTGCTATTTCATAGCACTGCCTTGCTCCTTTGTCCAAAAGTAGCTAACAATATTTACATATTTTGCTGGGTTTGTTCATTCTGTTCTCAAGAGCCCCTCACCATGCATCCTGATTTCTTTGCTCCACTCTGAGGATTACAGAAGCATTGTTTTTACAATTTTTAAGGAGATTGTAGAGAGCAATTGAAGCTTAGAATCTTTGCTGAATCCCAGGGAAACCTGACTCTCCCTGAACGGTGCAAAATCCCTTTCATAAAATAACTGTTTTCTCTCCAAATTGCCCTATAACACGTGAGTCTAGAGATGTGTTTCTGTCCTCTTGGCTAATCCACCATTTCCCAAAGTCTGTTGACTGAAAATCAACACCAGTTCGTTCATTTCCACTGTTAGGCATCCATATTCACTCCACTTCTATAAAGAATCATTTGTATCATCCTTCAGGAACTCTAGTCTGACAGCTGTGGGGCCTGTATGGGCCCTCTGCATGTGGCAGACAGTTGTATAGCTTGGTCTGTTTGAGGGGCTCCTGGCAATGGGACCAGGATCTATCTCTGGTGCATGATCTGGCTTTTTTGAGCCCATTCCCTACGGTGAAATGCCTTACACAGCCTTGACAGGAGTGAGGTGGGGCTTTGTTCTGCCTCATATGAATGCACCAGGCTTTGTTGACTCCTCATGGGAGGCCTTACCCTTTTGGAGGAGTGGATGACAACAGGTGTGGGGGGGGGGAGGAGTGTGGTTGGTAAGTAAAATAAATAATTTTTTTTAAATGAATCATTTGTAGACCCGTCGCTATCCCTGTTTCATAAACAGAAATTTACAATCTGTCTCATCATCTCTCTCCCTAAAATTATTGTAGATTATAATCTACTATTGGGGCTCATTGATTTCTTTACCTCATGCTTCTCAGCAACTGTCTTGGCTTCTTTGTGTAAGACTCCTGGAGGATCATTCTTTGGATTGAATTATTTTGTATTATTTATGATATTTTTAATTATGTTTCTTTGTGTTCATGTATGTGTGTATGTCTGGAAGATAGGGATAGTGAGAAGAAAAGGAGGGAGGGAGAGAGAGAGAGAGAGAGAGAGAGAGAGAGAGAGAGAGAGAGAGAGAGAGAGAGAGAAACTTGTGTATAGGAGTACAGAGCTCTCAGGGGACTGAGGAAGGTATCAGATCTCCCGGGGTTACCTGACATAGGTGAATTGAATTAGTTGAATTTGGATGCTTTGCAAGAGCAATATATGCTCTTAACTGTGAGCCATCTCTCCAGACCATGGTAGGAGCTATAACTTTTTGTTCTCAGAGACATGTTAACCTCCTTGCTGGCTACTGAAAACTTCCCAGAGAACACTTATCTTCTTTAATCATGGCATTGGAAATGTTGTTGTTATTTATGTTTATTTCTTTTGTTTGTATTTTAACAAAAAGCAAACCAGACATTTCACCAGGAAAGTGATCATAGAATTAAATCAGTTATGTGGTAATGATATAAGAAAACTCAATATTTCTGATACAGATTATAAGCTAAATACCATTGCTTTTGTCTCTAAGTATTAGTATTTTTATATGACTTGAAGCAACTAAATCTTTTTGCACAGGTTAAATTATTTATTGTTACCAAATAATTAGATTATGTCCCAATTAATTGTAAAGAGCTTTGACCTGTTGCCCCATGTATCACACAACATGAGGAAGGATTTCTTAGGTAATTAGTCACTTTTCCAATTAACATAAATGTGTTTCAATCATCATATTGCATACAGGATAAGGAGAAATGACTTCAATAATTGTACTTTGCATTTCTATAGCAACTTTCATTTGAGAACTTCAAAGCACTAATTTAATTAAACCTCTGAATGTTCCCCATGAAGTAGGTGTTATTATTTCCATTTGACAAAGACATAAATGAAGTCACAGAAAGATTAACTCACTTGCCTTTGGCCACAGAGTAAGTGAGTAGGGGAGGTCAGAATAAACCCTACAATTTCAGAGACATACACTCTATATTTTGGACCAACAGCCTCTTCTGACTGTTCCCTTTCTTGATGTCACATGAACTTGATAGTGACCTAGATTTGGAATGATGGGTATTTTAATTCTTTATAAACTGAGAGAGTTTGGAATGTAGATTATTCAAAGGCACTTTCTGAATTTCACTCTTTTGTATCATTTTTCTGGTATGGTATTCATTTGGGACAAATTCTTGGTGATAAATAAATTCTACCATTTTTATTTAAACATTTTTTATCAACATATTCTCTCATTTTGTAAACTTGGCTAGCCTAATCCCAGAAAGCAAGGCTGTTTGTTTTTAATTAAGGGATGAACTGTACATCAAAATTTCATGGGAAATTTTCAGAATCTCTACCTAATCTTTTCTTAATGAAATGGATCTGATGGCTGCTCTGTTTGCATTAGTCACAGTACATGTTGTACACGAATTTGAGAAGTGTATTGAGCAAACAAAGTTAAAATATACCAACAAGTGTTCCTTAACCATGGTCTGAATACTTGGAGCTTTTTCAAGGGCAGAACATCCATTGCTATATTTTACTATGTAAAATCATGTACATTTAAAGCAATTTCTTGCCTTTGCATTTCAGTCTCGCAACAAAGGAGTCTTTGCAGTCTTTTTATAAAATACTACTCCAAAATATCCATCAAATCTCAACTATTAATATAATATTCTGTTGAAACTGAGACCAACAGGTGTAGCTGGAGTTTTCTCCAGTCCTGACTGGGCCCACAACCAATCAAATAAACACACAGATGCTTATATTAATTAAAACTGTTTGGCCTAATGGCTCAGGCTTCTTGTTAACTAGATCTTACACTTAAATTAACCCATAATTCTTATTTATGTTTAGCCAAGTGGCTTGGTATTTTTTCCCAGTTCTGCCTTTACATCTTGTTTCTTCGGTGTCTGGCTGGTGACTCCTGACTCAGCCTTCCTGTTCCCAGAATTCTCCTCTCTCTTTGCCCCACCTATACCTCCTGCCTGGCTACTGGACAATCAGCACTTTATTTATTAACCAATCAGAGCAATACATTCACAGCATATAGAGCAATATCCACAGCAAACAGGAGCAACAAATACAATTAGGATGCACTACTTCTTACCCTTAGGCAGTTTATCAGTAAACTTGGGTTGATATATGATGACAACATCAACTATTCAGCTTCGAGAACAGATGTTAATTTTCTCATTCTAGATACAGGACATCGAAAATCAAGGTGCTAGAGTGTTTGTGGCTTGAGATGACTCTCTCTCTTTTTTATAGTGTCTCTTTTCCTATTTGAAGAGATGTACCTGGATTCTCTTCTTCATTCAATAAAGACATCAATTCCATTGGAGTAGGGTTCTGTGCTTGTAATCTTTCCTCTGAAATCTGTATCTCAGAGCACTACCACATTTGGAGTTAGAGCTTCAATGTACAAATTTGGAGGAATAAGTTTTGAGTTTATAACAAGCAGTTTCTGTATTAATCAAGCAAGATAAAAGGTCCATTGCAATTTCCAGGACCCTACTGATGCAGGATCTGCTGAGGAAGAACATAAATTACTATTCCAAAGCAGGCATACTTTTAACTTAAAAAATAAACAACAAAAAACTATTTCTTTAAAAAAGGGTTAATTTCTATGATTTCTTGCCATGTTACTATTCGAGTTACTATTTTCAATCTACTATACCATGTCCCATTTGCCAACATGATTTGCACTCTTGGTCAAAGAAACTTCTCATTTGAAACCTACTCATCTTTGAATATATTCCAAACATGGGCACATTTCAACTTTTAAAGGGAAGTAATGCAATCTTACATTATTATTAACCCTAAGGTAATCTAAAATTTAGTGTAGCTAGAAGTTTTCCTGTGTCCCACTCAGTCTGCAGCCACTTAGACCCAGATAATCACACAGAAGCTTATATCAATATACGAACTGCATGGCCTATGGCTAAAGCTTCTCACTAGCTAGCTCTTACATCTTAAATTAACCCATTTCTATTAATCTGTAAGTTGCCACATGGCCATTGGCTTGCTGGTATTTTCACAACTTGCTTCCCCTGCCAGCATCTCACAGCATCTCTAGACTCAACTTTTCTTCTTCCTGTCTCTCTCAGATTTTCTACCTGCCTCTAAGCTGCCTTGCCATAGACCAAATGGCTTTATTTATCAACCAATCAGAGCAACAAATATTCACAGCATACAGAAAGACATCCCATAGCAATTTAGTTCTAGCTCTGACATTCAATGATACTATAGAACATTTAGAAATACATTAAGCCATTCTCCTTCCAGAATCAACTTCTATCACACCTTGATTCAAGAATACTCAAAATTAGAAGATTTTGAAACTCAGTGCTTGGTTGAGGAATAGTGGCAAATTATTTCAAGTATCTTTAACTCCTTAGTAAATGGTTATGTATTTCAAATACTGTGAGCTACTTGGAACACTTACAAAGTGGAAAATGTGAACAGAAAAAGACTTAGTAATCAAAGGAGGAGGAACCTTATTTTGAATGGATTAATGTGGAAAACAAGATTACATTAGAAAATTTATTTCCAGGCTCTTACTTTCATAGTTAAAGCACACTAAAATTAATAGTTATCTTATTTTGAATACTGATTATAAAGGGTTATTTTTAATCATTCATTAGGTGTTTCATTCTAGAAGTAGTTACCCATTTGTACTACATTTTCTATTCCCTTTTATCTATCATCATTTTACTTCATATACACTCTCATTATATCAGGTTTCATAGTATATTGTATGTTAATTTATAAGCTGTTTTCCTTAGCTATTGCAAGTTTCTTTAAAACTATTAGCAAGAGCTGAATTGAGAACCCAGGGCTTTACTCTCAGCACTGGAGAACTTGAGATGTGAAGAATACAAGTGTGGACAACCCGTACCCCACAACACCCACCCATCACTGCCCCAGTGGCAGGTCAGCAGGAAAGACGCTTGGGGGCAAGCTTCCCTACCAATACCCCCCATCAGACTCTGCTATCTATAAGACACACTCTCTACCCCAAACCCACCCAACTCCCTATGACCTCAGCGGCTTCCTAACATACAAAATCTGCCAGCTCTGTTTGGACCAAGAGGTGAGTGACTATTCTCACACCTGTCTCTGGAACCTGGGCCCTAAGGCACAATCTGTGCATCCCTACCCCACTAATGGCTGCCCCAGTTTCAGGCGAGTAGGGGAGTCTCCTGTGGTCAGGCTTCCTTACCAACACCTTCCATTGGACCTGCAATCTACAAAATACACTCTCTACCCCAAACTCATCCATCTTCCTGCAACCTCAGCTCCTCCCTGAGACACAGAATCCGCCAGCTACAATTAGACCAAGAGCTCCAGTTGGACCAAGACTGGCCCTCAAGACACAGACACAGCAAGTGCAAATTGGACCAAGAGCAGCTCCCTCACACATAGACACATCTTGTACCTATTGGAGGAAGAGGTGGGTAATGCCAGTGAAAAACACATACAACAACATAAAGAGCAATATGGTACCACCAGAACCTAATGGTTTTATAACAACAAGACCTGAACATCACAACGTAGAAGAAGCAGAAGAAAGCAACCTTAAAAATAACTTTATGAAGATGATAGAGGTCTTTAAAGAGGAAATGAAAAATTCGCCTAGAGAAACTGAGGAAAAGACAAACAAAACATTGGAAGAAATCAATAAATCCCTTAAAGAAAGACAAGAAAAACAGATAAAGTAGTTAAACAGGTGAAGGAAACATTTCAAGACCTGAAAACTGAAATCGAAACAATGAAGAATACACAAACTGAGGGAATGCTGGAAATAGAAAATCAGAGTAAATGTAAAGGAATTACGGGTGTAAATATAACCAACAGAATACAAGATATGGAAGAGGGAATCTCTGGTATGGAGGATACAATACAGGAAATAGATTCATCAGTCAAAGAAAACACTAAAGCCAAAAATATCATAACACAAAACATCCAGGAAATATGAGACACCATGAAAAGACCAAACCTAAGAATAACAGGAAGGAGAAGAAATACAGAAAATGTATTCAACAAAATAATAGAAGAAAATTTTACCAACTTAAAGAAGGAAATACCTATGAAGATACAAGAAGCTTACAGAACATCAAATAGACTAGATGCCCAAAAAAGTTCGCTTGCCACATAATAATCAAGCCACAAAACATACAGGAAAGAATATTAAGAGCAGCAAAGGAAAAAGGCCAAGTGACTTATAGAGGCAGACCTATGAGAATAACGCTTGACTTCTCAATGGAGAATCTGAAAGCCAGAAGGTCCTGGACAGACATTATGCAGATACTAAGAAACCACAGATGCCAGTCTAGACTACTATACCCAGCAAAACTTTCAATCACCATAGACAGAGTGCACAAGATATTCCAAGACAAAAACCAGATTTAAACAATGCCTATCCATACAGAAAGCACTAGAAGAAAAACTCTAACCTAAGGAAGTTAGAGGCACCCATGAAAACACAGGAAATAGATAACCACACAGCAGTAAATCCCAAAGAAGGGAAATACACACACACTACCACCAAAAGATAACAAGTATTAGCAATCACTGGTCATTAATATCCCTTAATATCTATGGACTCAATTTGCCTATAAAAAAACACAGGCTAACAGAATGGATAAGAAAACAGGATTCATCCTTCTGCTGCATACAACAAACATCCCTCAACTTCAAAGACAGACACTATCTCCGTCAAAGTTTGGGAAAAGACTTTCCAAACAAATGGACTTAAGAAGCAAGCTGGTGTAGCTATCCTAATATCGAACTAAAGTGGGCTTCACAAACTAAAATCAATCAAAATAGGTCAGGAAGGACACTACATACTCATCACAGGAAAAATCCACTAAGATGAAGTCTCAATTCTGAACATTTATATCCCAAATACTAGGGCACCCACATATGTAAGGGAAACAGTACTAAAGCTTAAATCACAGATCAAATGCCACACATTAGTAGTGGGAGACTTCAACACTCCACTCTCACCAATGGACAAGTCTTCTAGACAGAAACTTTACAGATAAATAAGGGATCTTAAAATTGTTATGACTCAAATGGACTTAATAGATATCTACAGAACATTCCACCCTAACACAAAAGAATATATCTTCTTCTCAGCACCCCATGGAACATTCCCTAAAATCAACAGCATACTCAGTCACAAAAAAAAAAATCTCAACAGATGTAAAAAAAATGGAATAACTCCCTGTATTTTAGACCACTAAGACTTGAAGTCAGATTTCAACAACAACAAAAATTATAGAAAGCCTACAATCTCATGGAAACTGAATAATATTCAACTGAATCACCAATGGGTCAAGGAAGAAATAAAGAAAGAAATTAAAGATTTCCTAGAATTCAATAAAAATGAATGCACAACATACACAAACTTATGGGACACCATGAAAGCAGTGCTAAGAGAAAAATTCACAGCACTAAATATTCACATAAAGAAACTGGAGAAATCTCACACTAGTGATTTTACAGCACACCTGAAAGCTCTAGAACAAAAAGAAGCAAACTCACCCAGGAGGAATAGACACCAGGAAATAATCAAATTGAGGGCTGAAATCAATAAAGTAGAAACAAAGAAAACAATATAAAGATAAAAACAAAGAGTTGGTTCTTTGAGAAAATTAACAAGATAGACAAACCTTTATCCAAACTAATCAAAAGGCAGAGAGAGAGAACATCCAAATTAACAAAATCAGAAATGAAAAGGGAGACATAACAACAGACAAGGAGGAAATCCAGAGACTCATCATGTCATAGTTCAAAAACCTGTACTCACAAAATTGGAAAATCTAGAATAAATAGACAATTTTCTGGATAGGTACCACATACCAAAATTAAATCAAGACCAGATAAACAATTTAAATAGACCTATAACTACCAAGGAAATAGAAACAGTTATTAAAAGTCTCCCAACCAAAAAACCCCAAGACCAGATGGTTTCAGTGCAAAATTCTACCAGAATTTCAAAGAAGAGCTAATACTAATACTCTTCAAAGCATTATACATAATAGAAACAGAAGGAACACTACCAAACTCTTAGGAGGCTACAGTCACCCTGATAACCAAACCACACGAAGATGCAACAAAGAAACAGAATTACAGACCAATCTCCCTCATGAACACTGATAAAAAATGTTCTATAAAATACTGGCAAAGTGAATCCAAGGGACACTTTGCTCAGCCTGGGTGAAGGGAGGAGGGGACTGGACCTGCCTGGACTGAATCTTCCAGGCTGAGCTGAATCCTCAGGGGAGTCCTTGCCCTGGAGGAGATGGGAATGGGGGGTGGATTGGGGGGAGGGCGGTGGAGGACAGGAGGAGGGAGGACAGGGGAATTCATGGCTGATATGTAAAATTAAATTAAATTATAAAATAAATAAATAAATAAATAAATAAATAAATAAATAAATAAATAAATAAATAAATAAAAATTATCCACTGTGACCAAGTAGGCTTCATCCCAAAGATGTAAGGATAGTTCAACATATGAAAATCTGTCAATGTAATACACCATATAAACAAACTGAAAGAAATAAAACCACATGATCATCTCATTAGATGCTGAAAAGCCTTTAACAAAATCCAACACCCCTTCATGATAAAGGTGTTAGAGAGATCAGGAATACAAGGAACATACCTAAACATAATAAAGGCAATTTACAGCAAGCTGACAGCAAACATCAAATTAAATGGAGAGAGACTCAAAGCAATTCCACTAAAATCAGGAACAAGACAAGTCTGTCCACTTTCCCTATATCTATTCAATATAATACTCGAAGTTCTAGCTAGAGTGATAAGACAACAAAAGGAGATTAAGGGGATACAAATTGAAAAGGAAGAACTCAAATTTTCACTATTTGCAGACGATATGATAGTCTACATAAGTGACCCCAAAAATTTTACCAGGGAACTTCTACAGCTGATAAACACCTTCAGTAATGTGGCAGGATACAAGATTAACTCAAAAAAATCAGTAGCCCTCCTATATCCAAATGATAAAAGGGCTGAGAAAGAAATCAAAGAAACATCATCCTTTATAATAGGCACTAATAACATAAAATACCTTAGGGTAACTCTAACTAAACAAATTAAAGACCTATATGACAAGAAATATAAATCTCTGAAGAAAGAAATTGAAGAAGATATCAAAAAATGTAAAGATCTTCCATGCTCATGGATAGGTAGGATTAACCTAGTAAAAATGACAGTCTTACCAAAAGCAGTCTACAAATTCACTGCAATCCCCATCAAAATCCAAACACAATTCTTCACAGAACTGAAAAGAACAATAATTAACTTCAAATGAAAAAATAAAAAACCCAGGATAGCTTAAAAAAAATCATATACAATAAAGCAACTTCTAGAGGCATCACCATCCCTGACCTCAAGCTCTGCTATAGAGCTATCGTAATAAAAACAGCTTGGTACTGGCATAAAAAAAAAAATATGCACCAATGGAATTGAATTGAAGACCCTGAAATTAATCCACTTACCTATGAACACATGATGTTTCACAAAAACTGTACAATGGAAAAAAGAAAGCATCTTCAGCAAATGGTGCTGGCACAACTGGATGTCAACAAGTAGAAGATTGCAAATAGATCTGTATCTATCTCCATGCACAAAATCAAGTCCAAGTGGATCAAAGACCTCAACATAAATCCAATTACACTAAACCTGGATAGAAAAGAAAGTAGAAAGTAGCCTTTAACACATTAACACAGGAGACCACTTCCTAAATATAACACCAGTAGCACAGACACTGAGAGCAACAATTAATAAATGGCACCTTCTGAAACTGAGAAGCATCTGTAAGGCAAAGGACAAGGTAAATAAGACAAAATGACAGCCTACAGAATTGGAAAAGATTTTCACCAACTCCACATTTGACAGAGCACTGATCACCAAAACATATAAAGAGTTCAAGAAGCTAGACATCAAAATACCAAACAATCCAATTAAAAAATAGGCTACAGAGCTAAACAGAGTGTTCTCAACAGAAGAATCTCAAATGGTTGAAAGATATTTAAGGAATAACTCAACATCATTAGTCATCAGGAAAATGCAAATCAAAATGACTCTGAGATACCATCTTACACCTGTCAGAATGGCTAAGATCAAAAATACTCATGACAGCTTATGTTGGAGAGGATGTGGAGCAAGGAGAACACTCCTCCACTGTTTGTGGGAGTGCAAACTTGTACAGCCACTTTGGAAATCAGTATGGTGGTTTCTCAAAAAAATTGGAATCAATCTACCTCAAGACCCAGCTATACCACTCCTGGGCATATACCTAAGGAATGCTCAATCATACCACAAGGACACTTGTTCAACTATGTTCATAGCAGCATTATTTGTAATAGCCAGAACCTAGAAACAACCTAGATACCCCTCAACTGAAGAATGGATAAAGAAAATGTGGCACATATACACAAGGGAGTACTACTCAGCAGTAAAAAACAATGACATCATCAAATTTGCAGGCAAATGGATGGAACTAGAAAATATCATCCTGAGTGAGGTAACCCAGACTCAGAAAGACAAACATGGTATGTACTCCTTCATAAGTGGAAACCAGATGTAAAGCAAAGGATAATCAGACTACAACCCACAGCTCCAGAGAAGCTCGCTCACAAGGAGGATCCTAAGAGGGACACATGGATCACCCTGGGAAGGGGAAATAGATGAGATCTCTGTGAGTAAAGTGGGGGTGGGGGAGCAATAGAGGGTAGGGGATTGGTGATTAGTACACAAGGATGGTCAAGCTGGAAGAGGGACGGAGTGGGAGAGCAGTGAAAGAGATACCATGATAGAAGGATACATCATGGGTATAGGGAGAAACCTGGTGCTAGGGAAGTTCCCAGGAATCCACAAGGATGACCTCAGCTTAGACTATAAGCAACAGTGTAGAAGGTGCCTGATCTTGCTTACCTCAGTAATCAGATGGGTGAATAACCTAATTGTCATCATAGAGGCTTCATCCAGTAACTGATGGAAGCAGATATAGAGATCCATAGCCAAGCACCATACTGAGCTTCAGAAGTCCAGTCAAAGAGAGAGAGGAGGGATTCTATGAGCAAGAGCATCAAGATCATGATGGGGAAACCTACAGAGACAACCAAACAAAGCTAGTGGGAACTCATGAACTTTAAACCAACAGCTGTGGAGCCTCCATGGGACTGAACTAGGCCCTCTGCTTAAGTGAGACAGTTGTGTAGCTTGACCTGTTTAAAGGCCCCCGCAGTAGGATCAGGATCCATCCCTAGTACATGAGATGACTTTGGAGTCCACTACCTATGGTGGGACACCTTGCACAATCTTGATGCAGGGGGAGGGACTTAGATCTGCCTCAACTGAATGTACCAGGCTCTGCTTGGTCCCCATGGGAGGCTTTACCTTATGGGACGAAGGGATGGAAGGTGGGTTGGGGAGGTTGGACGGGGGAGGGGGCATGGGAGGAAAGGAGAGAAGGGGATCTATGGTTGGTGTATAAAATGAATAAAAAATTAATTTTATATAGATATAAATATAGATAGATAGATAGATAGATAGATAGATAGATAGATAGATAGATAGATAGATAGATGGATGGATGGATGGATGGATGGATGGATGGATGGATAGATAGATAGATAGATAGATAGATAGATAGATAGATAGATAGATAGATAGATAGATAGATAGATAGATATCCAGGAAAAAAGAATATAAGTATGAGTGGAGCTTGGTTCTATGGAAAGATTCAGTCTTTAAAAAATATAATAAATTCATTTAAAAGTGCTTTGTTTCCAGTTTATAAATTGCACAACACACAGGATAACTAAGAATGATTATTTGAATATGAATGGGATAAAAGTCTATGATTTGGATGCCTGGAGTATCTTTGTGAAAATGGGAAAGTTAGAAAGTATTCAAATAGTCACAGCTTTTTAATATTGTCCTTTAGACTTACTTATAGTTCAAGATAGTCACAAATATTAGTAGCTTTTCTTGTTGCTGTAATAAAACATCTGACAGAAATAGCTTAACAGAGATTTTGTTTGACTCACAGTTTCAGGGGATTTCAGTTTTTTATGGCAGGTATTCTGGTTAGCTTTAACTGTCAACTTGATACAACCTAGAATCATCTAGGAAGTGAATCTCAATTGTGAAATGGCCTAGATCAGATTGCCTTGTGAGCATGTCTGTGGGGTACTGTATTGATTATTAATTGATATCTGAGGGGCTACTGTCGGTGGCACCATTCTCTAGGCAAGTAGTTCTTATATATATATATATATATATATATATATATATATATATATATATATATATATATGTGTGTGTGTGTGTGTGTGTGTGTGTGTGTGTGTAATATTTTTAGATATGCAATACTGTGTAAAGTAGCAAGATGGCCTGATTTCAAGTTCTTGTATTAAGTTACTGACTTGACTACCCTCAGCAATGGACTGTGTAACCTAACTCAAATAAACCATTTTCTCCCCTGAACAGCTTTTGGTCAGGGTATCCTAGTGAGATGTGAGTTTGCTTTACCCACCAGGGCTGCATAACAGGATGCCTTGACCACGTGCATGGTTACCAGGTGTTTGGAAGGGTCTGTACTTGACTGTGCAGTATGCTTCAATCTAGCAAGGGGAGGTCTTTTGCCCCGCCCCTTGACATTGTTATAAAAAGCTCTTTTAAAGAGACAGAAGGAGCCATTGGATATTGACCCAGATCCTCCCAAAGCTATCCTGTGTTTCTGTCTGTCTCATCTCTGCTATCTTTCTATCTACGAATTCCTTATTCTTCTCTGTCCTCATAGGAACCCTGTAAAAGGTGGGAGTTGGCCTTCCACAAGGGTATTGAATTGCAACAACAGAAATGCAAACAGACCAGCAAGGAACACATGACTGTAGGGTCAGTCCATGCTGATAGGAGCTTGAGCTGGCTGATCACATGATGATGGGCAACCAGGAAGCAGAAAGCTCACCTAGAAGTGTAAGCAAGCATAATTCAAGACGTGACTCTAATGACCTGTGTCTGCCTACTAGTTTCCAAATCCAAAAGGTTCTGTTATCTCTCAAGAAAGTACAAGTAGCTGTGGACAAAGTGTTCAAACTCATGAGTCTGTAGGGGGTATTCCACATTCAAACCATAGCATTCACTCTATAAATTTATCTCTACTGGTAAACTACAGTGTTTTTACTTCTAAATTACTTTCTGAGGATAAATCCTGACATTTTCTTAATGGTTAATATTCTCAAAATGTGTGAAATGGTTTATCAGTGATCTCTGACAGTGTAATTTCTGAATTTGTTAAGCAGCAAATCTTTTCCATCTTTTTTGCCAAAAAAGAGAGAGAGAGAGAGAGAGAGAGAGAGAGAGAGAGAGAGAGAGAGAGAGAGAACAAAGGAAAACCCAGCCAGAGAGAGTCCATCCAAATAGCACAGGATCTCTGCCCCACACATACATACTCACATACACAAACTGATACTCAAAAATGCACACACTCACATACACTTTCATACTCTTACACCCACAATTTTCAAAAATATAAAATATCCATGAGGACACTAGCGTGTATCACTAATTCTCTTTGTGTACTATGCTAACCTATGTTCCCAACAAACTAGCCCAGTGTGGATCAAGTCATACATACTCTTCTAAAGAATTCCTCATGCAAAAAACACCTTGGTGGTAGGTAGACTTCACTCATTTTCTGCAACCAGAATGTAGATTTCACATAGATCTCAATGAAAGCTAAATGTGTGTGGTTCACAGTATGGCTTCTAGTCTAGTAGATTTATCATCCCACACAAACTCATCACAAAAGAAAACACTTGTGCTCTTACTGAATTAGAAACTCTATGGCCAAGTCTAGCATCTGGGTTGAAAGTCCTCCTGGTTCAGTTCGGGGTAAAATCTGAGAACTCCTACTCTGTCCTGAGATTCTGGTGATGGAAAAGTCTGGATTTCATGCTTTGAATCCCATCTTTGCTTCACACCCTTTGATGGTGGTCTTGATACAATCAGTGACTCTTTTACTGATGCCATTAACAGTGCTTTTTGAATGACATTAAACCTCAAACTCTTTTCTGTCCAAGTCCACTTTCTTGGCTGATATCTGTCTTGCATATCCTCAGACACACTATGCATATTAAGAAATCTGATGTCAAATCAAGGGTTCTCATGTCTCTCTCTCTCTCTCTCTTTTACTAAATCTACCCTATAAATTGCTCTCAGGTGCTCATTTTTTTTCTGTGTCCTATCACGCTCTGTGGCTTCCCCATTCCTTTCTGCTACTTCCGTTTTATCTCCTTCTCTCTGGCCTTTCCCTATTAATTGCCATCATTCCTTACCCCTGCTCCAGCCCAGCGTATCTTATTGAATGAATTTTAATGCCAAGTTGTTTAGACAGAATTTGAAACTGCACAGGAGATTTATAGTCCAGGGAGCATCATCTGGAGAAGGTCCTAATTTATTTTCACAGTTATGTAAAATTTAGATCTCTCATGTCTGTAAAACCACCCGCAAGCAACACCGATTGTATTTCACAGGCTAGTCCACACAAATGATTTAAGCCAGACTCTAGACCCTTTCCCCCTAGGAAAAATTTGAATATTTTGTTTAAAGGAAAGGAAATTCAATTAGACTATCACAAATATAAACAAAATCAGAATGCCCTTCCACATCTAGAACTCCTGTCCATAGGCAGGCAAACTACATAAAGTTACTCTGCCTCTCTGAATAAGATGGATTCTTTGTTGCCGTATAATTTAAGTAAAGAGTATATTCCATTTGGAAAATTACTGATCTCCAGAAGCTGTGAAGATGGCCATTTAGTATGCCACTAAAGCAACCACTGTGGTCCAGAGAATACTGGGACAGTGGAAGAGCTGCTCTGTAGTTACCACTATGTCCCAGGTGAGTCGTACACACTATGGCACTGTATAAACTGTCCATTTCAATCATATCACAGTGACTTCAATCCTATATACAGTTAGAGAAGTCAGATAAAGACCAAGTTTAAGGACACAAGGTATGCTGGGTTCATGAACTGCCCTAGCAGTTACCAGCCAGAAGACGTAGCAAAGCCTGATTCAATAATCAGCTGTTAAAAGAAAACTGGCCTCCTCCTCCATAATTTAAAAAAAAAAATTGAGCATAAATTGGATCAGTTGTGCTTAACGGAGGTGATTTTGACATTTGTGACATTTAGCAATTTCTGGAGACATTTTTGTCATCGTAACTGGAGGGAGGATGCTAGAAAGTTAAATGACTAGGGACGTTGCTAATACTGCATATGAGCAGGACAGAACTCCATAACCTACCTGTAGACAGCCCAACTAGTAAAAACCATGGAAGCCATGGATGCTAAGGCACAGATGAAACTGCTGTTAACTGAAAAGCTGATTGATTAACAGATATTTACTCTGCATCAGGCAGACTTGCCACTCAGATTCTCTCTTCACTTTAGCCGAAGTGACAGAGCTGGGACACTAAAGTTCAACAAGATTCAGAGAGCACCAAAGAACTACACATCCATGTTTGTGCCTCATGTCTTCAGCACAAATGTTTACCTTACTATTCAATTGATTCTTTCAAAAGAAAATTTAAAAAATGTCTTTAAATTTGCTATTTTTATTCTAATGTTCAAAAAGATCCCAAAGTCAATCATCACCACAGTCATTCAAGAGCTAACAATCTGTTTTTCTATCTTCAAAGGCACTTATGGAGGCAGTACAAACACAAACCATGTAATCAGTAAATATCCTGGAATAGACTGTGTAACTATCATATTTTTTTTAAATCAGAGAAAAACAGGGTTGAACAGAATGTTAGAATTGAATTATAATAATAGTAACTTACATTAAAGGAGAACTTGTAGAAAATACACCAGTCACTTTTACTGAAGCTTATTATTTAATTCTCACAAACCAACCTTTGAGGTAGTCTCTCCTACATTATATGTAAGGAAAATTATATGAGCAAACTTCTGGAAGTAAAACAGCTAATCAATGACAGAGAGAAGGTATCAAGTGCCATTGTTTGGGTTTGGAATGACCCCCATGAGGTTACTTCACCACACACTACTAACCAGGTTGCTCTGCCTTTTCCCTGGACCAAAAGCACCAGGGCAACTGAACACGAACTGTGAAATCATAACTCATAAAACCAACATTTCCTTTTCTTAACTTGATCATTTCAGATACTTTGTTGTAGTAATGGAAAGCTGATTAGCACTTCAAGAGAGTCTAGTTCCAGAAAATCTATGATTTATCTATCATACCATTCATCTTTAGAGACTACGAACAGATAAATCTGTTTTATCTCTTGAAGACATGGCTATGGAAGACATACATCACAGAATTAATATATCATACATTATAGAATTAATATATCATACATCATAGAGTTAATGTATTGGTTCAATTCAGTAAACTATTAAAATGAAATAGTGTCCACATGTTACATAGTGTTCCATCTAAAAACAAGTTTCTCATATATTTGGGCAAAGTCACAATGTCTGTTATGAAATTGTAGCACTTGGAAACACTGGAGCCCTCTGGTTTTGATAAAACTGTTTAAGTGGCCAGATACATGACCTTGTTGTTGCCAAACATGTCCTCACTGCAGGTGACATTTCAGCAGCTTTCTGAAGGAGAAATTGTTGCTTTCATTTGGCTCCTATAAATTGTGCAAAATGGCCCATTACCTCTGGTCCCTGTAACAAGGATACTTCAAAGGCAAACTGAGAGGAGAAACCATTCGTGTGAATGGCAAATCGTCATTGCAGAGAATCTGACTCACTAGCCACACAAAATTAGAGATGGACAGTGTTTCATCCCCCCTGAATAGTCAGCAATGACTGCTTTATCTGCAATCCTGTTTTCTCTTCTTTGTCCAATGCAAATAAATATGTTGCCAATCTTAACCATAAAGCATTTTCTTTTGCTGAGAAATACATTCACACTTCATTGCCCCCCCCACCCCAACCCTAGTTCATAGAGCCTCCACCTTGCCTCAAGGAAGAGTCACACACACAAAAAAGAGAGAATAGCTGTCTGGTAAGGAAACACTGGACTTCACTAAATCGGACTTCGTGCCTATTAAGATGATTTAACAGAGGTTGCTTCATTCTGGCTACAAAATACATTTGAAATCAAGTCTATCTTTTATAAAAGGAAAATCTGCTGAGAGCACAGAAAAGAGCTCAGATTTATTCATGCATGAGAAACCCATTTTAACAGTGTTTATGATATGGCTCATTGACCAATCCTTCAAAACACAGCTATGAACAACAACAAGAACAAAGCTTACCACACATCACATAATTGGTCCATAAAACAGATGTTCATTGCCTCACACACTGTGCATTTTTTAAGGACTCTGTTATTTCATTTAACTCCAGAATACTCGATGGATGTAGTTTTATAACAACAGAATAAAATTTGTAAAATGTTAGCGAAAAAACCTTGGGACAATGTATCACAGAGGCCTCAAGGAACTCTGGAAGACGGTGTATGAATGCAACAGAAGCTAACAAGTTTGCCGAAGTCTTCACAGAATGTGTTCAAATGTACCTAACCCTCATAGTCATAATCAGAGGGAGGAATTCATACATGTTCAGTATAATGAATTGGAACTTTGGAATATTTTATATAAACCAATCTTTGTATTTTACTCCATATGACTGGCATATGGAATGCAAGAATTATTTGCCAACTTGAAAACTATAGGGAACAGATGTAAGGAATATGAGGAACACCCTAACAATATACAATGCCTACAATAGTATCTACAATAGTAGATGCAGGACTTAGACTCTCGTCTCCTGGATCTCAGCTGGTCCCTGTCCTATTAGACCAGCCATCCCTCAGTGCCACTTGACAAAGCATCACTTATCCACTAAGAAATCAGCACGTTACATGCAATGATTTTACAAAGTACAATCAGTCCTGCTTGAAACGATTTTCTTTTATTCCTCTTCACCTTTCAAAATGATCATGTTCTCATGAAAACAATTAATAATGATGATTAAACATAAAGTAACTTTGTGTATTTTTTACATGCTCTTTTTTGGTATACTATGCTGAACTGCCTCAATTGCAAATATATAAGACATAACTCAAACTTCTTTAACCTGGAAAAAGAATTTATTGACTTACTAATGGAAACAAAGGTCCATTGTCATAGTCCCCAGGACTTATACTCTTTCCAGCATTTAGCTCTGTTCTGTGTTTTAAAAAGTTTATTCTCAGATTTGAAATGCTAGCCTTGGAAGATTCAGATTCATACCCTATTTCTAATCTTACTATTAGAATAATTTTTTCTTTCTTCCTCATAGTTCCACAAACTCTAACTGGACCTGGTTAGATTACATAATTAACCCTAAGCTAATCCTCATACCCAGAAGACAAGATGGTTTTTTTATTCCCCCATAAGTCCAGATACACACAAATAGCATAGAGTAAAGATGAGAAAAAACAAAATTGGGGTTCTGTTGCTAGATAGTAGATATTTTTGACTTAAAGAAAAACTATTGACAGTCATTAAATACTATATTGGCACTGTGATACAATCTTCTCAACTTTCTAAAGAAAGATACAACTTCTTCAAATCCCAATGGTTTGAAACTACCACATTTAGATTATTCCAAGACTAATCAGAATTCTAGTAGACCTTCTCAATAGCTACAGAAGACTCTCTGGATGTCAAAATAGTTGCTACTGCAACAAATTAAATTTGTTGCTCCCCCCCAGCTATTTAGAGGCCTCAGAATCAAACTTTCTTTTAATAGTAGTATTGTGTATTAGTGAAATTCATTCTGGAATTTTGAAATATATAGATGAGCCAAGTACTAAAAAAAAAAATCTATTGCCTGGAAGGCATATTTTTTTTTTTACTTACGTCAAAATGAAGAGAATAAAGGACAGTAAAATACCCAGATGACCGTCAGCAATGTTTCTGACACCAGTCTACACCAGCTTATGTTTACATTAAGCAGAGGGACTCTAATTAAAGACCTAATACCATTTACATCTACAGATTCTTGCTACTTGGTAAGCAAAAAAAAAATATATTTTAGAGATAACACACATTTAAAGAATATAGCAAGACTATCCTTTAAAATAGTTATATATGCAAATAAATTTGATCTAAAATTATTGAAATAGTAATCCTAGAAAAAGAAGCTAGAGTCACTAATCACATTAATCCTCCCATTTATAACTTCTTCATTTTGCAGAAACTTCTTTAAGTTCTTCCATATCCTCAGACAGTTTATTTTAAAGACCGTGAGAGCCACAAATAATGAAGGCTAGACTTAAAACAGTGTTTTCAGCACATGAAAGGACATGTGTACTCATGACATCACAGCAGCTGTGGCTATCCCTGCATGACCAACATAGCCAACATTCTAGCACAGAGTAGGAAAGGAGTATATGAGTTCTCACCCCTAACTAAGTAGCGCTGGACAACTGATGGCTTTGGAAGAGGGAGAGTCACTTTTCTTTAAGAGTGGGGCTCCTGGAAGTTTAGTCATGATCTACTAAATAGCCTCATGTCCAGAAGTATATGAACAGCACAAATTATAGTTGATGGGTTACAAAATTAATTAATTAATAATTTTTAAATGATGACACCAAGTTGGGTGGTTTGGAAGTGGGATATAACAGGAGAAGTAAAGAGAAGTTGGGAGTAAATAGTCAAAACACATTCTATGAAATTTACAAAGAATAATTTTTAAAAGACAGTTTTAGGTCACCAATAAACATTTCAAACTTGAAATTAATGAGTCTAGAACTAGCTTAAAGTACTTTTTCCCAGTCAGGGAATCAGATCCTTCAAAACTGAAAGGGGATTCTATTTTTTAATAACCTCAACACCTGAGGAGTTTCTGGTCCAGAGGAAAATAATAAAAAAAATAATAATTGTATTATTTCTTTATTTATGTGTGTGCATGCATGGGTGCATGTGAGTACAGGTGCATATAGGGGTGTCCAGCTGTTATTCCTCAGAAGCCTGCTGTGGGATGGTCTGTATGTCAAGTGTGTTGCTGATTGGTCAGTAAATAAATCACTGATTGGCCATTGGCTAGGCAGGAAGTATAGGCGGGACAAGGAAAAGAATTCTGGGAAGTGGAAGGCGGAGAGGGAGACACGGCGAGCCGCCATCAGGACAAGGAAGATGTAAGGTACCAGTAAGCCATGAGCCATGTGGCAAAGTAAAGATTAATAGAAATGGGCTAAATATAAGAGTAAGAGCTAGACAATGACAGGCCTGAGCTAATGGCCAAGCAGTTTAAATAATGTAAGAGTCTGTGTGTTTATTTTATAAGTGGGCTCTGAGACTGGCGGGACTTGGTGGCGGGAGCTGGAGAGAAATTCTCCAGCAACAAATGGCGCCCAACGTGGGGCAAGAGTTTCCACCTAAAACCTGAGTAAAAAGATTCTAAAACGGAGCTGAAAACAGTTCCTAGTTGTCTCTATCAAGTTAGCGGCAGCCTGCGTGTTTGAGCTACTGCTGGCGGGTTCCTAGTGTGCGTGCTCGACCTGCCGCCGTATGGCAGGAATGAGGCCTCTGCAAGTAGCACATTAAACTGTGTGGTGAATTTAGCCTTTGCTAGTACAAAACAAAAAAAGAGGTTTCTGGGCTTCACGCTACTTTGGTAAAAGTGTAGACCCACTATTTCTGAGAGTTATGGCTCCCAGAGCTGGCGGAAAGCGGACCGCCGCCATGTTGGAAAGCTGAAGTGGGCGGAGCCAGCAGCCACTGCGCCGTTTCAGGCTTAAAAGGCTGCAGTTTAAAAGTAATAGGCTCAAGCTAATATAAAAAAATAAGCCACGTAAAGATGACTACCACACAGAGAATCTGGATTATGTTCTCTTTGATATTCGTAACTGCAGAAAAACATTTGATTGTAAAAGCTGTTGAGTTATGCCAAAATGTATATTTTAAAGGTACCTTGACTTCAAAATTTGGATATAAGGATATGTTGCTTTGGAAAAGAGTCTCTGCTCTTGTTTCCACAGAAAGCCAGAGACTATGGATTTGTTCCAGATTAAGATACATCAGGTTTGACCAGCCAAGACCCCCTGAAAGGTCTCCAATGACACCATGGCCCAG
Source organism: Peromyscus eremicus (assembly GCF_949786415.1). Lineage (NCBI taxonomy): Eukaryota > Metazoa > Chordata > Mammalia > Rodentia > Cricetidae > Peromyscus > Peromyscus eremicus. The sequence goes on from NC_081421.1 coordinate 87,124,643, forward strand.
ATGATTCAACATCCAGAATGGTTTCAAGTCAACTGGCTCAGATATACAGCCTCACGGACTACTCCATGATCCTAAAATTTTCTTTCTGTCTCCAGAAGATACAGCGCCCCCCTCCAGCAGGAAGTAGTAAGAGAAGCTACGCCCAAATTCCCAAATATACCAAGCTGGCTTTAGAGATGGAATTGGCTCACTCCCCCTCTAAACCCAGACATATTGCTCAAAAAAAAAAAAAAAAAAAATGGTTAAGAGATTCTTATGTCCCAAATCAGAAGAGCCCTCTGGTATGGGACAGAGAAAAACCAATATTTTTATTTAAATCAGGTTGATTATAAATACAATCTCTTTCTAAAACAAAAAGGGGGATAGTTTAAATATGATAGGATGAAAGGGTAGATTAATAAACCTACTTTTAAAGAGTAACAACTTGTTTAAAATGTTTTACATTGCTATAGATTTTAGTTTATTGATACAAGTTTAAACTTAATTTTGTTATACTGTATATATATTTCTATTCTTGTTTGAGGTATTATGTTTATGTAACTCATTTAAAATTGTAATGGATAATTAAAAAATAGATTAATAGTTAGTCATCTATGATAATATTTGTAGCCATGTTAGTTAAGTCTTCTAGGTATACATAGATATATTTCAGATAGATAGGTAGTCTTCAAACACTTCAAAGATCTACAAAATATGGCATTTAAAATGTTTTAAAAGTTTAGACTTTTTGGACAATGAGACATGTCTGCTCCTGACAGCACCGATTTACTTCAGAGAGGAGGATGGGCATCGAAGACACTCCATATGGAGTTTATCTTCACCTTGACAAAAATAGCCATTTGGGCAAGAAACTGTTCTTGCCTGGACTGCTTGATCAACTAAACATGCAGGACCCATAGAAAGTACATGACCACTGAACTTTGCTTGACAAAATGGCCCTTCAGGTTCCTGCTTTACAGAAAAAACTGCCAGACATTCTACAGGACACAGAAAAAAGTGAATAAGAGACTCTAGGCCTGTGGGCTAAAAACAGATGCCCCAACTTTACAAGAGAACTTTGAATGACTGTCCAGGCTGCCAGCTGTCTCTGTCTACCCTACAAGACTCCTAAAAGTTGCTTATATCCTTCTCCATTTCTCAGGTAGTAGTATATCCTTCTAAGGTCTTTGATGTGGTTAAAGACTAGATACTTACAATTTTCCTTAGTTATAATAAAAGATAAGTTAGATATAAAACCTTAAACTTACAAATATAAGATAGATAGGATCTCTTCTTTAATATTGTAACTGTAATTCTTGCTTGATAATTGTTTTGTTATATGTAATTTTACTATGTTAAAGTTAAAACCTTCCTTTTTAAGAAAAGAAAAGGGGAAGTGCTGTGGGATGGTCTGTATGTCAAGTGTGTTGCTGATTGGTCAGTAAATAAATCACTGATTGGCCATTGGCTAGGCAGGAAGTATAGGCGGGACAAGGAAAAGAATTCTGGGAAGTGGAAGGCGGAGAGGGAGACACGGCGAGCCGCCATCAGGACAAGGAAGATGTAAGGTACCAGTAAGCCATGAGCCATGTGGCAAAGTAAAGATTAATAGAAATGGGCTAAATATAAGAGTAAGAGCTAGACAATGACAGGCCTGAGCTAATGGCCAAGCAGTTTAAATAATGTAAGAGTCTGTGTGTTTATTTTATAAGTGGGCTCTGAGACTGGCGGGACTTGATGGCGGGAGCTGGAGAGAAATTCTCCAGCAACAGAAGCCACCCACACTGCCTTCTGAGACAGAGTCTCTCATTGGCCTGGAACTTGCCAGGCTAAGCTGGTTAGCCAGTGAGTCCAAGGAATCTATTTGTTGCATCTTCCTCTTTGGTGCTGTGATTCTAGGCTCACGCCACCACATCATTACTGTGGATTATCAGGGATCATCAAACTTAGTTCTTAATGCTTGTGCACAAGTACTTTACTGACTGAGCTGTCTCCCGGCCCCCAAAAGCTTCTTGAAAATATAGCAAGTAACACTAAACACCTAGGGCCTAAGGCTTATGCAGAAGTACTAAATGTGTGTGGGACTATACTGATATGACATGAAGAGTTTTTGATTTAATTTATAGAATAGAGATCTCTTGAGGAAGTTGTACAAACCATAATGTACATTATTTACTAAATCTGATAGGACTTACAAGTGTAACTGGGGTATCATAATCCCTTTGTAATTCTGTTTTTATCATTGTCATCCTCATCTTTATGGGAGCCACTTTATTGTAGCCTTTAGACAACGTTCTACTTAATGCTATACAGATGTATTTTTATTTATCCTCACATTCAAAGTCCACAACCTTGAGTTTGCCCTTAGTATTTTCAAAGTGTTTTCTTTGCAAAATCACAGCGTCGGAAAGTTACCCCTACTTTTAAAAGTCTCTGATTCTGAAAGTCTGCTTCCAAAGTCAACCACCTGCTTTCATCTCCAAAGCTCACTCCAAGTTAAAAATCGCTCAACTCCAGTCTACCAGCTAACATGAAAAGTTTCAGCTTGAAAGGACCTCCAGCTTGCGCCTGCCATCAAGAACCACAAAGCCAGAGTGAGCAGAGGTAGCTGTGAGCTCAAATGAAAAGGATGAGTCAAAGCATGCTTACAGTGTGAACTTTGCAGAAATGAAAGGGCACTGCAGAGGTGTCCCTGCTCAGGGAATTGGATAAATGAGCAGGCAGCTCTATGTCTACCACAAAAAAGATTAATCAGGCTTTGGAACAATTTTATTCTAGTTTGTATTCTTTAGGGAGAACTTCCTTAGTTGCAACTAAATGGGGATCCCTGAGGCCTGCCAAATATCCCATTTAAATTAGCATAAATTTGCATATATTGACATACAAAAAATGATATGCTGCTAGAAGATATTCTTCCACAATCTCAGGTAGGTGTTTTTTGTTGTTTGTTTTGTTTTGATCCATTTTCCGCTGCTATCTGCAAATACAGATGAAACAACCAGAAGCCATGGCCTGAGAGAAGAATGTCATCTGTCACTGGGTCCATGTTCCGCTACAAGAAATCCCCTCCATTAATGAATGTCTTAGACTTCTTACTCCAGAAAACCTCTGAAATTTGATGTTTCTAAAATTCCAATTCCAATTTACTACATCTGTCTGGATACGTGCCAGTGAGCTAAGCTTGGGACTGACAACACCCTAGATCTTTCTGTTATTTCTTTACTTGAGTAAAGTTTGCTGACACACACCACAGACGTTTATGTCCATCCTGCCTATGACTGATCTCCCACCCAGGAGCATCACAGGAGACCTCTCACTTGTATCCCCAAATAATTGCCGTTTGGTCTTTAACAACAACTACAACAAAAATCTGTTTCCTGGTCTCAATTAAAGATAACAGAAACTTTAATTCTCTAGTCAATATGTTATATTAATAATGTTCGACTTATGAGCAAATTGAGAGGCCAGCAGAATAAACAGAGGCAAGGCATGTTGGTTGGAAGCAACCTGCACAGATACTTGTTATGTTCTTAAATAAAACTTATCAAACCAATAAAAGACATTTATGGAAAACTGCTCTGGTGTTCAAAGGCGTTGTGAAGTGATATTGTCACACTCAAAACAGCTTTCCAGACATGTGTGGGAACAATCCAAATTGAAAGCCCAACTGTTATTCTATTCTAAATATTTTCTGGCTCAATCTATTTGAAATAGGCCACAATTTGCTCTGTGGGTCATTCATGTAGGCTTTAGCAAATGAAAAGTGACTTTTCGCCTCCAATTCTCCCCTCTTTGAATGACTTCTTAATTAATAGCTGAAGGTAGTAGTTGTATAAATTCTACATTGGTTCTATTTTAATTATATCAAAAGGGGTGATGTTAAATCTTGCAATGAATAAGGAGGGAATAAAACAGTCTTAGCCAGATGATCAAGAGAAAATAATTATAGAATAAGTCTTGTCTGACTTGACTCTAAGTGTGTCTCTTCTACTTAACTCAAAATAAGAGCAAATATTAAGACTATAATCTTAAGCCGGACATAACCGAACCAGGCATGTATCTACCATGAGTTCTGTAGAAAATGCTTCATTTGGTCAGTTTAAACGTCCAAATGCCTGAAACAGAAACATTTCCTACTCTGCACTTCTTTATGGAAACTGTTCCTCTTGATGTCCCTTCAGTTCCAGTCCCTGCTGTCCACCAAGTGGAATCCTCTGTTCTTTTGGATTCATTAAATTACACAATTTTTCTCCTTTCCCCCAAAACAATCCTGTGCTTAGAATCAATGTGGAGCCACAGAGATCTGAATTAGATTTCCAACATTCTGACTTTGAGAAAGTTTCTGGAATTTACCAAACAAGCCTGGAGCTTTAATCCATTGTGTGAGGCTAAAAAAAAAAAAAAGGCTCACCCCAGGCCCTTTATAAAGTAGAGCATTTGTGTTTTAGCATCCTGGGAGCTATGAAGTCCAAAGTCCAGGGACTTGGGTAAAGTCCATGGAACTATATTTGGTAAAAGTTCTTTTGTTTTTCTTATCTCTTTCATTTTTAGAAAATTCTGATCTGTTTTTATAAATAGTTTTTATTTCATATAAAATAGTCTGATTAAGCTTTCCCCCAACTCCTACCAGGTCCCTCCCCATTTCCCCACTCACTCAAATCCATGTCCTTTTTTATCTCTCTTATTAGAATACAAACATGAATCAAAATAATAGTTGTAATAATAATATTATAAAATAAAAATAAAAACAAACAGACCAAGTAAAGTTCTTCATGATGCTCTATTCTATAGTAGAGGTAGGCAAGAAGCAGATGTGGAGGGGTGAGGAGGGGAGAAGGGGAAAAAAATCCTTCTTTTCTTTCGGAGCCCACTTTCATAGTAACTAAATCATTCTCACTATAAGTGCATCAACCCATTCACTTCTTAAACTTTCTATCTTTCGTTATTATAATGTGGATTAAGCTTCCAACACACAGAGCTGTAGTTTTGCTCCCTAGTAGAGGATTTACCTGCCATCCCCACGGTCTTTGTTTTAGTTTCTACTCCATCCATACTCTCTCAAACATACAATTTCCAACAGAGGAATTATAGGGACATATTCTACCCTAACCCACGAAATTTATGTAAGAAGCAATTTGAGATATATTCTTTCCATTTGGTACCTCCAAGATTTGACTGGTTCAAGGACCAACTCAAAACCCAGAAGTTCTAACTATGAATAACATTCAAATCATGATTCACACTATGACCAACTTCCTTTCAACTGTGAGATTTACCAACTATGTGTTGCCAAAGTACTATGAGAGAAAAAAAAAGGATAGGTATTCTATTCCATGGCACATAAATAGGAAAGAGGAAATGAGGGTGGGGAAATGATTCCAAAGTAAGTTTGAAGCTCCATGAGATCAACAGCATTAAGGCTACAGGTCCCAGAATAATCTTACTTGAGAGTCCATATCCCACTTTTTAGGAACACTAGGATGGGAGTAATGGAAGGAGGCCATACTCAATGTTTTGTCTGGAAATAATCCCTGCAAAAACTTACTCCTATAATCATGGCATTAGTTGGATCACGAGGGTGAGATTCTCATGGTGTAATCACCCCTTACAACTTTCTCCTCTCAAAACCATTGCACTGGGGATTAAATCTGCAATAAATTTTGGGGCACACACTGAAACCTGTACCTGTCCTATTTGAATGATAATAGTTGCAACTTTCTGCTGTCCAAGTCTATTGATGTAATATGTAACTCTGGTATGTAGCATACTCTTACAAAAGTCATTAGCTCTCTCACCTTCCACAGAAGATAAATAAGACTGTCTTTCCCTTCTCTTATATCCACTGGTTTTCCAAAACTGGGATATCATATTAGTCACTCATTCAGTAGAGTTTAGCTACTGGTCTCTCAAGTGTTTAGTTGGTACCTGTCTATTCAATCCTGCCTTTACCGAAATTCTTTTCAATCAAAAGTACAAGAAAATCAAGTATCTCTTCTGAAAATGGAAATAAGATTTGTTTTCAAAGACACTGTGCTTGAAGTCTGACTAATGAGATCTGGAGATTTAAAATGTTGTGAGGCTAGCAGTCCATGAAAGCCTAGTAGATCTCTGTTACTTCATCATTCTTGACAGTAACCTAAGTGGTGGTTAATTATTTTCTACTTTCCTGAATACATCAAGTGTAAATCCACAGAATATATTAGCCAAAGTCAATAATCAGAGAGGAATGAAACACTTAAAAGCATTACATTGAGACAGGAAGGCCACTCTAGCTATAGGCATTTAATCATGTCTGTTATTTTAAAGGTCAACATTACAGTTCAATTAGTAGTTTTATTTGTTAGATGCATTTTTCTTATAAAATTATTCACCTCAGCTTTTAAAGCATGATCAATCTTCAGTTATGTGTGTGTGTGTGTGTGTGTGTGTGTGTGTGTGTGTGTGTGTGTTACAAAGACTTCCTATCAGATCTCTTGGTCCTATTTCAAGGTTCTCACTGAAATTGTCACTTAATATCATCTAATCCTATTATCTCTTAGTCATGCCCAACAACACATGGGTTAGGTAAAATCTTTACATAATCAGATAAATGAGATGAGCAAGGATTACAGTTCGAGAGGTGTGTGGCCTATGGCAACTAGCTTGTTCCAATAAATAAATAAATATCTAACTCTCAAAAATGTAATCTAAACTAAGAATAAGAAAATATTGAAGACATTAGATCTAGCCTTTTATGCGATTTAATCTATTATTATGACAGGAAGAGCGTGTCACAGTCTGCCTTGCAATAGCAGGAAAGGTAAAACTTGAGCATTATATAAGAAACATCTTTAAAAATAGTCACAGGACAATATGGCTTAAGGAAGGCCAGGCAAGCACAGTTGAGAAAGTAGGTTAACGGTGGGTGATAGCATTTATCCTCAGGTTCACCTTTCACACAGCATGAGGAGAGGAATGTGAGCCTAAGTAAGAAAGTGTGTTTCCTTAAATTCCAGACACACCAGAACCAAGCTCTGAAATTTTAGTTTATATGATCAAAACATAAATTCAAAAATAAAACTAATGCTAGAGGCGCAAAAGAGTTTTCCTCTTCAAAGGACATAACTGGTAGAATTATTCAAGAAGTGTCTTGTTTTAAACAATGTTTTCTTGACAATATAGATAGTAAAAGTGCATATGTATGGGAAGTGAACATGTGGGGCTAACAACCAAGAATAGAGAATGCATATAGAACCAAATAAAAGATGAAAGTATTCAAAGAGGAAAAGAATTCATCAAAATTCTACAAGTATTTCATTTTGTGAATTTTGTACATGAATGACCCCATACTCAGGTGTGTTTTTAAGCTGTCCACGTCTGGGTATGCCCTTTAGAATCACTTTTTCTCAAAAATATTTTCTGAGCAAATTTTAAAGCGATCATTTGTAAGTAACCAGGTTTTCACTGGTCCAGTCATCTGATAGGTTGGCAGTTATTTCCACTGGCTAATTGGCAAAATTAGCGAGTCCACACTGAAAGAATTGGTGGTAATGAAACCAAACTACCTGCCTAATGACACAATTTATATCTCATTAGGAGACTCTACAATGCCATATCTATCGCTGTTGCATGGAAACAGAGACTAGAATACCTTCAGGGGCCTAAGTCTGCTCCTGCCCAAATGAAGGTGTCAGAAGTGCTTTGACCTTCTAGGTTGCAAGGTAGAAAACAAATCACAAGGTTATTGGTTAATTATTCATAACATAATATTAGCACAAATGTGTCGGGTACTTCCCCTTGGAAGACTATAAACCTACTCACCGTTAACTATGCACATCAGTTTTTAAATTGTGTTTTCAGTGTTTGTTTAGCATTCCTCACTTCACTCCCTGACCACCAACAGGCTTTTTTGAAAGTAGAGACTTTATTTAACTTGTCTTTGAACGTACTCCAAAAATGTAGACATTCATTAAAAGGTAATTGAAAGAGTGACTGGAAGAATAATTGAAACACGCTAGCACCTGAAAAGTAAAAAGGAGAAATAAAAATCACACAGGAACCAGGATAGATAGGGCAGGGTTAAGTAGCTATACCAATTAAAGAGACATTTCTAAATTGCGTTCCCTGGGAGACTCTGGGGGAGATTGATGGTCTTTATGCTGGGCGGTCCCAAGGTTGAGTGCCACCTAGTGGTCTTAGAATAATATTGAAAAATGCTCTAAACTGTTAAGACATAGTAACTCATTTTCCACTTACATGCATGTTCTTAGACCAAAGGATGCTTTCCTCTGGACATAGATCTAGGATGAGTCTTCAAGATCTCTAAAATGTTGAACATTGCCTATATGTCTATTCATCTAAGTAGTAAAAATTGCTTTCATATTGTTTTATGATAGCTAGGTAGGATTCTAAAGTCCTAAACAATCTACTGAGAAACTCGAAATATTGCCTCACTACTTACTAGTCATTGTATGTCCACTCCATTCCAGACAGTACTCTATGGTCACACAGCATGAAAGAGTCAAACAGAACAATTAACAAGCTATAAGATTTACCCACAAACAGATATAAAATACTTGTGGGAGATGTAGTCAGGGAGTCATTTATCATCTTTTACCGTCTTACTTTCAGGTAGAAATAATTTTTATTTTACTCATCTATAAGAATAAATTCTGTTGTTTTTATTTGAACTACATGGATGATTTTGCTAATGTTTAAGAGCCATTGTGGTATGAACTATTAAACAAAAACACGTAACATGCCATGAAAGTGTTTAACCTAGGGAATCTGATTCAATCTAGAAGTGGTTGAGGAATGGGGAATGACTCCCTTAAGAAATGATACATAAAGTGAAGACTGGGGAAGGATTCCATAATATCAAGGTGATGTGTTGAGAGATATAGAGTATTCCAGCCAGAGGAATTGAACACGGACAGATTTATACAGGATGTAAAATGAGTGTTAGTTAAACTCACATAAACCTGGTTTTCCTGGAACATATAAAATGTAAAGATAAAATCAAAATGTGAGATGAAGTAAAGCAGATCATATAAACCCTGGAGACATAAGTGAGCTTTAGTCTTACACTCTAGAATAATTAGAATCCAAAAACTGTTTGTTTTTTTCTGTCTGTCTATCTATCTATCTATCTATCTATCTATCTATCTATCTATCCTTCTCTCATACATTTCATCCTGACTAGCTTCCCCTCCTTCCATTCCTTCCAAGCCCCCATCACCTCCCCTTTCCCCTAGGTCTACACCTCCTCTGTTTCCTTTCAAAAAGAGAAGGCCTCCCAGAGACATTGATTGATTGTAACAGGTTACAATGAGACTAGGCACAAACCCTCATTTCATGGCTGTATGAGGCAACCTTTAAAGGCACAGCATGGTTATATTTATAAGATGGTAAAGATCAATATAGCTGCTCAAAAATGCACTGAAAGTGTTGACGATTAGGCTTATCATGGTCCTTCGGATTCGCTGTATTCTATTTCTCTTGACTACTGTGAAAGAGAGGGGATGGCAGAAGAAAACTCAATCCTGAAACATGGGCAACCAGAAGAAATGGGTAGTTGAGCAAAATGAAGAGACTAAATTGGGGAAGATAAAAAGTCTGAAGAAGCATCACTGGTCCCAGAGTGAGCAGAAGGTAGATGAAAGGGTGATTCACCCTAACTGAAGGAACACAGGGAAAGAAAAGTCTCAAAAAGACACACAGGGTTTAAAGGAACAATACAACACCCCATACAGAGTCTTCCTAGATTTTCCCCTTTTAGTGTTTTAGTATGTGTTATCCATATGAAGTATGAGAAAACTTTAAACCAGGTGTTTGTAAACCTACGATGCTAGAAGTGACCTCATAAACCACTTCCCTTAGGGCACTTGACAGTATGGAAGAGGGAAGAGTATGGTTACCAAGAATATATTCTAAGATTTTTAAGGCCTTTTCCACTCTTTGCATGAGCACTCCAAGATCTAAATTTGTTACACACACACACACACACACACACACACACACACACACACACACCTTTTAATCAACTAAACTAGTTTAAATACTAAAACTTGAAGACGCTAAGGAGTAATCTTGCCACTCAGTATGGGCAATGTCAATGTCCTTTACCCATAAGTGATGATTATAAGCATTCCTACTTCATGGATTTGCAGTTAGAAATAAGTGAAATAATCTACATGAATTCTAGCATCAAAAATGTCAATAAATTAGCTAGCATTAAGATAATATATTGGTAATATATTTATTGAGAAGACATTTGATCAAATATATACAGAATTGTTATTCATCTATTTTTGCTCCAAAATATTCAGATTATTCTCTTTTTGCTTTCATAATAAACTAACTTACCTTACCTAATAACATTTTATACATTTGCAGCAATTTATATATTTAAAGGTACTTTCAAATGCATTGGTCCACTTGAGCATCACCATATCAGTAAGAGATGATTGTGGCAAGTATTATCACTCAATATGTGGCTAAGAAAACAGCTTGTATAAAATTTCTCCAATTATTATTCATGGCTTCAACAAAGAGGGTGCAGAACTCCAAACCAGGTCTTCGGATCCTTAGACCAACAGCAAAAATAGAATCCTACACGGAATCTCAGAGGAATAATTGCCTTGTGTGTGGAGAAAATAATTCGCTCATGCAAATGAGCTTCAACTTCTCTGTATTTTAATACTGTGCCTCAGCATTTCAAAAGCAGAGTCTGCAGTGGAATTTGTGAACTATATTATGCTAATTTTAAAAAAGCACCTGGGATTCTGTTTTTGAGTTTATAGTCTCATGGAAATCTAAATCTTGTCTGGGAGCTGATGACTAGTGCTTATCTGAGAATGAAATGCCATCAAGTCTAAATTATAGGTCATAAGAATTGCATTCACTTAGTGCGTATTTATTGAACATCTATTCTGCAATGAGCATATTTATTGATAATTAGGCTTAACATTGAAGATCTAAAGATAAATTAGGTACAGAGAATTACCTCAAAAATTTACTATTCAAAAAAGTTCAGAGGCATATAGGCAAATTATTACAATGGGGTTTCTACCATTATGCCAAATCTTTCGGATACCTGTCTCTCTTCTGGGCCACAGACCTTCAGGAGTTAGGATGAGTAGGAGGTGGACAGATTCCAAGAAGGTGGCTCCAGGCCAAGGAAATGGAATTTGAAAGGTTATGAGATGTTAAGTCCTGTGTTCTATAGAAATAAGTACTCACAGCTAAGGAGAAAAGATAAGTGTATGTAGAAAGCAGGAAAGAGAGGATAATTTAGTACTTTGTGTATATTCAGTCAATACAAGAAAAGCAGATTTTTGGCAAAGACAAACAGAAATTTCATGTGTGGAACTTTAAAATGACAATGACATTGGATACACAGGTTTTCAGGCCCCAAATTAAGTATTTTAAAATCTTTCTTGTGTAAATTGTAGCCAATGTGGTTCCCTAAGAAGGAGATGATTTTTTTTTTTTTTGGTTTTTCAAGACAGGGTTTCTCCATGTAGTTTTGGTGCCTGTCCTGGATCTTACTCTGTACACCAGGATGGCCTTGAACTCACAGAGATCGCCTGGCTCTGCCTCTTGAGTGCTGGGATTAAAGGTGTGTGCCACCGCTGCCCAGTGAAGGAGAAAATTTTTACTACAGTCTTCTTCAAAATAATGTCTTCTTTTCATTGCTAATAATGTTTCTAGTACTCGAAATATCTTACATTGTAACAGGAAATAGCAATCGTAGAGTGCTAGAACAAAAAACTCAGATTCCTTCCATTTGCTAGAATTTGAGGGAAAATAACATGTTTCATCTTTCCTGTGATGGCTGAAGGGACAGTCTGGCATTTAAGAGACAGTTACCATCTATGAGTGCAAGCACAGTACTGAAAAGGAGGCTCTGTATCCATTTTTCATCCTAAATTTGAAGGAAGGAAAAGAAAGGACAAGGAGGTTCTCAAAACAGACTTTCTAATCCTTCAGGGCTTCTACAGTTCTGCTATGTGTCACCTCCCTTTGTAGTAATCCTCATCAGAAATGTGTCTTACAACAAATTAACATCATTCTTGTAGTTTCACTTAGAGGCATTCAGCTTGAATAGCTTTTTCATAATTGTTCAGAGACAATTTCCCTGATCATTTTATGATGGTTTTAAAATTATGCCAGAAGGACAGAAATAAAACAGAGTCTATGATGCTCGTTCCCATATCTTAAAACAAAGCCATGAAACTGCCACTGTAAGAATAACCTAATATGAAGTAAAAATACTAGATTTTATAACTGGTCTAAACTTGTCAAGCCAGAAACTGCACCTGTTATTCTAAGCTAGTGTAGGAAATACAATTCAATAAAACCTCCCATATCCATATGATCATAATCCCAGAGCACATTTAACCTGGCCTCCAGAACATTAAATCAAAATAATAATCTTCAATGAATCAACAGAAATGCTGTGGCATGTGTTTTGTGTTTGAACTTTTCTAAGCATAGGAACTATGGGCTATAGTCTCTCAAGACCAAGAGGCTACCCTGAACTGCGGCCTAAAAACATTTAAAGATAAAGGAAGTGACATGGTATTTTGTTGATTTCCTAAGGTCTCTTATTTTAGGGAATGATATACCAGAGCACAGTGCATAACATTAGAAATAATGTCCTTCTTATTATACATTGCTCATTACCCTAGTGTACTAGTCACTTCCATGAAACAGACAAAAGGAGAAAGTGATGGCGGATTATAAGAACAAGATGACTAAAAACCAAATGTATTCTTCCGTCTTCTTGACTCCCTGTTGAAACTTGATCTCCAATATAATATAGTTGAGAGGCAAGGGGGCCTTTATGAGGTTATTAGGTCATTGGGGAAGAATTGACACTGTTCTTAGGGATGGAATTAATTCTTACAGAATTGAGTTGTCCCTCTCACAGGAGTTAGTTCCATTGAGAATACATTGTTATCACACAACGCCAACCCTCTTGCATTGTCTCCACTATGTGTGTTCATAAGATGCAGCTACTTAATCTTGAATTTCCAGCCTCCACAACTGTGAGCTAAAGAAACTCTTTCCTTTATAAATGCCACAGTCTTAGCTGTTGTGTTACAGCAATGGAATGCACACTAAGATACATTCTGAGTATTATATCCATGTACATGTCAAGAAAAACTTGCTAACGATCTGTCTGGAGTTATTATATTGCATTAGAAATTGGAATACATAAGGTTACAGAGTACTTCAAACACAGTAGAAGTTATTATTCATAGAAAAATTGACAATATGAGCTTAGGATCTTGGGGCAGATATTTGGTATAGAAAAGCTATAAATATTGGTAGTAGTTATTAACCATTGGTGTCAACATAATAATTAAATACCTAGTTATCAATCTTTTAAAGACTCAGTAGCAGTAATAGCAGTACTAGTAATTGTAATAACTCACAATCCTAAAAGTTATCATGGATTTGGCATTGTTCAAAAACATTTGAGATGCATCATTTGGTCCATAAACGCAAGAGGAAGTATGTCAATTATCATCTTTATTTTTATTAGTTACAAAACAGTGTATGAAACAGTTAAGCCACCTCTCCTACACTATAAAATTAATTGCTGAGTTCCTCACTAGATAAAGAAATCTTAGTATAATTATAAAATAAAGGACATCCTTTATTCAAATGTTTAGCAGGATACAAGCCTTTAAAAACTACCAAAATAAAATGTTGTATAAATGATAAATAAACTACAAAATAACACACACATATGCCTGTATTTATGCATTCATAATAAACCAAGAGAAATCCCAGGGGCAAACTAAAGACAGAAATGGCAACATGAACACTAAGTCCTCAATAGCTATTGCTAATCTGAGATGATTTACTGATTTTAGTGAAAAAGTCTTTAGTTTTATGCCACATACAAAAGAAGCAGAAAGATCTTGGTCCCCACATAGGGTGGGTTACAGGAAATATACCTTACAAAAAGTCCCCTACATAAGACGGATGTCCCAAGACCTTTAATAGGTGAGAAAAGCCAACATTGTTACCAAAATAGAAAGCAAGAAAAAGTTAAAATTTATATAAAAATTAGGTGCAAAATACAGCTCCCCTGAGAACTTCTTTAAGTCACATCTAATAAGAACTTTAATTCATACTCTCTAGAAGCACCAAAAAATATACTGAAGTGGAGCCTTCTGATGAATTAATATTCCTCAAAATAACACAGGGGAGTGGTGTGATGTGTGTGTGTGTGTGTGTGTGTGTGTGTGTGTGTGTGTGTGCATGCGTGTAGACATAAAAAACAAAACAACCCACCAACCAAACAAATGAAATACAAAGAAAAAATGTATTCACTTTATGCATGAAAAGAAAAATTCCTCTACATAGATGTAGAACCCAAGAATACAGAAATTAATGAGTAGTTTTTTAACCTCCAGTGTTCATGTTTCCATTTCTGCCCCAATCCATTTGCTTCCTCAAATTAGGAGGAATCAAAAGGGGACATCTATCTATTTATCTATCAATCTATATCTATCTCTCTATCATCTTTATGTCATCTACTTATCTATTTATTGATATCCACCCACCCATCTATCATTTATATACCTCTATTTTTCTGGTTCATGGAATTATGAGATTAATATATTGTATGGTTTGTAAATATTCAGATTGTAATTTTGAATAAACATATGAACATATTATACCTCAACAGAATATTTTTATAAGCCTAGAGTCTTTCAAAATTGAAAATACACAAATCATGAGATCCAGGATGTTTGACAAATGTTCAAAAAAAACTTTCAATAAAACTGAAAAATAGAAACAAGAAAATATTTTTAAAACATATGAAGAAACAGAAGCAAAAATTATATTTAAGAAAATGTGAATTAAGTCACCCCAAATCCAGATGTCTAGATGACAGATTAAGAGCAAATTAGTAACAGTAGGGCAATATGTCTCCACCAGAGCTAAGCAATCCTACCACAGAAGGACCTGAATATTCCAACATAGCTGAAGCACAAGAAAAAGACCTTAAAACCAACTATATGAAGATAATAGAGGTCCTTAGGGAGGCAATGAATAAATCCCTTAAAGAAAACCAGGATGAAAAAAACAAACAATGGGAGCAAATGAATAAATCTCTTAAAGGAATCAACCAATCAATAAAGAAAGAAAGAATTACAGACTGGAGAGAGAGATAGAGATAGAGATAGAGAGAGAGAGAGAGAGAGAGAGAGAGAGAGAGAGAGAGAGAGGTGTGGTTGGCTCCTCTTCCAGAAAACAAAGGTTCAATTCCCAACACCTACGTGATAGCTCACAACTGGAATTGGAGTTCCAGTTCCAGAGCATCTGGCACCTTCAACAGACCTATATCCAAACAAAACACCAATGCATATAAAATAATAAGTAAATTATTACAAATTAAATAAATAAATAAAATAAAACAGTTGAGGGAAGCAAACAAAACAGTTAAAAACCTGAAAATAGAAATATAATCAATAAATAATACCAAAACTGAGGGAAATGTGAGACTGAAAAATTTAAAAACGTGAACAGGAACTGCAGAGGCAAGTTTCACCAACAAAATACAAGAGATCGAAAAAAGAATCATAGGAATAGAGGATGCAATAGAAGTAAATGATACATTGGTCAAAGAAAATGTTAAATTTAAGAAACTCCTGACACAAAACATCCAAGAAATCTGGACCACTGTGAAAGACCAAATCTAAGAATAATAGGAATAGAGGAAGAATAAGAAACCCAGCTCAAAAGCCCAGAAAATAATTTTCAATGAAATCATTAAAGAAAATTTTCCTAACCTAAAGGAAAAGATACCTATAAAGGTACAAGATGAATATAGAATACCAAATAAATTGTACCAGAAAGGAAAGTCCCCTCATCACATAGTAGTCAAAACACTAAACATATAGAATGAAGAACAAGCATTAAATCTACATGAGAAAAAAGACGAACTAATATATAAAGGCAAACCTATTAGAACTACTCATGACTTCTCATTGGAGACTCTAAACACCAGAAGGGCCTGGACAGATGCCCTGAAGACTCTTAAGAGATCTCAGATACTAGCACAGAATAGTATACCTGACAAAACTTTCAATCACCATCAATAGAGAAAATAAGACATTCCATGATAAAGTAAAACTTAAACAGAACCTATCTACAAATCTGGCCATAAAGAAATACTAGTAGGAAAAGTCCAACCTAAAGAGGTTAACTATGCCCATGAAAACAAAGGAAATAAATAATTTCACACCAGCAAACCACAAGAAGGGAAGCACACAGACAGATAGAAAGACACACACACACACACACACACACACACACACACACACAAAGAGCAAAAACAAAGCTTCAATAAACAATCATTGGTCACTGATGTCTCTCAATATCAGTGGTCTCAATTACCCAATAAAATGACATACACTAGAGAATGGATGTGAAAATAGTATTCATCCTTCTGCTACATTCAAGAAAAACACTTCAACATCAAGAATAGACATTAATTACCTCAGGGTAAAGGCTTGGAATAAGATATTTCAAGCAAATGGACCTAAGAAGTAGGCTAGTGTAGCTATTTTAATATCGAACAAAACAGACTTCAAAGCCAATCAAATGATATGGAAAAGTACACTACATATTCATCAAAGGAAAAATCCACCAAGATGACATCTCAGTTCTTAACAGCTACGCCCCAAACACAAAGGCACTCCGGTTTGTAAAAGAAACATTACTAGAGCTTAAATCATATACTGACCCTCACACATTGATAGTAGGAGACTTCAATAGCACATTCTCACCAATGGACAGGTCATCCAGACAAAAATCAACAGAAAAATCCTGGAGCTAACAGATGTAATAAACCAAATGGACCTAACATATTTACAGAACATTTCATGCAATACAAAAGAATATAACTTCTCCTCTGCATCTCATGGAACAGTCTCCAAAAGTGACCACATACTGGGATATACGAAAATTAAAAATAACTCCCTCCATCAGACCACCACAGATTACACTGAATACCAACAACAGAAAGCCTGCAAACTCATGGAAACTGAACAGCTCTCTACTGAAGGAAATGGGTCAAGACAGAGATTAAGAAATGAAAAACTTCCTAGAATTCGTGAAAATGAATACACAGCATAACCAAGCTTGTGGGACACAGTGAAATCTGTGCTAAGAGGGAAGTTTAGAGCACTAAGTGCATAAATTAAAACAACCGGAGAAATCTTACAGTACCAACTTAACAGCACACCTGAAAGCTCTAGAACAAAAAGAAGTAAGCACACCCAAGAGGAGTAGATGCCAGGAAATATTCAAACAAGGGCTGAAATCAAGAAAATTGAAACAAAGAGAATAATACAAAAAAATTAACAAAACATAGAGCTGATTCTTTGAGAAAAATCAACAAGACAGAAAAACCCTTATCCAAACTAACCAAAAGGCAGAGAGAGAATACCCAAATTAACAAAATCAGAAATAAAAGAGGGGCATAACAACAGACACCTAGGAAATCCAGAAAATCCTAAAGACTTACTTTATAAACCTGTACTTCACCAAATCAGAAAACCTAAAAGAAATGGGTAATTTTCTCAATAGGTACTACTTAACAAAATTAGTCAAGATCAGATAAACAATTTAAATAGACCTATATCCACTAATGAAATAGAAACAATCATTAAAAGTCTCCCAAACAAACAAGGCCAGATGGTTTTAGAACAGAATTCTACCAGACTTTCAAAGAAGAGTTAATGCCAATAGTCTTCAAATTATCCCACAAAATAGAAACAGAAGAAACATTGCCCAGGTCATTTTATGAGGCCAAATTACCCTGATACCCAAATCACATAAAGACTCAACAAAAATGAAAATTACAGACCAATTTCCTTTATGAACATAGATGCAAAAATACTCAGTAAAATACTTGTAAATTGAAACCAAGAACACATCAAAAAGATCATCCACCATGATCAATTATGCTTCATTCTAGAGATGCAGGTATAGTTCAAGCTATGAAAATCAGTAAATGTTATCCACCATATTAAAAAAAATACATGATCATCCCTTTAGGAGCTAAAATGGCCTTTAAAAAAATTCAACCACCCTTCATGATCTTGGAAAGATTAGGGATCCAAGGGACATGCCTAAACATAGCAAAGGCAACATCACATTAAATGAAGAGAAACTAAAAGCAATTCCACTAAAATGAGGAACAGGACAAGGTTGTTTCTCTCTCTCTCTCTCTCTCTCTCTCTCTCTCTCTCTCTCTCTCCCACCCCCCCTCTCCATATCTATTCAATATCATACCTGAAAGTTTAGATAAATCAATAGGACAACTGCAGGAGATCAAGGGGATACTAGTTGGAAAGGAAGAAGTCAAAGTCTTGTTATTTGCAGATGATATGATAGTATACACAAGGGACCCAAAAAATTACACTAGGGAACTCTTACAGCTGATAAACACTTTCAGAAAATGAGCTGGATACAAGATTTTCTCAAAAATAAGTAGCCCTCCTACATACAAATGGCAAATGGAATAAGAAAGAAGTCTGGGAAACAATACCCTTCACAATAGCCTCAAATAATATAATATATCTTTTTATAATTCTAACCCACCAGTGAAAGACTTGTATGGCAAAAACATCAAGTCTTTGAGAAGTTGAAGAAGGTATTAGAAGATAGAAAGATTCCCCCATGCTCATGCATCAATAGAATTAAAACAATAAAAATGGCCATCCTACCAAAAGCAATCCACAGATTCAATGCAATCCCCATCAACTAATACAATTCTTTACAGCCCTTGAAAAAACAATATTCAACTCCATATGGCAAAACACAAAATCTAGGCTAACTAAAATAGTCCTAAACAGTAAAAGAACTGCTGGAGGTATCACTATCTCTGATTTAAAGTTGTACCTACAGAACTATAGTAATAAAGACTGCATAGCATTGGTATAAAAACAGATGTTTTGATCAGTGAAATCAAACTGAAGATCCAGACATAGTCCATACAGCCATAGGTAGCTGATTTTTGATAAAGAAGCCAGAATTATACACTGGAATAAAGACATCTTCAACAAATGATGCTGGTCAAACTGGAGGTCTGCATGTAGAAGAATGCAAATAAATCTATGTTTTCCACCCTGCACAAATCTCAAATCCAAGTGTATCAAATACCTCAACAAAAACCAGAGATGCTGAACCTGATACAAGAGAACATGGGAAATTACCTTGAACACATTGGCACTGAAGACAAATTTCTGAACAGAATACCAATAGTACAAGCATGAATATCAATAATTAATAAATGAGACCTCATGAAAGCGAAAAGCTTCTGTAAGGAAAAGGACACCATCCATCAGACAAAAAGGCAGTCTATATATAGAACGAGAAAAGATTTTTACCAACTCTACATCTGATGGAGGATTAATATACAAAATATATAAAGAACTCAAGAAACAAGATATGAACAAACCAAATAATCCAATTGAAAGTGAGGAACATATCTAAAGAGAGAATTCTTAATAGAGGAATCTCAAATGGCTAACAAACATGTAAAGAAATGTTCAACAAAAACATTCTTAGCAGTCAGGGAAATACGAATCAAAACTACTTTGAGATCCCATCTTACATCTGTCAGAATGACTAAGATCAAAAACAGAAAAGACAGCCTATGCTGGAGATGATGTGGAACAAAGATAACACTCCTCCATTGCCGGTGGGAGTGCAAACTTGGACAGCTACTATAGAAATCAGTATGTCGGTTTCTCAGAAAACTGGAAATTGATCTACCTCACGACCTTGCTATACCATTCTTGGGCATATACCCAAAGGATGCTCCATCCTACCACAAGGACACTTGTTCAAGCATGTTCATTACTGCTTTATTCATAATATCCAGAAACTGGAAACAACCTAGATGTCCCTCAACAGAAGAATTGTTAAAGAAAATGTGGTATATTTACCCAATGGAGTATTACTCAGCTGGTTAAAATAAAATGACATCATGATATTTTCAGCCAAATCGGTGAAACAAGAAAAAAAATCATCCTGAGTGAGGTAACCCAGACTCAGAAAGAGAAAGATGGTAGGTACTCACTTATAAGTGGACATTATCTGTTAAGTAAATGATAATCAAGTTATAATCTACAGAACCAGAGAGGTTAGGTAAAGAAGAAGGCTCTAGACTGGATGGATGGATCTCCCAGGGAAGGTGGGAAGGTAAAATAAAATAGATTTTGTGGGTGGATATAAGGTTTGTGGGGGGCATAAAGTTTGTGGAGACAGAAGCAAGAGGGATCAGGTAATGGAGGAGGGATGGAGAGAGTGCAAGAGAGATGGCTGATATTTGGGAGAACTTGGGGGACAGTGTAGAAACTAAGTGCAGCGGAAACTTTCTGTACTCTATGAGGTGATCCTAGTGAGGACTCTAAGTAATGGAGGATTCAGCATCTGAACTGACCATCTTTTTAGTCAGGCAAGTCTTCCAGTTGTAGGCTGGAGTTGTATTCTGTCAAATTGTGAGCCAAGGAGTTCCTAGGCTGTGAGTTCGCAAACAACTCAGGCTGATGATATGACAGAGGATTGCTCTCTGAAGACCGAGAATGAGGCCCCATCACAGAGGAGAACATCCATCCACACAGCATATTGAAAGCAGAGAGTTCAAGCTGGAGCTGGCATGAAGACTTCACCCCTATGTTCTAGTCTCTTTGGTGTGGGGAGGTACTCTGTAGTCTCCCAAAAGAGAAACCTGAACACCAACCCAGCCACAAAGCCTTTGACCTACAATCTACCCTGCCTGCAAGATGTGTTGGGACAATGGTGGTGCAGAATTCATAGATGTGGCCAACCAATGTCTGTTTTAACTTGAGGCCCACTACATGAGAGGGAGCCCATGCCTCATACTGCCTGTATGGTCAGCAACTGGAGACTGGCTACCCAGAGACCTAGGGTAGAACTAAACACGGCTGGTCAAAAAAAAATCAATGAATTATTCTTAATAATATTCTGTAATTCTCACAGATCGGTGCCCTATCCAGTTGTCATCAGAGAGGCTTCTTCTGGCAGCAGATGGGAGCAGGTGCAAAGACTCACAGCCATATGTGGAAACACAGAGTCTGAACTGGAGGTCTCAATTGGTTCCCTCTACTCAGAGCTTCAGGAACCCTGCCATAGAGGGAGAGGAAAGACAGTAGGAGTCAGAAGGGATGGAGGACACCAGGAGAACATGGCCCACTGAATCAGCTAAGCGGGGCTCATACAGGCTCAGAGAAACCAAAGTAGCAAGCATGGGGCCTGCAAGGGTCTGCACCAACAGCTTGGTGCTTTTGTGGGACTCCTAACAGTGGGAGAGGGTGTACCTCTAACTCTTTGCCTGCTCTTGGGACTCTTGTCCTCCTATTAGGTTGCCTTGTCCACCCTGAGGACTTTTGTCTTGTCTTATTGTATCTTGTTTTGTGTTTTGTTGCTGTCTCTTGGAGACCAGCTCTTTTTTGAAGAGAAATGGAGGGAGTGGATCTAGGGGAGAGGGGAGATGGGGGGAAATCTGGGAGGAGTAGAGGGAGGGGAAACTGTAGTTGGGATGAACTGTATGAGAGAAGAATCTATTTCCAACAACAAAAAGGGAAAGAAAGGTGAATTCAATCAAGAAGATAGGGAAAACAAAAGTCAGAAAACTGAAAAAACTTTGCAAAATTATTGATAATAATCAATAATTATGTACTATCATTATCATGTTATGAATTAAAACAAAATTATATGTAAACACTATGTTTTTAAATTTAGAAGTCCTCACTTTTTTAAAATGTTACAAGGAAGATGTTTATTGTGGTTTCTGAGAAAAAGAAAATAATCTCAAAAGCATGTCCTAAGTAATTAATATGAACTCTTTAAATCATTTAATAGCACATAGTAAAATTATTAACAAAACCACATAGAAATAAATCTACAACTAGAGAAAACATGATCAACAAGGAAGAAGTTGTCATATTTCAAGCATAAATGTAGTTGAGTCCTAAAGGGATATAAGAAAGAAAATGTAAAGTGATTATGGGTAAGAATTTTCTAAGATAGGGAAGTTGTCAATTTATCAACTAAGCACAAACTTTTTAAATAAAATATAGCTGGGGAACCCGCATGGGACCAAACTAGGGCCTCTGAATGTGAGTGAGAGTTGTGTAGCTTGGTCTGTTTGTGGGGCCCCTGGCAGTGGGACCAAGACTTATCCCAGGTGTGTGACCTGTATTTTTGGAGCCCATTCCCTGTGTTGGGACACCTTGCTCAACCTTGATGTAGCGGGGAGATGCTAGGCCCTTCCTCAACTTGGTGTGCCAGACTTTCTTGACTACCCAAGGGAGGCCTTAGCCCCTCTGAGGAATGGATAGGGAGTAGGATGAGGGGAGGTGGGGGCGGGGAGAAGGGCAGAAAGGGGAAACTGGGGTTGGTACATAAAATGAAGAAAAAAATTTTAAATAAAAAAAAATGGTACAGAAAAATTTTACCTAGCTTCATCATAGGTAGTCTTCAACCAAAGGAGGGAAAAACTTATATAAATAAAATTGATGGTTTCTCAACAATTGATGGAATTCAACTGACACTGGTACAAAATCATTAAAGAAGTAAGAAAAATAACTCCCACACATTTTATTGTATGTTGCTGGGGATCAGACATAAGACCTTACACAACCTAGATAGGAGCTTCTACAACCAAGCTTCAAGGTATCATCACATAGCCCAGGCTAGCCTCCAATTCAACAGCCTCCTGCCTCTGCCTCCAGAGTGTTCAAATTACAGGAGTGTGAAGCTTTGAGGCCAACTTTCATTTCTATTCTGATGCCCAACATCTTCTTTTCATTTACGCTTTTGTGAGACTTTCTTGCATGAGTATTATATTTGCATCATTTCAACTCCTCCTCCCCTCTGCAATTCCTGTACCCCCATTTCCTCTCAAATGTATGACCTCTTACTTAATTATAATCATCACATATGTGTGATATGTGTGTATATGTGCTGTTCGCATGTGTGTTTAGAGCTGAATAACCAGAGGTCTCTCAGCAGTCATTGATGGTCTGTAGCTCTCCATCTATTGATAAGACTTTTTTAAATTCCTTCAACAACATTAGCTTGTCAACTGGTGTTGTCATTATGCAGGTCTTGTTTAGGCAGCCATATTGCTGAGATTTCCTGAGAACGGCTTCCCTGTCAAGGCTAGAAGACACTACCTCTCAACATACATCTTTGTCATCTAGCTCATACATTCTTTCCACCCTCTCTTCTGTGCCTTTTCTTGAGCCTTTGGGGTAGATCTTACAGTATACATGTATTATTGAGGGTTGGACATCCCATGGCCACCATCATGTTTAAAGATAAAGTAATATAAGTGTATTCTGAAACATTTTAACAAGAAAAATCCAAGCAATGTCATTAGAAGTGCTGTATAGGTGATATTTAGGAGGAATTTGTCATCAATAAATAACTGAAAAACTAAGGACTTCAATTGATTGGAAAACTAAGGACATTGAATTGGAGATATATATACATATGATTATAAATTAATATTGTTACTATAAACTAATGACAGGGGTTTTTGTAACATTCATCTTATTAAAGCCCTTGGGTGGTTTTTGATAATAATATTGATTTCTAAAGTAATGGGCCATTGTCAGCCATATCTCAACCTACTACGACAGTACATTTTTAGGACTCCACAAAGTTGAAAACCTTTCCTGGAGTCTTTTGCTACTAAATCTTTCAAGCAGCTAAATCTTGCTTGTTCACTGTTCATCATGGCTTGCATCAATCCAATGTCACGCTGGACTCTGTGATTTTGTATTTGAACTAGTTATGTGACTCTATTTCTCAGATGAAACCGCACTCCACACGCACCAGTAAAGTGCAAACTTATTCCAGGGATAATAACATAATTTGTCCCTAGAACTTAGTCCGGGGGAAGTGATAGTCCAAGGTCCAGGCCTGATCATTTCACTTTGAGATAGAACCAAAATCAAGATTTCAGTAATTATAATTACTGAATGTAAATTCACTGCTGTAAATTAGTAAATAAATATTCAGTCATCTAAATGAATTAAGTTTAGAGACTATGTAATTATGTATACACACACATTATATGGCCTTATCATGATGTTTTACCCTCTCTGAAAATGTTGGTAAATACTGAGGAAAAATATGTCTTTAGTGTGTACACTTTCACTTTTCTAAGAGAGTATGAGGAAAGAATGCAAAAGAATACACCTTTCACTTCATTAACTTGTGAATTTTATATCCCAGAAGTTATATCCCCTAATAGAGATTGTTAGAAGATTCAACTGAAACCTAGATTCCAACTATTTTAATCACTTCCTTCATCTTCCATTAATTCACTTACCAATCCATACACTTGTCCATTTACCAAAACATCATCAAGAATAGGGCAGATGGAAACCCTGCTGAGTGTTATAATCTATAATGAAAGTAGACACATTTCCAGATATTGAGGCAATCACAGATGGTAACTTTATTTTCCCGTTTATTTTGGCTTGGTTTGTTTTTTGAGACAGCATTCCATGTAGCCAGACAGGCCTTGACCTCTCATCCCCCTTTACTCAACTCCTAAATACTGGGATTGCACATATGTGCCACCATGCCTGACTTTGGAATTCTTCAATAAGCAACTTATTATGATACATTTTATAAATAAGATAATAAATATGAACACAAAATATTATGTATTTAAATAGTGTTAAAATGCTCCCATAAAATATAGAGGATAAAATAATAGTGTTCTAGCACAGACTCATATTTTTCTTATTATCTTTCAATTTTAGAATGCAAGTTTCATAAAGAATTTTGTCTGTTCCCCCCATGTAGACAGTGCCTGGTTCATAGCACAAATTATTATAGAATTGATTTGATTGGCTGGTAAGATGGCACAGAAGGTAACAGTGCTTGAAGACAAGTCTGATACCTGAGCTCACTTCCCAGAAGGCACATGACAGAAAGAGAGAACAGACTTCTGAAAGCTGCCCTTTCACATGTATGCACACACCCATACACATATACACACATAGGTGCACACATACATACACAAACATATACACATACATACACTGATATGCATCCATACACACATACACTAGCATGCATACACATACCAATATACATATATGCACACACATACATGTACACACTAACATGTACACAGACACATACATGCATGCACAGACACATACATGCACACACACGTGAGCAGGAACTAAATAAATAAATGTAAAATTTTGAAAAAAAAGCTGCTATTTTATAAAGGGTTGGTCCAAAATTTTTATCTTCCATATTATTGTTTTTTTTTAAAAGTAATTAAAGGCCTGGTTACAAGATGAGGTATGAAAAGCTCTCTCTATTCTCAAGCTGCTTTTATTTGGAAAGTGAACTTCTATAATTTTATATGTGTTATTAGTACTATGAAGTATTTGATATTATTTCTTAAAACAGTCTAGAAAAGTCAGGTTTACAAAATGAAGTTGGAAAATACCCGGAGTTAAGTGCAAAATGGCTCTGTTTGACCAGCCCAAGAGGTAAGTGAAGAAGCTGTAGAAAAGGTGTTCTACACTACAAACAAAGAAAAATAGGAACTTAGGCTTGGTGCAATAAATAATTTCAAACCTTAGTACACTCCCCCATGTTCCCATGCCCCATTATACCTCACAAGAATGTTTTCTAGTTCATAATAGGTAAATGTATTCAACTTACCTTTTTTAAGCATCTCTATTGCTTAAAAAAAGATGTCACTATTGTAGCTATTTTCTTCAATAGTTGGAAATGACCACAAGGCATTGTCTCCTTTATCTCACACACTTCTGCAAAATGAATAATTACTTTTCATTTATTAAACTATTTCAGAAACACATGTCAAAGAAATCCATTTATGCTATACAATAGTTCTGATTTTGGGGCCTCTAAACATATTTAAAATATAATTTTGTAGGCCTGGAGGGAGGAAAAATAATTTATGGACTCTGGAGTTTACTCACTATGTTAGAATGCAAAGCAGTGTTTTCCTCTAGCCAGTCAGTGTTACAGAGCTTGGAATACTAAATACACACTGTCATTTTTTGTCCAAATTCTCACAAGTGAAACTGAGTAACTGGAATATTGCAAAGGGACATGAAACCAGAGTGTGTCTGATGAAACATTCAAGGATTTAGAAGGAGTTCTATCTGCTTGACTAAAAAGAATTAAGTTGTGTAGCACTAGTCATCAAGTAGCATGGCTCAACTCTGCTGACATAGCAGGGTGCGCTCTCTATTCAGATCAAGCAGACATAATAATTATTCATCTGACACCTGTATTCTGGTGAACTCTGTTCATAGTGCATCTCATAAATATTTCATTTAATTTTTCTAATGATTCTGTTAAGTAAAATAAATGCAACAATAGATAAAAATGTGTTCAAGTGTGCTGCACACGTAGTATTACACAAATGCAAAATGGTGTTTCTATTTTTATTTTAGTTTGAATTCCATAGGCATTCTAGGGATATATTTAGATGATCTCTTCCAGGACTGAGTCAGATGTCTGCCACATAAAGTCTTCATAAAATGGCTCCTTGCTATTTTCATTATAATTGTTACCATTATTTCCATGTTAAGATGACATTGAGACAGTTTTGCATAAAGGGGAACAATTACTGAATATGCAACATCTTAGCTCTATCACCTGACATCTATCA
Organism: Peromyscus eremicus; assembly: GCF_949786415.1. Lineage (NCBI taxonomy): Eukaryota > Metazoa > Chordata > Mammalia > Rodentia > Cricetidae > Peromyscus > Peromyscus eremicus. Next base: position 87,151,341 of record NC_081421.1, read on the forward strand.
CAGTTATTTTCTATTTAACAGATTCAGTGCTTCATCGTTCATGAAGAGAGATTTACAGTTTATATGTATTGCTTTAGAAAATGAAGAATACAGTTTGAAGTATATTAATGTACTGTATTCTAGCATTCATTCCAAAATGGTATATTGCTTTCTGCCTTTCCAGACACTGTTCTGGGTGCATAAGTTGACTAACATTAAGAAAATAATGATTGAAGTAATTAATGAAGCAACGACAGCAAAAGCTGTTCTTTGAACATTAGCAACTCACAGAGCACAAGTAATTCTTTAGGGTCATGCTGCACAAATGTCTATTTGTCATAGCCATTAACACTGTGACAGAGTTGAACTGATATTATAAGAGCTTTCAGTGGTGACAACCGATCTAGTAAAACACATCAAGGGCTGCTCTGAGGATATGACACTGTTTGGGGAATTGGAGGTAGCTAAGCTGTATTGAAGTAGCATAGAACTCTTAGGCCAGGAACAAACAGCTTGTGGAATAAAAGACGAAGATGGAATATGAATGCACAAGGCTAATATTATCATTTCCAAATAGAATATGAAAAATGGAGTAATCAATGGTCTGGAAATATTAGATGGTATGACATATACTGCTGAATATTAAATGTTAAGCATTTTGTTCTTCCCTTAATAGTGTAAAAAATAAAAATAGTGATGTAATGGTAAAACTAGGAAAATATTAGGTTTGCTTTTCAAAAATAGGACTAGAGTTACCAAGTTTCACCGTTAAAGAAGAGAATAAGTATCCCAAGAAAGAAGAGGCACTGTGTAATACACGTCACTTCATTCTTCATGGCTAGTTGGACCTGCGTTCTAGATCCAGTGTCAGAGACTAGATTTGAAACACAGGTAAATCATGAATAAAAAGAAGGAGCCATCCCAGCTCTCTGTGGAAGAAAAGAATGATATTTACAATTCCTCTTCCTTCTTATAATAACTACCTTACACACAGATGAGACGGCTCAGCACAAGACTTGGTGTGAAAGAAGAATGCCTGTGCTGGAGCATGGAAGATCTGTGGAATTCGCATTTGGCTAGGAAAAAGAGCTTGCACAGGATGTTCTAAAGTATGTCTAAAGCTGACATATAACATATGGATAAAAGATAATAAACTTTGTATTTCTGATTCATATGAAATTTAATAAAAATTTCCCTATTCTTGCTAAATAGTAGTTAATAATAGAGCAGTCCTGTGAGATGGCAAATGTGAACTTTCTTTACTAGAGCACTTTTTACTACTTACATGAATCTCTTAATCTCACGGTACATATTGAATAAGGTTGTATAGTTCTTTTCTCTGAATTGAAACATTCCATCTTGAAGGGAAGAAAAAGATTCGTAAAAATGCAAGCTGATGTTCCCAACAAGGTCCAGGATGCTCAAAAAGTCACAAGACTCCCAAGCTCCTCCCTAAGTTTACATGAGTAGTAACAGCTTCTTGGAGAAGGGAGCTAACTGCAGGATGGGCAGAGAGTTCCAAGGATGCAGCTGTCAGGAGCAGTAACCTATTCTAAAGTGAGCTCTCAGTGATGTGATACAATTCCAAGTCATCTACACTTCTTGAAAGTAATTCCCATAAACTTGTTTTGTAATATATATCAAATCATCACATCTACCCTAAAAATGTGTGTATTCATTTTACCTATCAACTGCATTTTAACAGTGAATATACATCAAATCATCACATCTACCTTAAAAGTTTGCACACTCATTTTACCTATCAATTATATTTTAACAGTGAGTGCATATCAAATCATCACGTCTACCTTAAAGTATGTGTACTCATTTTACACATCAATTATAATTTAACAATGTGGAAAAATGTCAACAAATAAAAATTAGTGGTAATGAATAAATTTAGGAAAATTATATCAAAACATTTAACTCCCCTTTTAAACGTTTTAACTCCTTTTTACAATGCACAGGATGAAATCCAGGATCATGCACATGATTGGCAAGCACTCTACAACTGAGCTGCATCACCGTCCCTTGATTATTTAAGATCATTTACCCATATCTTTAGCTTTCATCTTCATAAATTTATCTAACACATTTTGTAAAAGAGCTAGTTAAATGCGTACATAATTTTATCACATTTTATTTTTCAATATTTCTTTTAATATAAACAATTTTGAGCACACACAGAGCACCAGAGAATATGGATACAAATACCCCCTACCCCCCCCCACACACACACACACTAGGTATTCACAAAACATTGAGACACAGAATTTACCATCACTATATAAGAAAATACTCATGGTCAGTGAAACTAAGTAAAATACCTCACATGGTCTCTTACGTCCTGATTGACAGCTAAAATTTCCCTCACACTTATTCTCAATTCAAAGTCTTCTCTTCTAGTGTTCTGCCTTGTGGTACTGGATTAGATTAAGTAGGGTGGAGACAGGAAGTCAAAGGGAAATGAAAAGCAAAACAAATACATAAAGTATAAGAGGAATCCATATTCTTTCTGTGGGCCCTTCTTCCACACCACAGTGCCTGCATTCACTTCCAGCAGAACATTCCAACAGCCCCAGGAAGTCATTGCATATGTATGAAACAAACCTGTATAAAGAAAGAACTTCTATTAGGTTTCCCAGGGTGGGGGGTGGGAGGAGGGCAAGAAAAGAATTGTATACCTGATTCCATGAATCCAACCCAGTCTCCAAAGGCCAAAGAAATTGATAAGGACCAATAACAGCAAATATGAAGGTAAATTATTCAAGGAACACCAAAGTGGCTCTATCTCAGGAGAAGCTATTGTTGAAATCATTTCTATCCTAACAAGACAGCATCTCTAATAGAAAAAGAAATGTCTCACCTATCTCAACATGCAGAAGAATCTGTATAAAAACTTTACATTTGACTAGCTCTTTAAGAATACTAAATTTATTGCTATTACAATACTAAAATTACTATTTATTGTGACACTTTAATTAGCCCAGCACTGTTTTATGGTAGAACTTATCTATTTAGAATGTATATATAAACAAAACTGTCAAAAGCACTTGTACCCATGAAACTTATTAGGATGTATTCATTAAACAACATAAATAAAGACTTATTTATACATGTATGCATTTTATGTGTATGTGTGTGCCTAAGTATATGTACATACACCACAAAGGAGGCTAAAAAAAATGTTGGCTTGTCTAGACCTGGAGTTATAGGGAACTGTGATTTGCTGAATGTGGATGCTAGTAACTGGACCTAGATCCTCTAGAAGAGCAGTATGTGCTCTTAAACATTGAGCCTTCTCTCCAACCCCTCATTAAATATTTTTAATTAAGAAAGAAAATGTACAGATTGGCGCTGATAAAAGGAATGGGATAAACAAAACAAAGAGTGAACCAAGTACAAGAATACCCACCTCATTTTATTAACTGATGTCCTGCTGACACATCAATTTTCAGATCCTATGGACCACAGAGGAATCACTGACACTGAGGTAAGGTCTTACCATGGGACCTTCTATAAACTCCTGAGGATTCCCTCCAGTGACTAAGTGTGCTTAGCTTCTTAGATCTCCAACTAGACCTTTACGGTCTGATTCTCACACATTTGTGTACGGCTCATTTCTTACTCTCATTTGATCCTTATAACTCGGTTTCTCCATCTGAACTCTAATATACAATCCATGTTTACAGTGTAAACCTGTAGTCTTTCCAAAACTGTGTTGGTTTGAAAGAAAATGGCCCCCAAAGGAGGTAGCACTATTAGGAGGTATGGCCTTGTTAGAGGAAATGTGTCACTGTGAGGGTGAGCTTTGAGGTATCCTTTGCTCAAGCTTCCCTCAATGTGACCATCAGTAAACTTCCTGTTGTCTGCAAGATACAGCACCCTCAGCTCCAGCACCACCTCTGCCTGCAAGCCACCACGCTCCCCATCCTGATAATAATGGACCGAACCTCTGAAACTGTAAGGAAGCCAGCACAATTAAATATTTTCTTTATAAGAGTTGCCATGGTCATGGTGTCTCTTCACAGCAATAAAAACATAACTTAGACAAATTTCAAATGATTTTCACATTTTTGCCTATTAAAAGTGGTCAGTTGGTAACCCATTTATTCCCCTGAATTCCAGCTCTGAAATTCTAGCTCACCAAAACTTCATAGCTTACCCAAATGTATCTAGTAGGGTTTTATCTTTGGAGTCCAATAGTAAAAAACTCTTTTCTCAAGCTTTCCCTCCAACTTTCCCTCCTTTCTGCTTTTGCCTCCTTCCTTCCTATTACATTACTTTTTCATTTGATGAATTTCTCATTCTTTCAGTTTCAAATAAAAGATTTTGTAGCATGAAATCTTTTTTTGTTTGTTTATTTTTTGTTTTGTTTTGTTTTGTTTTGGTTTTGGTTTTGGAGACAGGGTTTCTCTGTGCAGTTTTGGCTCCTGTCCTGGATCTTACTCTGTAGACCAGACTGGCCTTGAACTCACAGAGATCCATCTGGTTCTGCCCCCCCACCCCCCCGAGAGCTGGGATTACCACCAACTGGTGTAACACGAAATCTTAAAAGGTCTTATTAATTTAAAAAAAAAAAAACAGAGTCAGATATTGGGGTGAAAGCTGAAAGATCAGAGAGACAAAGAGCAAGCCACTAATTCTTACTAGTTCTTAAGGGTGTGTGTGCTACCCAAGCAAAGGCATGAGAGCTCAAGTGTTGATATTAAAGGTGTATGCCACCAAGCCTGGCTCTGTTCCCACTGTAGGCTTAAATTCACAGAGATCCAGACAGATCTCTGTCTCCAGGGTGATAGGATTAAGGATGTGTGCCAATACTGTCTGGCCTCTATGTCTAATCTAGTGGCTGGCTCTGTCCTCTGATGCCCAAATAAGTTTTATTGGGGTGCACAATATATCACCACAAGATCTCACTTTATTATAGAATTACTACAATACCAAATACCACCAGTCAGATTTTCCTACCAGAGATTTTTAGAATTCTACATAGTATTCTACTAGTCTTACTGGTACTGTTCCCATGCTTTGTTACTATTTCTAATTTGATAACATGTCTTACCCATAATTGATAATCTTCAAGATAACAATATCCATGCCAATATGTCTGTTTTTATATCCCTGCAGCCCATGTCACCTCAAACATATAAAGAATACTGAGTTGAAAGATTAACTAAATTATTGCTTTTCTATTCTTGTATTAAGCATTATGACAAAGGATTAAAATAGCAAATATATATATGTATATATATATATATATATATATATATATATATATCATAATTACCAAAGTTGTGAAGTCCATATATAACTTTACCAGAAGATCTTCTTCTTGCACAGCTGTAGTCAAGGAGACTTCCAAGGCTGTCCTTTCAACTGAAAGCCTGACAAGAGAGGAGATCCCTTTACCATCTTGTGACAGTTGGCAAGCTTTCATTCCCAGCATATTGTTGAGCTTTAGAGTCAAGGATTCCTTTTAGCTAATAGACAGGATCCAACTTTACTTCCTTTCCATGTGTGGCTTGTTTCATCAAGACCAGCAAAGGAGAAAGTCTTCTGAAATCCAATGACAGGAGTGCCATCTGTTCTACACCATGTCTTTGTGTTAGTGAGAAGCAAGGATGTTTAAGAAAAAAAATCATCTAAGTGTGTAAATTCAGGAGGTGAAGATTATTGGGAGGAGGGGGCTAAGAGGGTTTTGGATTGAACTGGAACATCTCTGATAAGTATGTAACTCAAGTTCATGTTGTATAAGTGGCTCAGCATTGCCTAAAACTTTAATGACAAACTAAGAAAACACTTCACAGACTGAGTTTGCCTCATACAGTTCTTGAATTCATCTTCTCTAAACATATTTAAAGTGTTTGAATTGTAATAATTAGCTGTAGAAATGTGTTCATGAAAGGTATAATATTGTGAAAAACTGGAGCAGAAAGGAAAATTTAGGAGTGAATCAGTGAAGTGTTAACAACTAACTGCCTAATTCTCATTCACAGTAAATTTAGGTGCAGGTCTTCCTGGCTCTAACTCAGACTGTATCTTCTGAAGAATCAAGTATGTCCAGGGGGCATCTGAGCATGAATGAGAAAAATCATCTCATCTAAGGGAAGACTAGATGTTATCTGCACTGAAGCAGGGGAGGAACATTATTGACTGGTATCAAAAATATAATATGCCACAAGAATAATTTTTCTAGGAGCCAATGAGATGACTTCCAGGGTGAAGGTGCTTGCAGTAAAACCTGAAGACCTGAGTTCAATCCCCAGAATCTATATAAAGGTTTAAGGAGAGAAATGACTCTACAAATCTTTATCTGGCCCCACAACCATACTCTGGTATATATACTATGCACCCAAAACAATAATAAATAAAAATAATAAATATTTTTAAAATAATCCACTCTGATATTTTTCTATTATGTCAGGGAAATTGAGACAGGTATAGCCACCTGCCCACACCCACACACATATATATGTAAAATTTTTATTTAAAATAAAAATATTGATAAATAAATAAATGCTAGAAATTAGCAGTTCATTTAAGCATAATAATCCATTATGAAATATTCAAAGAACTAATAGCAAAATCAAATGACATCAAATATTATTTAAATCATTGCCATGGGACACAGTTAGAAAATACTTTTGAGACTCAAATGATGACAACCATACTTGTAAAATTCAAAGACAGTGAGTCAGGATAGTTATTGGTATTAACTTGAGTCCATTCTATGAGTGCTAGATTGCTCCTGGAAAACTACAGAATTTATCAAGACATAAAACTTATATCTAATATGTTGCACCAAAATTTAGGTCAATGATCTTAGAAGGCTGAAGGAACCCTACAATCTCCAAATTTTGGGTCACTTTCAGTGCTATGCTGGCTCTGGTTTTGCTACATTGGGTTAGTATGATACTCTGGAATGTTAGAAAATTATAAGTCAAAATAATGCATGCTGGGCTTGTTAATTTAGGGGCTACAATTTGAACTAATAGTTTCTCAATGTGCAATGGATTCCACTGAGGATGGTAATGTCGCCTTTACTGAGAGGGTGATAGGAAAATGCCACTGCCCTTAAATCAATCTGTTACTGCAGAACTGCTTCCCCAGAGACACACTCTGATAGGTAGTTATGGAGAAGGAAAATTAAAAATCACCTCATGGCCTACCCATGATTTCTACAGGACTTTTACTAATCTTGTTTGAATGTAATCTTATATTCCAGCTGATACGGTTTCAGAAGATATATGGCAAAGAACAGTAAGCTCCACTCCATACACTTGAGGAACTCTATTAGTAATACTACACCCTGGCAACATCACCAGGTATTAAAAAATAGTTTTGAAAATTCTATACTGTTTCCATATTTGTATGTTAAACTTCCTAATGATTTGCTGAGGAAACCCATTGTATAAACTGCTTCATTAAAAGTATGAAATTCTACCATTCACTGTAGAAAAATATGTCTCATAGGAAACATTTTCTCACCACAAAGTGGTGGATTCTTCAAAATGTGCTCTTCTGTGGGACAGCCTGCAAGAACAGTCCCTTCAGTGTGATTAAATCCACCAGCTCTAATAGTGTAGCACAAATGAACTCCACTTAGAGACAAGAGTTCAAATTACCATTCAGTACTCGTAGGTAAATCAGATATTTTACATTAAGTATTTCTAGAAATCAGAGCGGGAAATGCACATAGCAGTTATTTGTCTGAGTGATTTTAATGAATTCAAGTTCAATAACTTCCTAATAGCTATTATTTTTATTTTGAAAATAATGTTAAAGAAAATTTTACTTTGATGGTAATTTTAAATTAGCTATATGACTAATATATTAAATATATGGAGGTTTTAAATGTGTCCAGTTAAGAGAAAATTATATAAATATATAATATATTCATAAAAGTAAACCAGTCAATAGAGAGATGATATCCAAGATACATAAAATCTTAGTGAGATAGGAGGAATAACATCAAGAGATATACTGTGCAACATGTGACTGTATTGAGATTGATAGGCTAGTAGATTTCAAGTGTTCTTACCTAACAAAGATTATTAAATGGGAAGTATTAGATATGTTAATGAGCTTGACTTATATAGTTAAAGCTGTGTGTGATTTTGTATATAAATAATTATAACTTATGCTACATACTATGAATATATGTCATTGTGATTTGTCAATCAAAATTTAGTAAAATTTAAAAATTAGTCAGGACTAAACAAGATGTGGATTACTAAAATATTAACAAACCAGAATTTTTTAGGAAGTACTACTAGCACAGTAAGTTACGTGGAATGTGGTAAAATCGTTAACATGAGTGAAATATCATTCGAGCATGAGGCTTAACTGGTATACTGGGTAAGCTTCTATTGCTGTGAAAAATATCATGGCCAAAAGCTGCCTGGGGAAGAAAGAGTTTATATCACCTTGTGGCTGTAGTTTACTGTGAAGTAAAGACAGGGCAGGGACTCAAGGCAGGAACCTAGAAGCAGGAACTGTAGCAGAGAGCATAAAGAATCAGTTTTCTGGCTTGCCAGCCTGCTTTGTGGCTGCATCTAGGACCACCTGCCCAAGGGGGCTGAGAGCACTCTCATGAACCATTAGAGAATACCCCCATAGACTTATATGCAGGCCAGTCTGAGGGAAGCAGTTCCTCAAATGAGATTCCCTCTTCCCAGATATTTCTAGGCTTGTGTCAAGTTGACAAAAACCAACCTGCCCAGGTTGCAAAGAGCTCAGTGGTAAAATGCCTGTCCTGCACGGTGAAGCCCTAAATTCAATTCTTGGTCCTAAAAACATAATGATTTATAAAGAGAAAATTGGATATAGCAGGGATTGAAACATGTATTTACCTAATTCTGTTAGCTTTAGCTTGTGCTTTTTTTTTTTGATAGTATATGAAATAGAATACATAATTTTACCAGAGAACTAGACTGTTATTTTGGGATATCCACAAAATATAACTTTTAGACTCATGTTTTGGATTTAATGTTAATTTTTTGACTGCTTTCTGAAGTTTAAAAAAAAGTGTTACAATTCATTCAAACAACATGAAGTACAGAATGGACTGTCGGTGTGCTTCAGAGCCAATCACCTGCTCTCCCTTTCCTTGAGGTCTTTCTTGCATACAACCCAATCTTATTTCAGCTTTCCTGAACAGCCAAAAAAGCCATATGCTGCCAAGAACACTGCTGGGGGCAGTAATTGAATGAGTCGAGTCTGAATCCTTACACAGTGCACGTCCAGAAAGTAGATGGCATTTAAGAATAGCTCTTTCCTTTTTGTGTATTTATTAGCTGCAATCCTTCTTTCAGTAACACACAAAAGAATTCTGCAGGCAGGGCTCTGGGCTTTCAAGAACCAGTTTGCTAAAAACTATTGCTGAGGAGGATGTCTCTGTTTTATGGTTATTGTTTGTTTTATTTTTTCAAATATAGGCCTGTTTTTTTGTTTGTTTTTGTTTATTTGCCGTTTAAGAATTTGACTACTTCAATCAATTTTAACATATGACAAGCAACTACTACTTCAAACAAATATGTTTGTTTCTCTTCCTGGTAAGACTAAGAATTGAATTCATTCTAAATGGAAATACATGGCCAAGTTAAACTCACCAACTATGACCAAACTTATTTCCAGAGATCGTTCAATTTGCAATTTCAATCTATTTTCTTTAATAGAATATGGGCACTTGGTTCTCTGCAGGAATAAGATATTAAAAATGTATACATTCAAGTCAATAGAAAATGGAGTCTTCTTGCTTTTATATGTCAGTTTCTAAATTCTCTCCTTCTCTATATACATCTATTAACTTTCAAAATGGGAAGCCAAGTAAACATATTGAAATAACGCCCCCCCATACACATACACACACACACACACACACACACACACACACACAGAGAGAGAGAGAGAGAGAGAGAGAGAGAGAGAGAGAGAGAGAGAGAGAGAGAGAGGAGTGTACTGGCCGTAGACCTAGGCACTCAGCCTCAGCAATGCAGCTGTTTCCTCTGCAGCTCAGATTGGCAGGTTTGTTCGTAGATTTAAAGAACTGGGGAGAAGCAGGCTTGTCGTTCCTCTTAAAGCAAACATGACCACACTAGACCAGGCAGGTGGTTTCAGACCAGGAACCACATCTTACTGTCTTCTGAGTTATGCATATCAACAGATCAGTTTGCAAGCTGGTGAGTGTGAGTGAAAAAAAAAAATGGCCGTGCAGTTCTTAATCTTAAATTTTATCTTGAAAAATATTTTAAAAAATCAACTGGCCAGGGTTTGTTTGCTTTATAGAAAATTCATCTGTAAAAAAAATTACTCAGTCATCCTAATATAGATACATTTTCCTAAAGAAAACTCTGGTCCGTGAAAGGAATGTTATTTCCCTTATATAAGGCAACTTTCTAGAGTAAAGGTGGTTACCATGTCATAGAATTAAATGTGTAATTACTTCCTTTATCCTCCTACACATACCTTCTTGTTAATACATTTTGTGGTTGCCCTCATTTAAACATAGTTATCCTATACATTATCCTAAACATGTCACCATAAATTAAAGTGAGAGATAAAAAATAAATACAATCTCATTATTGTTTGATGCTTTCTCTGGTGCATTTGGATACTCACTGGGAAAAGTTTTTTGTTTCTTTGTTTTATTTTTTTTTGTTTTTGGTTTCTTGGGGTATTTTTGTTTTGTTTTGTTTTTGATTTTTTTGTTTTTTGAGACAGGGTTTCTTTGTGTAGCTTTGGAGCCTGTACTATAACTAGCTCTGTAGACCAGGCTGGCCTCGAACTCACAAGCAGGTTGAGTGGGGTAGTTGCCTTTAGATTAGAAAGAACAGTCTTTTAGCCCAAGCTGAGAAGCTTCACTCACTATCTGATGGCAGATCTGAGCTGAATAACCCCCTCAAAATTCTGCCACCCTGCCTTCTGATGACATGATGGCTTGTATCTGTTCAAACTGTAAGTCAAAATAACTCCTTACCCCATTAACTTAGGTTGCTTCTCTTTAGATATTTGGCTACAACAATAAGAAAACTAACTGACACATAGGCTCCACCTCTCCTTCATGACTTGACTTATGTTGGGCCCCAGGTTCATTAGGACATTTCACTTATTCCTCCATTCCATCTGATAAACTTTCACAGCTTAAAAGAATCTGCTAAGTGCTGTTTCTGACTGGGTGTCCCAACAGTGCTGATTAGACCCTTCATTTCTGTCATATTTTAAAAATATCTGCCTTTCCCATCCAACTGTAGGTTACTTGTTGTAGAGAACTAGTTCATAAAACTAGTGCATAGTCAGCATTGTAGCTGAGTCCTTAATGCATTTCCTGGAACTTAAAAGGAATTAATGAGATTCTTGACAACAACAGGGATTAAACATACACCTAAGCTCTCTCTAGCATTGCACATAATAGTATGGGCAGTTTAGAATTTCTGGAATAATTAAGGTTACTCATTCTAAATCCCACACAAGAAGATTTTGAAAGCTTCCAGCTTCATATATATTTTACTCTTGCACTCTTTATCATAATTTTCTTCTGAAATACTGCACAAAAAAATTAAAGCTTGAATCCATCAGGATTTGCATGGATCTGTTATTATTTTACTCGGCAAAAGATTGCTTTGTGACTTACACTTACATATGAAAATGTTTTTTCCTCCCCTACAACAGTCCCTAAAGCATTTCTAGAAAACCCAGATAAACTTAATTTATCAGAGACAAGGAAGGGGATCTTAACATATTAAAAGAAAAACTCAGAGGAAGGTTCTGAAGCGTATACTTTGGAGGGATTATTATTATGTTATAAATAAAAGATTCCTCTTACAAAAGAAAGTCTTCTTCCAGAAAACTGTTCATATATTGAAAACAACTTTGAATTTATGAAAACGAAAAACAAAATAATGCCATTCTATTTCAATAACTCTAATCATGACCTACATAATTGTTTATCACTGGCTCTTATTCCTGGCCTTTATATCTATCTATATCTCCATCTCTAGGGTGGAAATGTCTATGGTAATAATAGTAATAATAATAATAATAAACAATGATATTAGATACTCACCTAGGACTAGTACTCAGTTCCTTCACCTGTTGCTATAATAAAATACTCTAACAAAAGCAACTCAAGAAAGGGTTGACTTGGGCTTACAGTTAAAATGATGAGTCTCCTGTTGTGAGGAAGTTACAGTGACAAGTGGTCTAGGCAGTGGATAACACTGCACCCACAGCCAGGAAGCAGAAGGAGATAATCTTCCTCCCCTTTTTTGTGGTCCAAAATTCAAGTTCAGAGATTGATGCTTCCTGCCCATTGAGCTGATAAGAATAATCTTTCTGGGGTCTGCCATAGGAACCCAGTCTAAACAACCTTTCACAGATATGCAAAGAGGATTATCTCCTAGGTCACTATAAATCCAGTAAAAGTAATAATCAATATTAATGATTACATTTAACATGTTCCAAAGGTATTTTAAGGAACATATATAAATACATGTATGTATATTCTTTTGTATATTTTTCATACATACAGACATGGTATATAAATAGCACATAAACCATTAAAACTCCCAAAACTAGCCTTATTAGCTAACTACCACCATTTCTTCCTTCTTGCTTCTGACACAGCTTAAAGCCAGTAGAAGTGGGACACCAATCTTGATGCTCTGGCTTTAGGGTCCATTGCAGTCAAGGTCCTTGCCTTTCAGAATCTCTTAACTAAAATTTTATGAATTATAGGGGCAAACCTGTATTCAAATATCAACTTCACTACAACAGTCATGGGAATTCTCTATGAGCAGTGAGAACATGAAAAATGTTTTAACTAAGCTTAATCTTTAAAAAATGGAATGATCCAATGTAATAATGTTTTAGAGAGACTAAAACAGACCCAAATGTATAAGATTTCCAACATGGTACATACTTTAGAGTAGGTCTCTCATAAATGTTGATCCTCTTTCTCTATCCCTCATACACCGAAAGTTCAAAATTTCATAAGATCAAACAAACAGATACTCGCTGCCATTCCCACATTTCTTCATACAGTAATATTACATGTGTGCAATGACCCTCAATATAACTCTCAATCATCTTCACTTGAAAACAGTTCACCCATCAAACCCACACCCATTTGTTCTATCATCTAAGCAATTTTTAAACCTCCCTTGTTCTCCCACTTCCATGCCAATGCAATTTTCTGTGAAGGCTCAGAATTTCTCACCTAAATTGCCATGCTAGTTCCTGTGATGTAGAGCCATCCACTTCCCACCTGCAAATGGCTACTGAAGTCACTGGATCTCTAAAATATTAATCTGAATCAAATCACCTTCCACTCAGCCAGTATCTAGAATCCAAACACAAACTTAGGAAGCTCTCATTACTTCATCTTCTATACTTAAAGTAAGACCAAAGCTTTCACAAATCTTGTTACATGGGAGAATGTGGCATGATGGTGGTCTTCCCTTCTCCACGTCCTTCCCCTACACTTGTGCCACTGAAAGCTAAGATGCTAGATAGATACTTAAACAAAAGATGAGATACTTAGGTGACTTTGCCAAAAATAGTGTTGTTTACTTCATGTGTTCTAATCATTTTTCAAACACCGCTCTCTCATTGTTTGGATCTCATATGCTTCATGGAAAAGGGTAGCATAAGCATACATAGAGTCAGAATCAGTAAACAAGAAAACTGACAACTATCCCAGATAGTTTTTCAGAACTAGAGCATGAGATAAACAATCCACAAAGACAAAAGACAAAACACTTTCAATGTATTACAAGGCAAAGCTTTGTGAAAGTCATACTTTTACTTGAATTTCATTATTATGATATTTGTGGGCATGGATTAGGAGTCAATGGCCCAGATTACATTTCAGAAACCTCATCATAATGTAGCACTCCCTAAAATTGATACATTTTTACATTTTATTTAATATCCCTTGAGAATTTCATACATGTATACAGCATATTTTCACTCTCCAGTGCCCTCTTTCATCCCTCTCATGCATACTGAACCCGTTTCTGCCCATCAAGTTTCTAGTTTCTCTTGTATTTTTATAATTTTGTTTAGTTTGTTCTCTATCAATCTATCTATCTACTTATCTATCTATGTATCTATCTGTCTATCTCTCTCTGTATATATATGTCTGTGTATCTATGTTTCTGTGTGTGTGTGTGTCCCACTGAATTTAATTAAGTTTGCTAATATGAGCATTGCTTGGGGGTGGGTGGGTTATTTACTAAAGCATAGGCAACTTAATAATACTGTAGCTACACTACTGAGTAAAACAACTGTCCTCTCGAGCTACCATCACCTGCCAATACCTCTTCAGGGATGGTTAGGACCTCCTGGGTCTCTCCTTCACTCATGATAAGTGTCAAGGAACCCCATCTTTTGTGGGAGCTCACTAAAGCTGCAGTGAGTTCGTAAGAGCAACAACATGTGATGACCAGAAGGTATCATGACACTGACATTGGACCCTTAGATGCCAACATTATACTAACCATAAGAAAAAACTGAGCTCAGCAGCTCATAGCATTTGCTGCTCTTGCAGAGGACCTAGGTTCAGTTCACCTGCATACTGCTTCACAACCATCTGTAACTCCAGTTCCTAGAGATCTGTTGTTCTCATCTGACCTCCAGGGTCATGGGCACACATATGGCACATACATATACATGCACACAAGCCACTCATACACATAAAATAAAATAAATCTAAATAACATTCAAAAGATAAAGATGGCCCGTCTGATCATCTGAGACATTAACTCAGAACTTTTTCTTCCCTCAGATCATCTATCAGATCTTTTTTTTTTCAAACCTTTACAGAGAGCAAAAGTCTCAGTACATAATGCAGCACAAGTGGGTCTGTGTCATTGTACACACTATATACAGAACAGTTAAGAGTACTGGAAGTTGAAATGGAAGCTCTGTAAATATTGCCGTGATATGTAACTTTCAGTATCCCACTTACACAGAACCAACAATGGACTATGACTCACTTATGAAGTCAAGGTCACCAACACCTGAAGCCGAGAGGATTCCTCCAAGAGGCCACATTGTATGAATGGTCATGATGCGTGATAAGGAAAGCGAAAGGTTGAAAATAAGAAAGTGGCTTTTAGAGCTAGGTGCCAGGATGCAAAAGACAGTGAAAGAGGCCAAGGACCTGGCATCTGTCACCCATCTACCTGATGGAAAAATGACAAGTTTTATTTGAGCATGAGAAAATGGAGCAAAGGTCATGGGATTTATGAAAACATATGTAAACTCAAGGCTAAGAAGAAAAGAATAAGTAATGAAAATAGATGTTGCTAAGAGATAAAAAAAATTGGAAGATGTTCAAGAAAGCAAGGCTTATATATAACAAAAGATAATGTTTTGCTGTGAGAACAGGGACACAAAAGGATCTGCTGCACTTAAAAAATGTCATAAAAGACCTCGACCATAGCATATAATTAAAGCCCACCAAGAAAACTAAGAAAGCAGAAGAGTCACAACAAATCATCAGGTGGGTACCATGGAGGGTAATTATAGAGATCCATTTAGAAACTAGAAAAATGAAGGTTCTGAGATGATAAAGATAGAACAGATACAAGGAGTTGAGTATAATTGCTAATGCACTCAACATTGAGTTTCCACTGAAGAAAGGAAGAATAAATACAAACTGAAAATTCAAAAATGTAAAACTAAAAGCCAGTCTATTTGAGTTTGAACCTATTAGTTTCTTTTCTCATCTCTATGATGACCAAATAACTAACAGAAATAACTGATAGAATTTTGGCTCACAGTTTCAGAGGATCTTAGTCCATCAAAATGGGGAAGGTATGGCAGAGTTAGTGTCATGCTAAAGAACATGTTGCCTGCTTTCTCCAGTGTCTTCCAAACTTTTCTTTTAATTATTGGCAAAAAGAATTTTCCTTTAAGCCTTAAAAGCAAAGACTGTTTCCTTGCTTGTAAGTATCTTTTTACAAGTCTCATCATGTATTCCCATTCCATCTACTCATGTGTGGAAGTTGATGCTCAGTCATTGAGGACCAAGAAGCAGAGAGAGTGGGACTGAGCCAGATGTGGACATAATCTTGAGACACTCCACCCTTACTGATCTACCTCCACCACCTATCACCCATTTCCTAAAGACCAGGCAGGGATAAGCATTCAAAATATTAGCCTGAGGTAAGGGATTTCGGATTTGAGCCAAAAAATTCTTAAGACTAAAAGCAAATAGTCTATCAAACTATAGGTAAAAAAAGGACAAACACACACTATACACACACAACACACACACACACACACACAACACACACACACACACACACACACACACACACACCCCTTGAAAACCAAATATACCAACTAAATAGCAAAATGCCAAATGAGGGTTTTAAGGGAAAAAAAATTACTAAAATTAACTTAAGGCAAGTGTAAAAAACTAAACATATAAAAAAGTAAAGAAAAACCATATTTTTGCAAGCAATATGGCCATAATGCTTAAGAAAAACACTGTATTATCCTTCATAAGGCATTTCTTATAGCACACAAAGCTTTTTTTGCTCATGGAAGTTGAGGGATGTGAGAGAAAAGATTGATCAGTTTTAAATGATGTCACAAGGCCACTCTAAGTGAAAGTCACACCATGGTCACAGAGAAGAAAAAGCTACACAGACCTGCATTCTCCTAGACTCACCTCTGACACACAGCAGAGGAGCAAATGATCACTCAGAGTTACTAGCTTATGTGCTGTGGAATGTGGTTCTATATGCTGGGAATATGTGTTGTTCTGATTGGTTGATAAATAAAATGCTGATTGGCCAGTAGCCAGGTAGGAAGTATAGGCAGGATAAGCAGATGAGAATTCTGGGAAGAGGAAGGCTGAGTCAGGAGTCACCAGCCAGACACAGAGGAGGCAAGATGACAAGGCAGAACTGAGAAAAGATACCAAGCCATGTGGATAAACATAGATAAGAATTATGGGTTAATTTAAGTTAAAGAGCTGGTCAGTAATAAGCCTGAACTAATGGCCAAGCAGTTATAATTAATATAAGCCTCTGTGTGTTTACTTGTGGGACCACGGGTGAAAGAGATTTGTCCCGAATACAGGCCAGTCGGGACACAGGAAACCTTCCAACTACACTTATGGATGAAAGAAACGATGGCAACCAAACTCACACATGAGGAAGAAACAGAAAAGAATCTGAGACAAACAACATTCAGGATGGAAACTGCTGTTAGGAATGAGAATCATCAAATACTAACATGAGGTCCATAACGGCCATTGGACTTTATGAAGAAATATTTCTTCTTTCAAAATGTTGAACACCTGAGACTCACCATGTTATGGCAGATACTGGTCCTCCATGGTTGACATTACACAGACAGCTCTTACTGTCTTGATATCAGATGAACAGTTTCCAGTCTCTGTCTGACAGAGCCCTGAGACCAGAGCAGCAGAATGTGGAAGCCAATTTAGAGACAAAACTCAGAGCCAAAACCTCAGATAAAGCCTACTTATAAAAATGAAGTGAGGTCACTATTTTAGGGAGAAGGATTTTTGAGGCAGCTTTTCACTGTTGTTCAGGGTCACCTCCAACTTGCAGCAATCTCCCTGCCTTGGTGTCCAGAGTAACAGCGTTACAGATGTGTACTACCATGCCCAGATTTGGATTTGGTGAAAGACAGAAGTGTAGTTTTATTCTTCTGCATGTGGAGATCAGTATTCCTAGCATTTATTACTAAAAAGATCACCAGTATCCCAAAGGTTCTTATGTTCTTTGTCAAAGATCATTGACTATAGTTACTAGGGTCTCCATTTTATTCCACTGATGTATATATATGGATGTTTTGATCACTATAGCATTATAGAGTTACTTTGAAATCAAGATTTATTTTCTTTCTTCAAGGGTGCTTTGACTATTTAGGGTTTTATATTGTTGTGAACTCCCAAAACTTTTTATTATATTTTTAACTATGTACAATTTTCATTCTTGTACCTTTTAGCATATAATTGTAACAATAAATATGAGCAATATGGTCACATTTGATAGGTTATCTAAAACTGTTTGAGGAAAACACTGAAATGGAGGCACCAGGCTGAGGCAGAACAAGGAATAATTAAATGGCAGATCCACTGGGGAAGGACAAAGATGCCAGAGAGTGACACAAACAGCAGAAGCCAGTCTTGCCCTGTTATGATCATAATCTGGTGTATAAGAACAGTCCACTGTGTAGCACGACTTAGCAGGAAGAGTTCTCGACTCAGCCTGATGATAACTATTGAGACTGGTTCTCCAGTCATGTCCACCTGTATCATGGCTTTTTTTTCTGGTAAAGAATTACTTCTTTCTTTACCAGACCTTCCCAATATCTTCTTGTTCTGTGTTTAACACGGAACAAATGCCGAGTTTATTCAAATGTTTGATGAATCAGTGAACTAGTAAATATTAATTCAGTACACACCCAAATATAGCAGCTGTCACACAAAATGTGGGAGTGGATCAAAAGAAATCATAAATGTCATCAGCAAATGCATGCTAATTAGCACCATATTTACAAAATGATAAAGTGTTTTAAATGATAAGAATCCAAGAAAACAAAATGTATTGGATATAATAGGAAGTTTTCTCTTTCTAAGTGAATCCTTTATCCCTTTCCCTGCCCTGAAAATATTTCACAGGGAGAGTTAAAATCCAAAAAGCCATACTTGTGGTAAAATGAAAATCTTCCAGCAGAGAAGACTTCCTTAGTGGATCAAAATTTGAACTCTTGGTTAAGTGTGTAATATGATTCTCTTTGAAATGTAGCAACAGACCCATTACTCACTCTATGTCTTTCATATGACATAAGTAGCATTAATTCTTACAGCTGAAATAACACTTAGATCTAAACACCTCAAAATTCAGAACCAAGGTGGGAAAAGTAAATATGGACAGAGGCCAAGGACAAGGCTTTATTTGCTCCCTCTGGAAAGGATGCTATCATTTGTTATTCTGTCATTGTGTGCAGCATGTTTTCATCTGCAGAAGTCCCGACTGTGTTGCTGCCAACAAGGCATTCTGATTTGTTTCTCATTGCCTCTTTAGACTAGTTTAAAAATCAATCGACTTATTCTGGAATTGTAGCCTGATTTTGGAAACGAGTTTCAAGAATGATCAGAATACTAAATACTTTGTCCAGTGCCAGATTTGAGGGTCACAGTGGAGTAGCATGAATAAAAGAAAGAGCGTGAAGAAATTCTGAATCTGGATTTGTTCTATTTCCTGTCATTTATTTTCTAATGCGGAAGCCATCGTGCTGGGGAAACAAAATACCTCACCCCCTCTCTCATGTTCTCCTAACAATTTTTGGAGAATCATTCACTCTTATAGCTGAATACGACACTTAATGTTTCTCCCATTCCTTTGCCATAGTATGGCACATTCTGAAAAGGTTATACGAGAGTGAACATAGAATTTCCCCTCACAACTAGGGAGAGAGTTACTTCCTTGAGACTTCCATGGCCTATCACAGTTCATCACACATGGTACATGAATATCATTGTCCTTTGTGCCACAACATGGGAATTCTGGGAACTGCTACCTTGAATTTCATAAAACCTCACTTCCTCAAAAGAGAGTTTTCTGTCACTATTCTCACACAGGCTACTTGAGCTTTGCAGTTATGTTTTCCACAACACATTCCTCAGTACCTCATGAAACAACACCTACTTTGAAAAACTTTCCAGAGAATGTTTGCTTTCGAAAAATTCACAATTTTTATGAATTGTAACAGTTATACTTTTATTACTCTGATAAAATACCATGACCAAAAGCAATTTCAAGAGGAAAGAGCTTGTTTCAGTACATGGCTCCAGAATGATAAAGATTCCATAATGACAGAGAAGTCATGGCATGGCAGCAAGAATAGAAGAGAAGGCTGGCTGATAACGTTTTATCCACACACAAAGAACAGACAGAATGAAAAGGTAGGAAAGGGGAGCTACAAATCCTCAAAGCCCACCCAAGTGACTGACTTCCTCTAGCAAAGTCACACCTCCTGAAGGTCCATAACCTCCTCAAACAGTGCCACAAACTGGGGACCAAGTGTACAGATACATGAAATTATGGCAGAACATTACTCATTCAAACTGTCATGTAAATAGAGGTATATTTTGACATCTGAAGCTAAAGTTGACTTAACTTTATGTGACTTTTGGAAACGGATGTTCAGTCTCCTTTTCTTTTTTGTCCATTATTTCATAATGCATTCATCTGATATTATATACATTTAATTCTAAAAATGGAACATATACACTCTGTTCTTAATTACATTTTTTTCATTTCTTTCTCTGCCTCATATGGTTTCATTTTTTTCTTTCATTGATAATAGATTATTTTCTCATACAATGTATACTGATCATAGTTTCCCCTCTCTCTACTGCAGGCCACAAGAATATATCATAAGAGCTCAGCTGGTTATGGCAAAGTCACTACCTGGACGGATCAGGGAATTCCTCCAGAGGAAGCCAAATTCCAAGGAGTTTTTGGTGTTACTTGGCTTGTTATATATCAGCTGCCTTCTGTTATGAAAATCATGTGTGCCTTCATAGTTTTCCCAATTGACTTTTCCCTAAGAAGAGCTAATAATGTGGACTGATCACTCTCTGGACATACACATTCCAGGTATTTGGAGAACAGCCTCAGGAAAGGCTTTCTCTGGAATTAGATATCTTCCTTAGCCACTCTCAAGGACTAACAGTAATAATAAGTCTCCTGATTTAAGATAAATTCCACAAGGAGGCACCACCTAGGTCAGGTGGATGTTAAGTAATAGCTTTACACAATTAGCTCAGACCCACCCTCCTTTTCTTACAGCCTTACTAACTTTATAGACTGCTAACTCCTTACCTAACCACTTCTAGGAATATTTAGATAACCTTCTGCACTGACAGCTATGCTCAGCCAGAACCCCAGTTCAAGCCTCCCTGTAATTATCATCATTGGTAGCATCCGGCCAGGTCCATCACCGGATGGAGGAAAGTACCTTATCAGAGATACCTCTGTACTCTCTAAGAACAGACCATCCAGGCTACCTGTTTGAGAAGGCCTGGCTGATGTGCCAATTAAGCTTTACTTCCTTCTGTCCCAAACCTTACTTCTAGTTCCAGATCTCCCTTTAACTATCACCAGAGGCATCTAGCTGTACACAGATTGCCTAGCGACTGAGCACACTTCCCCCACCCTGCAGAAAAACAGCAGATAGCTTGGACAGATAGGAGCCACAGGAAAAACGAAGGCAGTTTTATTTTCTCCCATTTACCTAGCAACTTATAGATTCTTAACATTTTCTACTAATCACATTTAAGATTATAGTTGAGCACATAAGAGCCCTCTTCTTAGATATTACCTAAATCTAGCCTTTAGTTAACTCATTTCCCCATTAGTCACTTCCCTTTGGGGTTGCAAATGATAGTTAACGGTAATTGCCTCTCAATGTGATTCTTATCACCCCTCCATTTGACCCTGGAAGCCTGGCTTTGCACTGTTAAGGAAATACTGCTTGTAAGTGTATATATACAAGGACTCCCAGGGCACGAGGGGATAGAGAAGAGAAAAGAGAATGGAAGAACTAGACGGGTAAGAACTTGAAAGGAACAAACTGAGATGGGGAAGAACTAGATTGAAGGGCTAGAAGACAGTACTAGAGGAATGAGATGGAAGATGAGGAAAAGCCAGATGGGGAAGTACTAACTGGGTAAGAACAAGCTGAAAAGGACCTAGATGAGGCAGAATTAAGATGAGAGAATTAAGATAGAACTTAGATAAGTGCAGAGAGAAATCAGGCAAGAAAGGAGCTAGGCACAAGAACAGAACTGAAGCTGTGTATATAGGATGTTATGCCAGAGGAATTAAAGCAAGTGGACTATAGAGCTCGTGTGCTAAGATTCTATTTCCCGAAAATAATCCTCGCCATTAGTAGTTCTCTCTCCTGAGCCCCCGGGATGTATAATATTAAGGCTCGTCCCTCTAATATTATACAAGATCCCTCTACACCTTGTTCCTATCCACCTCCCCTTCACTCTGGATCCACTCCATTTCTGTCTCTCATTAGAAAATAACAGGCCATATTAACCAAATATGACAAAATAAAATATAATCAAATGAAGGAAAAACTATCATATCAAAGTGGGACACAGCAACCCAACAGGAAAAAAAGAGTCCTAAGAGCAGGCACAAGAATCAGAGACTCACTTGTACTCCTAGTCAGGAGTACCATAAGAATACTATGCCAATACCTATGTATATATTTACAGAGAGGACCTGTTGAAGACCCCTCTAGTCCCTATGCTTGCTGCTTCAGTCTCTGTGAGCTCATACAAACCTTGCTTAGATGAATCAGAGGGTTTTGTTCTCTTTGCTCTTCTGGTGTCCTCTATCTCCTCTATCTCCTCTGGCTCCTACTAGCTATCTGCCTATTCTTCCACAGGATTCCCTGAGCTCAGAGGAGAGGGATTTAATGGGGACCTCCCATTTAGATCTTCTCTTCACATAATGTCTGGTTGTGGGTCTCTACATCTGTTTCCATTCACTGCCAGAGGAAATCTCTCTAATGGTGACTAGATAAGGCACTGATCTATGAGCACAGAAGAATATCATTAGGAATCATTTTATTTATTTTTTTTTTCAGACTAGCAGTGTTTGATTTTACCCCAGGTCTCTGGGCTATTTAGTCTCTGGTTGTCAGCTACCAAGCAGTGTTGGGTATGGGTTCCTTCTCCTGGAGTGGGCCTTTTTGTCAGACATTGATTGACTATTCCCACAAATTCTGTGCCACCATTGCCCTAGCATATTTTGGACAGACTGTTGGTCAAAGGTTTTATGTCTAGAAAGGTATCCACATATCCTTAAAAGTACCTTTCTGCACTAAAGAGATTAGAACATAGGTGTTCTGCTTCATGTAGACACAAGCTGGGCTTCCCCATGACCAAGAGTTGTGTGGGTGTTGTTCCCAGAAATGGGGCTCCAGATGTCAGTTTGTGGAGAGCAACCTTTTCTTCTAACAACAGCCTGGGATGTATGAGAATTTTCATGGGACCCCCTTGGTCACCAACTCAACTGAACGTATCCTAGTCCCATCACTGGAAGCCTTGCCGCACTACAATATATGGGCAGTTGAGACTCCATATCCCCCATTTCTATGAGTCCTCATTAGGATCACCTTCTTAGATTCCAGGAGGTTTCCATTGCACTAGGTTTCCACACCAGCCCCCAAATGCCTGCCTAATGTCAGCCATCTCTCTCCTCACACTCTCCCTCAAACCCATCCCCCCATCTGATTCTTCTGCTCCAATCCCCACCCTCCCCCAGTCCTTCTGTAAAATATAATCTATTTCTCCATCTCGGGGATATCCCTGTGTCCCCCTAGACTCCTCCTCTTTACTTGAGCCCTCTGGGCCTATGGATTGTAGCTTGGTTATCATTTATTAATTGGCTAATATCCCTCTGTAAGTGAATACATACCTGTACCAATGCATTCAAGGTTATTCCCCACTTTCACTTCTATCAAGTTCAGTGTCTCTGGTTTTATGTTAAGGTTTTGGATCTACTTGGACTTGAGTTTAGTGAAGGGTGATAAGTGTGAATCAAATTGCATTCTTCTGTACCCCAATATCCAGTTTGACCTGCACTATTTGTTAAAGATACTGTCTTTTTATCCAGTGTGTTTTTCTGGCTTCTTTATCAAAAGTCATATATCTATCTGTGGGTGGTTTTATGTCTGGGTCTTCAATTTGATACCATTGATTAACATTTCTGTTTTTTGTCAATATAATATGGTTTTTATTATTTTATCTCTGTAGTACAGCCTGAAATCAAGAATGGTGAGGTCTTCAGTACTTCTTTTATTCTTCAGGGTTGTTTTTGTTATCCTGAGATTATTGTTTTCCATGGGAAGATGAGAATTGTCCTTTCAGTCTCTGTGAAGAATTGTGCTGGAATTTTGATGGGGATTGTGCTGAATGTGAAGACTGCTTTTGGTAAGATGGACATCGTTAATAGGTTAAGCCTACCAATCCATGAGCATGGGAGATCTTTGCATCTTCTGATATATTTCTCAATTTCTTTCTTCAAAGACTTTCACTAGGGTTTTAGGTCTATTTAAATTGTTCATCTGATCTTGATTTAACTTTGGTGTTAACTGTAGAGAAAATTATCCATTTCTTTTAGGTTTTCCAATTTTGTGACATATAGGTGTTTAAAGTATATCCTTATGATTCTCTGGAATTCTTGGGTGTCTGTTGTTATATCCCCTTTTCATTTCTGATTGTGTTAATTTGAATATTCTCTTTGTGTGTCTTTTAGTTAGTTTTGATAAGAGTTTGTTTATCTTGTTAATTTTTTCAAAGAACAGACTTTTTTCATTGATTTTTTTGTATTGTTTGCCATTCTCTATTTTATTGATTTTAGCCCCCACATTTGAT
This sequence comes from Peromyscus eremicus, assembly GCF_949786415.1. Taxonomy (NCBI): domain Eukaryota; kingdom Metazoa; phylum Chordata; class Mammalia; order Rodentia; family Cricetidae; genus Peromyscus; species Peromyscus eremicus. Next base: position 87,175,768 of record NC_081421.1, read on the forward strand.
AATTTCTTCCTGTCGACTCCTCTTAGGTGTGATTGCTTTTTTTGCTCTTAGCACCACTTTCACTGTGTCCCATAAGTTTAGGTATGTTGTGGATTCAGCTTCACTGTATTCTGGAAAGTATTTGATCTTTTATTCATTTATGTCTTAATCCATTTTTCTTTAGAAAAGAGTTGTTCAGTTTTCATGAGTTTGTAAGCTTTCTATTGTTTCTATTGTTGATGATATCCAGTTTGAATCAGTGGTGGTCTCTGATAGGATGCAGGGAGTTGCTTCAATTTTATTCTATGTGCTGGGACTTGCTTTGTGTCCCAGTATGTGGTCAATCTTGGAGAAAGTTCCATAGGTGTATAGGAAAAGATTTTTGTGTGTGTGTGTTTAGGTGAAATGGCATGTAAATATTTGTCAGATCCATTTCGTTTATGACATGTTAGGTCCTTTATTTCTCTGCTTAGTTTTTACCTAGATGACCTGTCAGATGGTGGGAGTGGGGTATTATAGTCTCCCACCATCAGAGTGTTAGGGTCAATATGTGACTTAAGCAATAGAAGTGTTACTTTTACAGACTTGATACCCGTGTGTTTGGAGCATATATGTTAAAAATTGAAATGTGATTTTAATGGATTTTATCTTTTATGAGTATGTAGTGTCCTTCCCTATCTCTTTTAATTAGTTTTGGTTTGAAGTCTATTTTTCAGACATTAAAATGGATACAACAGCTTGCTTCTTGGTCCATTTGCTTAGAATATATTTTTCCATTCCTCTACCCTGAGGTAATTTTATCCTTGATATTGAGTGTGTTTCTTGGATGTAGCAGAAGGATAAACCCTAATTTTGTATCATTATGTTAGTGTGTGTCTTTTTATTAGGGATTTGAGACTAATGATACTAAGTGATATCAGTGACCAATGATTATTGGTTCCTATTATTTTGTTGTTGTTGTTGTTGTTGGTGGTGGTGGTGGTGGTGGTGGTGGTGATGGCGGTAGTGGTGGTATGTGAATGTGTGTGTTTCCCTTCTTTTGATTTTACTGTTGTGAGATTATTTATTGTCTATGTTTTCATGTGTGTAGTTAACATCCTCAGGTTGCTGTTTTTAATCCCAGTACCTTCTATATGGCTGGATTTGTAGATAGATATTGTTTTAATTTGATTTTATCATGGAGTATCTCATTTTCTCCAACTATGGTCATTGAACATTTTATTAAGTATAGAAATCAAGGCTGGCATGGTTGACCTCTCAGAGTCTGCAGCACACCCATCTAGCACCTTCTGGCTTTCCAAGTCTCCATTGAGAAGTCAGATGTAATTTTTTTTTCATTTTACAAACCAACCACAGTTCCCCCTCCCTCCCCTTCTCCCACCTCCACTTCACCTCCTCCCCACCTCACCCCCCAACCATTCATCAGAGAGGGTAAGGCCTCCCTTGGAGAGTCAATAAAGTCTGGCATATCAAGTTGAGGCAGGACTAAGCCCCTCACCCCTGCATTAAGACTGAGCAAAGCATTCTACCACAGGGAATAAGCTCCAAAAAGCCAGTTCATACACCTGGTCCAACTGCCAGGGGCCATACAAACAGATCAATCATACAAGATGTAATTCTGATAGGCCTGCCTTTATAAGTTACTTGTCTTTTCCCCTTGAAGCTTTTAATATTCTTTATTCTGTATGTGTAGTGTTTTGATTATTATGTGATGAGGTGACTCTCTTTTCTAGTCCAATCTATTTGATGCTCTGTATGCTTCTTTAAGTTAGGAAAGATTTCTTCTATGATTTTGCTGAAAATTTTTCTGGGCCTTTGAGCTGAGTTTCTTTTCTTTTGTCTATACTGAATATTCTTAGGTTTGTTCTTTTCATAGCATCCCAGAGTTCCTGGATGTCTTGTGTCAGAAATTTTTTAGATGTAACATTCTTTTTTTTTTTTTTTTTTTTTGGTAATGGCACACACCTTTAATCTCAGCACTCAGGAATTTCACTGATATATTCATGTCTTCTACAATAACTTCAACACCTGAAAGTATCTTGTATTCTGCTGGTAAAAGCTTGCCTCTGTAATTCCTGTTCACATTCCTAAATTTTTCATTTTCAGAATTCCCTCAGTTTCAGTTTTCTATATTGATTCTATTTCAAATTTCTGGTCTTGAACAGTTTTATTTCTTTCTTTACACTGTTTATATGTCCCCAGGTTTCTTTAAGAGATTTATTAATTTCCTTTTTAAGAACTTCTTTCACTTTCATACAGGCTGTTTTAAGGTCATTTTCTTGTGCTTTGGCTATGTTGGAATGTTCAGGGTTTTCTGGGGTAGGATGGCTGGACTCTAGTGGAGATATATTTTTCTGGCTGTTGGTGATTGTAATTTTATGCTGGTGTCTCAATATCTGGGTTTGGGATGATTAAAGTTAGAAGTGCTGATTTCTGGATTTGTCTTTGTTACATTGTGTTTTGTTCCTTGGTTTCTCTTTCCTCTCTGGATTTTCAGAGAGTACAACGGCTGTATGTTGCCTGTTTTCCTAGCCTGTTCATCTGGTATGTTTACAGGTAATGCCTGCTCGTCTGGGAGGCTAAATAATTGGGATGAGTTGGAGGAAGGAAGGTTCAAGGAGAAAGTCTTTGTGATCCATTGGTGATGAGGTAAGAGAGAGCACAGCAGATTTCCTGCTACAAAGCTGGGGATGAGACTCTGAGGGATTGGATCTCAGGAGCGGTAGGAGAGGTATAGTTCGGTCTTCAGCTTACTTGTTGCCCTAGGAGAGGTGGCTCTTGGGTTAGCTGGGGATGCCTGCTGGAACTGGGGTCTAGGGTACAGTGACAAATGAGGGAAGGGAAGTCAGTAAGGGGCTGATCTGTGTGATACACAAAAGATGTGTTCAGGGGGAAGGAAGGCTACAGCTGGTGTAGCACTAGGGACCAGACTGTGGGGTTGGATCCAGTCTTCTTTTCTTAATTGCATCTCTAGAATGTAATAGTTCCCTCAAATGTTCCCAAAATGACAAGGTTCAAGAAGCTTTACAAATTAACCACAATCATTGTCACACTAAAATACTTCTTTTTAAATTCCATGCTTTATAACTGAACATTTTGATGTAATTCATTTCATCCTTATTAAATGAAGACATTTCGGTCTCAATTTCTATTTAATCTAAAACATAAAGCAGTGCTTTCTTTACAACCTCTCTTAGTTTCATGGTTTTGTTTGTACTGGATTTTAGTCAGTGAAACACACAGTAACTTATACAAACTGCTTCTATGTCGCGTCACTGCTGTCTCGTGCCTATTCATTTTATTGAACATAAAGACAGCAATTTTATTTTCTTGCTCCTGTGTTAAATTTAATTATATTGGTTTATCACTTGAAAATAAAACTTTAAGCTATTTTGTAATCAACTAACTTTCATTGTTGATAGATCTGGCAAACCCTATTGATTATACGTCTCTAGTCAAGTAAATGGGGGGAAAATGACAAAACATGTCCCAGAAACAAATAAGAGAGTCCTATGACATGCCACTTTTACCTTCACATCTAAACACTCAGTTATCACCCAAGTACATTTTAAATATAACATGCCAAGTTCATTAACTAATTAGTGTGAGTTTACTCTAACAAACCAATCTCTAAATGCTTAAATTAAAATTTCTGATTGTCTAAAATGAAAAGACTCAGAATTCTTCTATCCATGATTCTGCTGTACCCAATATGTATCTCCCAAAGCTTTCTTGTTCCTCAGACTGAACTGACAGCATGAAGGGGAAAGTCAGTGAGGAAAGTATCACTTGGGTTTCTAAACATCCTCACTTCAAAATGAAAACAGAAAATTTTGCTTGTCTCAAAAATTGCACCTCAGAATTGACTCCACATTCATCATAGAAAAAAAAGATGAAACTTCGTAGTCTTACAAGCTCTTCTCACCATCTTTTCCCTCACGTGTAAAGCAGAGTGAAGCCTTCCTTCAAGGGAGACTATCTAAATTTCCATCAAGAAATTATTTCCACGTCAAAGTTGTGAATGTGAGTATAGCAAATACAAACTTATTTATCAATTACTATAAATTAACACACAAACTTATAATCAACACATATTTCCCCACTACCTCTCTCTGTGTCTCTGTCTCTCTGTCTCTCTGTCTCTCTCTCTCTTTCTCTCTCTCTCTCTCCCTCCCTTTGTTCTTCCCTCCCTCCTTCCTTTTCTTATTCCCTCCCTCCCTCTCTCAAGGGGTAAGTTTGGGAGAAATATGACAAATATGATAAAATATAATAAAAGCTACCAATAGGAAGAGAATGAAATCTACAGCAAAAATTGACTCCCCCAAACTCCCTACCTCCAACTTCTCTAAGTCCATTCAATACATTTCCCTCCAACTTGATATTTCCTATTTTTATTATATTTATTATAACTTACTGAGTGCAATTACTGCTATCCATACACACATGGGTGGGGACTCATCCACTAGGGTATAGCCATCCCCAAAGACAAGTACGTCTCATCTATCTCACAGGGGAGTTATTATAAAGAAACAGTTGCCTATGCAAACACTTAGACAAATGTTTTAGAGCCTGAAACAAGCCATGTCTGGATTTCTAATTATACTGCTTGTGACGGCACACGCAAAATCTGCAAGTTCAAACCAAACAAAAGTGCATTATAGAGAAGGGAGAGTGGGAACTAAGTCCCACTTTACCAAGACATACCTCTTCAATGCGAACAGTGACTAACCTTGATATGACTTAACACATGTGTTGGAAGATGATCTCATACAAGATATGTTCAGCTCATTATAATAACTGTCTGGCAGTTCTCACCACAGTATCTGATAGCCTAACTTACTCCCACAATTAGCAGTCATTATTTACCATTTTCAAAATTTCATAGCAAAGAAAATACTTCTTTTTAGCCAAAACTAATCTAATTCAGGGGAGTTAAACCTGTTAAAAGATTTTGGAAATATGAAAAGTTTTAAAATCTATGTTAATGTATCCTTAAATGACTGGAAAACAATAGTGCATCACTTTTAGTACAGAGACAAATCTATCTGTTCCTTCTTTGCTTTCAAAAAATGAACCTTGTTGAAAACTCAAAAGCGGTGCTAAAACAATCTTCAAAAGTAAAAAAAAAGAAAATTGAGCTGTTTATATTTAAATTGTGAACCCAAATTTTTGATAATTGATTTTTTCTCAACCTTTTCTGTGGGGCTCAGTATCTGCCCTGTAAACTCTCATTGGCTTTGAAAGTGAGCAAATTATCTTTCTAAGTTTAAGTAGCTTTCATCTTGATGCATTGTTTTAACTGAGAGCTTTTGTTTTTTTGGGGGGGTCAGATAATCTATGATCTTCTCTGTCAGATACTTCAATAGGTACTAGCTATATAGCAATAACTATCATAAATCTCTTGCCCTCAAAGCACTCATAGTTTGGGAGAAAAAAACTTTAAAAGTAATTGTGATATATACTCAGATATATACCAAACAAAATGAATACACTGAAAATGTAGGAATCAATTCAACTCATGAAAACAAAAACTTCCGATAATAGATATCATCAGACCCAGGGGGTTACAGTAATGACTTACATTAGAGAAAGAAGCACCTCACATATGTTTCATTTTTCCTTAAGAAAAATGAAAAAAATCCCTGATTTTTATATTGTCATTATTGTTGTTATTATTATGTGACAGGCACTTTATCACCTAAAATATTAAGATTCAGTTTCAGTTCTCCTAGGGCATAAGATTTACAGAAAAGATAGAAGGCTTTGTAACTACAGGACCCTGTCTTTAAGACTCTGTCACTGCTACAAGAAAATTACTGATCCCTTCTAAACTTTCATTTCTTAGTCCATAACATAATACTTTCTACACATTAGGGTTATTGTGTGTTTCATATCAAACAATAAACACATTAGAAGATTCCAGCTCTATGCTAGGATCATGACCCATCAATAACATGAGTTTTGCTTCCTGGGTCAAATGCAGGTAGATAGAGTCATATGTTAATGTTCTAGAAAGATAACTAGTGAAGCGATATGGAGAATAGATGAAAAGTATCAGGAACCACAAGTAAAGGAGAGTGATTAGGGGTGTCTTCCAGTAGTCTAGCCATAGATGAATGTCGTAACTAAAGCAATAGCACTTGAGACAGCAAAGAATGAAGATGATGAGAGATACCCTAAAGAGGAAATGACACAAGAATAAACTTACTATTAGTAATTAAGGAAAGTGAATGATGCTGCCAGACACTGAAGGGACCATGGAAAGATACAATTGTTTGAAGGTAGATTTAAATTTTATTTTAGACATTCTTTAGAGAACTGAGAAGTTTGTAGGAAGAGATGGAAGGAAGGACACACATGTCTGGAGTTCAGAAAGGAACTCAATACTGTTATTTAAATATTAGAGTCAAGATTTTCAGAGATTCAAAGACATGCTAGAAGATGAGATCAACAAAAGACAAAGACTCACGATGTGAAGGATATAAACACATAGAAAAGGCCATGAGGTGGGGTGGAGGGATCTAGGAAAAGCCTAAAAGTATTTAGTAAGATAATGAAAGCCAAGTAAAGAGATATAAGATAGAAACCAATGGAAGAAAGACTTAAGGAGAACTGTCAATAAATAAATCATATTAAAGATATTAAATGCATGCATCCCAGGATAAACTCGTTGGTAAGCATTAAAAGCATCAGTCGGGCATATGATAAAAATAATTGGGATAAACAGGAAAGAGATATATGTAAGATAATAGGAACAAAAAAGACCTAGAAGTAGGAGATGGAGTGTTTTTAGTGAATACTTGACTTAATGGGGCCCATCTGAGGCTTACATTGGCTTTGTACAAAGCAGCCACAACTCTAAAGAAGAACTCGTAGACAAGGGTACAGGATGAAGTTCAGTTCTGTCATCCAGTTGCTTCTGTGTAGTTGGGACTGCACAACCATGTCAAGCAGCCTTGAGTGAAGAGCCCTTTGTAGTTGAAATGCAGGGCACAGGAAGTGTACCGTGTGGGGACATTAATATAGATAGCATCTTCTAGAGACCCCGTGGAGAGCCTTGAATGCCAGGGAGACTTTTGTATCGAATTTAGGAGACCCCGGGGAACCATCCAGGACAGTGAGGTTCACTTAAGGAAGATGAGGCTGCAAACTAGCTCATAAGATACTTCAGTTAAAGAGCACAGGATCATTTTCCCTTTGATCTGGTTTAAAATAATTTAAAGAAGTCCAGGAAAAAGGAAAGACAGAAAAGAGGTCAAGAAAAGAATGGTGTTTATCCACAAAGCTTTAGTTCCCAAATTTTGAAAGGAATTAGTTCCTCCAGGAGCAAATTAGGCAGCTCCAGAGCCAGGAAGTCACTGCTTACTTGGGCAGTGTGATTTAGTGCCTTGCCTTCCTACCTCTCTGAAGGCCTAAGATGCTTTGAAGTGCTATTTGTGTACCTTCCCTTGGGTCTTCTTGTTTCCCCGCTACTAGAAGACAAATGGAACCAAGAAGGCCGGATGATTAAAGACGAAAATGTTAGTGGAAACAATTCACACTGCATGAGTGTTCAGTTGTTCAAGGCCTCAGCTCATAATGCGAATGGTGCCTGGTTTTTAATAATCCTCCTGCCGACTTTAGTAAATCGGTTATCTGGCTTTGAAAAACCAAAGGGGCAAAATGATAAGATTAATAAGAAAAAGAAAACTAGGATGGGGTAAAATAAGAAATGTTAAGAGTCAACTGTATACATCCTGCTCCATTTGAATATCATAAGACATCCACTTAATCAACTTATTATTATTCACATTTTACTTATTAAAACATCTAAAATTTGTGCAATTGATTTATGAATCACAATAATGGCAATTGTTTTGAAAAGCCTGCCAAGTTCTGGAGGAAATAAATAGTATTAGCATTGTATTTTCACAAAAATTTCAATGATGTCACTAAATCTAATGAATTCACAGGCATCAAAATTTAAGCAAAGTACTGAGAAAAGAATCTCAGTTTCAAATAAATATGCACAAGATAAAGATATATGGGTAAATGTCTACTTGCATGTGTGCATGTGTGTGTATGTATACACACATATATGAACTTATGTACAAATGGGGGTATGGAGGGTGAGAGTGGAGGTGTGGGGGCTATCGCATGTGAAGTGTGGATGGGGAATGTATGGGAGTTGGTATGTACATGTAGATATGTGGATGTGTAGAGGTGTGGGGGGATTACGTGTGGGTGGAGGGAGGTGCCAGTTCATTCACTTCCAGCCAAAGCAACAAATAGTGAAATTTACCCATTATTCTCCTTCCTGAAACTACTGAAGATGTAAACAACAAAAACAGAAAAATGTTAGTGAGAAGTTTCTTACTGCCTTGACAGAGTTTTTAGGCTGAGATGAAACCAAGGGTGGAACTTACCAGGTTCTGCAAGCTGAAGAGACAGAACTAAGATTCTGAGGAGACTGAGAGAGCCAAAGCACCCTTAAGGATGGAGATGCCCAGAGAAGACCCTGTCTGCTGTGGGATGTTCTGTATGACAAATGTGTTGCTGATTGGTCAATAAATAAAACAGTGATTGGCCATTGGCTAGGCAGGAAGTATAGGTGGGACAAGGAGAATAAAGCTGGGAAGTGGAAGGCTGAGTCAGAGAGACACTGCCAGCCGCCACGATGACAAACAGCATGTGAAGATGCCGGTAAGCCACGAGCCATGTGGCAAGGTATAGATTAATGGAAATGGATTAATTTAAGCTGTAAGAACAGTTAGCAAGAAGCCTGCCATGGCCATACAGTTTGTAACCAACATAAGTCTCTGTGTTTACTTGGTCGGGTCTGAGCAGCTGTGGGACTGGCAGGTGAAAGAGATTTGTCCTGACTGTGGGCCAGGCAGAAAAACTCTAGCTACACCTGTCCACTTCAGAGCACCTTGTTTCAACTCTACTCCACATAATGAGCATTCAGTGGGACACAAATCAGCACATGTGTGAGAGCATTACCTACCACTAGAAAAAGCTTTTCAGAAGTCTTTGCTGTAGTAATGCCCCCAACACACAGGGCCAAGAAACCATCCTCTTCAGATGAGACAGACTGTGACATCTTTTAATTCATGGAGCATTGGTGTCTCAACATCTTTTCCTGTTTCTGTGATTAAAAAAACAAAAACAAAAAACCCTGACAAAAGCAACTTAAGAAATGAAGGGCTTATTTTAGGTTACATTTCCAGAGGGATGAAGTCTGTCATGGTGAGGAAGACAGGGCAGTAAAGAAGTCACAGAGGCAAGAGCATGAGGCCAGCTAGTCACTTTGCATTCACACATGGGAAGGAGAGGGAACAGGATCTAGAGCAGGGGTGTTAAGTCTCAAGGCCTGCCTACAGTAACTTACTTCCCATCACAGGTCCATTTCCTAAAGGTCCACAACTTTCCCAAACAGCACCACTACCCCACTACCTGGAAAACAAATGTTCAGACATGTTGATCCTACACAGGACACTTCAAATTCAAACCACAATTGGGTAGAGGAGCACCCAGGAAGACTTTGACCCAAGATATAAGATTAACTCTAGAAGAGGATTGTACCAAATTCATCTCAGGTCATTTTTATGAATTTTAGTATCATAGAGGAACAAATATTTACAACTAAAATCAAAGAAGACTTGTCAAAAACAAAATTACTCATCACTAAGAAAAACAAAATTCAACATACCTGAGTTCTCACTAAAGATTACCAGAAATGGAAGAAGTCTAGAAACTACAACCAATAAAAAAAAGAAAAATAATAAGTTAATTTTATTAATGCAGAATTGACATTTGTAGTAGAATTAGAAGCCAAAGACATTGCAGCTTTAATTGTAGATCTATTCTATATACTAAAGAGTTGAGTTAAAGTAAGATACTAAAAATGACACAAATTAAATTTCTCAGATAAAAAAATACATCAGAAGTTAAATTCATAAGATCAATGGCTGACAAGAAATTTCAGAGAAAAAGATCAGTGAAATATATGCAGAAGAAATAAAGACATTTTAATAAAAAATATAAGAACTATAGTACAGCTTTGGGTTGATGTTGTTATTGTTGTCATGGTTGCTGTAGCACAACTTTGGTTGGCGTTTTCATAGAACCAAGTAAGAACAAACAATAATCAAATAAACAATGACTAAACGTTTTACAGAATTAAAAAAAAACAATAGTAAACCATATAAATTCTGCAATGATCCTTAAGTACTTGAAGAAAACTATGCCAGTGAATACATTTCAAAGTATATAAGCCAGCACTGACACAAAAACTTGAAAGCAGAGAGAATGGGCTTTAAGTAGTGAGAAACAGACCTAAGGCTTACATCGATTTGCCATCAGAGAACGCAAGTGAGAAGACCATGAAGCAAAGAGTTGGCGGTACTGAGGAAAGGAAGTAATTGGAGAAAACACTTTACCAGACATAAAGACAAAACAAAAAATGGTTTTAGATCTGGCCATGGGTTCAATCTTGAATAGAAACAATTCATCACTGTGCACTATAAGAAACGTAAAAGGAGATTGTTTGAGGACTGCTGTGGGGTGTTCTGTATGCTGTGAATGTGTTGCTCTGATTGGTTGATAAATAAAACACTGATTGGCCAGTAGCCAGGCAGGAAGTATAGGTGGAATAAGCAGACAAGGAGAATTCTAGGAAGGCTGAGTCAGGAGATGCTGTCAGCCGCCACCATGAGAAGCAAGCTGTAAGGATACCGGTAAGCCACAAGCCACGTGGTATAGATTTATAGAAACGGGTTCATTTAAGATGTAAGATCTAGCTAGTGAGAAGCCTGAGCCAATAGGCCATACAGTTTCAATTAATATAAGCCTGTGTGGGACTGGCAAGTGAGAGAGATTTGTCCTGACAGCGGGCCAGGTGGGATACAGGAAAGCTCCAGCAACAAAGGACATCTAGGGTTCTTTTCCTTTTGTTGTGATAAAAGCTCTGAAAGCTGGGAGGAAGTGTCCATATTGGCTCATAGTTCCCATGTACAGTCCATCACTGTGGTTAAGTCGTACAGCAGACACATGACTCATATCATATCCACAATCAGAAAACAGAGTAATGAGAGTTTGCTAGTGGTCAGCTTGCTCTTTTCATTTTATGTGGTCCAGGATACCAGCCAGGGAAGGGTACTATCCACAGTGGGCAGGTCTTCCACCTTCCATTAACCTAATCAAGACAATCCCCAAAGTCACACACAGAGTCCTATTTGTCAGTAATGCAATACTCTACCATGCTGACAGTGAACACTATCCACTGAAGAGGAAAATAAACAGTAAATCCGGGCTTTTATATATAAACAATGTAACATGCTGATAAAGAACATAGACTCTGGGAAGAGTTCCATAACTTCCTAGCTGTGTGACTCGAGACAAGTAACATTTTTGGACTTCAGTTTTTTTCATAAGTAAGTTGTTAATAGTGCTAGTCTCTTTCGGTGAGGGGTTTTATAAAGATTAAATTGTGGAGGGTGTTATGTACCCATGTGGAATTGTGGAGAAGTTTCATCAGCTATCATAGCAAAGATTTTAGGCCTCAAAATAATACAATGTATCAATCTGGAAGAAAGCAGGTTGAAACTAGAAAGTGTATTTAATGACATTGTGTGATTAGAAAAACTAGTTCCAATTTTAAAGAGTCCTGGGAGTTTTGTCAGTCTGTCTTATTATTAAAACAACTAAAAGGCTTTCAAAAGTTGAGGTGGACACTAAGTAGCTAACTAGAAGAAACATAATTGTTATAAACTTTAACTATTGGAGAATTAATACATAACATTTTTAAAAGCTCAATATATAAGACAATTCTCAAATGAATTCAAATATTAATTATAACAATAAACTTTTTAGTCAAGCAAGAATATTTCCCAGTTGTGTACTTATTGATTTAACTCTCAAAATTCTGATTGTGTTAATTGTCCCACTGTTAGAACAAACACAAGAGAAAAACAACTCAGGGAAAATTTTGTTTTGACTCAAGGTTTGGGTATTTCAGCCTACCACAACAGGGAGTTGTGACAGTGGAGAATAGTTCACATCATCGGGACCAAAAAGCAAAGAAAGAATCATCTTTGCATTTGTGAGCCTGTTCTCTCTTCCCACTTTTACCTTTCAGTACCCAGTCTATCTGATACACCTATGCACACTTAGAGGAGGATCGCCCCTTAAACTCTCTGGAAGCACTGTCCTGAACTTACCCATGGATGCAACTTACAAATGTCATGATGGTTTCTCTTTTTCTTTTTTTTTTTCATTCGTTTGTTTGTTTGTTTGTTTTTCTTTTTTATTGAGAAAATTTTATTCCTTTTACATACCAATCACAGATCTTCCTCTTCCCTCCTCCAGCCCATCCAGCCTCCCCCCCAAAAAAATAAACTACTCCCCATTCCCTCCTACAAGAAGGTAAGGCCTCCCATGGAGAGTCAGCAGAGCCTGGTATATTCAGTTGAGGCAGGTCCAAGCCCCTCCCCCTGCCTCAAGGCTATTTGAGGTGTCCCAAAAAGCAAGTTCATGCACCAGGGGATGGATCCTGATCCTACTGCCAGGGGGCCCCTTAAGCAGATCAAGCTACACAACTGTCTCGCTTATGCAGAAGGTCTAGTCCAGTCCTGTAGAGGCTCCACAGGTATTGGTCAAAATTCCATGAGTTCCCACTAGTTTGGTTGGTTGTCTCTGTAGGTTTCCCTATCATGATTTTGATGCCCCTTGCTCGTATAATTCCTCTTTCCTCTCTTTGACTGGACTCCTGGAGCTTGGCTTGGTGCTTGGCTGTGGATATCTGTATCTGCTTCCATCAGTTACTGGAGAAAGGCTCTATGGTAGGGTATTCACCAATCTGATTACCAGGGTAAATCAGTTCAGGCACCCTCTCCACTATTCCTAGTAGTCTAAGCTGGGGTCATCCTTGTGGATTCCTGGGAACTTCCCTAGCACCTGGTTTCTCCTTATCCCCATGGTGTCTCCCTCTATCATGGTACCTCTTTCATGATGGATTCTCAATTCACTGACAGAGAGAATCACCATAATTCATCACATTGATGCATTTATAGTCTTACCCTCCTTTGTCTGTCTGATCCCTTACAAAACCATCTGAAACACATGTGAACATGAACAGATGTGCATGAATGCAGGGAATTCATGCCCATCTTGTATATGTATGCACACACACATAGTATATATACTTTCAAATATACTGTCTTTGCCATAAAAAGCATTATTTTCTCAGCATTTATTCCTAAGACTATATGACTGTACAAGTTAACCACCAAATCTTATCACTAACTACAGTCAATCGTAAACAACAACAAAAAAAAATTGCTCTGCACCACATGAAACAATAATAGTATTCACTGTGGACGTTCTGACTTTCCTTGCAAGGATAGTTTGAATAGCATATTAATGATTAGAAATCTTTTTGAGCAATAGAACTCTATGTTGAAATTATTTCTATATACTGTTTTTACATGCATACTCGTTAAAAGAAGAGTCTGTGTTTTTCTACCAAAAACTCCCATAAAAAGCTCTTTAAATATTAAATATTTCCTGCAAACACTCATTAAGTGCAGAGTTGTGGGTGCATTCTTGTTATTCTTGGCCATTTCCCATTCTGTACTGCAATGAGGATGATCTATGAACAAGGCTTTTGAGCCACTTCTTAATTGTTTCTGCGGGGGGAGTGGATTTGAGGCAAGAGGGAAAGGAGTAAAATATTAACCCAAAAGTCTCACTGCTGTCCTTTTAATCTCGGTACTAGTGCAAGCATGTCTTGTAAAGCCCTCGTCTCAGAAGAGTCGGAAACTTCACCGAGATAATAAATGAAAATTATTCCAAGGAAAGCACAGTTCTCATAATATTTGCATTCCACAAAAAATGGAATATACTGAATACAATGAAAAGGGAAGTCAGGAAACAAAGAGCAGGAAATAGATGAATATTGAAGTCAACAACGAGGGAAGGAAAGAGGAAGGAAGAGAGGAAGGAAAGGAAGAAGGGATCGAGAAAAATAAACAGAAACATAGCAAATCTTTGGGATATGTGCCCTGGGACGTTGAAATATAGCACATTACAAACAATTAAAATAGGGAGTTTTAGGGGAAGAGACTAGCATAAATAGCCCAGATAATTCCCCTTCTTGACTCTCACCAACACCCGACCCGACTCAGGCATCCATCTTTTTTTTTTTTAATCACAATAATCATGCTTCCACTTCTTTAAGGTAGACAATGTAATTTGTAATTAAGTTTTAATGATGATCTGCCATAAGTAGCTAATAGTTATTCAAATGTGCATCTCCTGAGCATTTTTCATAGGCCAGCATGCTGCCAGGGAGCAAAGCTACACATTCTTGCTCTAGGAAAGACCACAGTGCATCCATGTAACAAAGGGTTATGGATGACCTCATCAAGGCAGCATATGAGCTATTTAATGATATAACAGCCAACAAGGTAGCCAGTGTCTCTGGTACCATAGAGATTACATGCTAAGAAGATGGATTATAAGAATTTATTGCACAGTTATTTAGTACAACCGTGATAAACTGTAACAGCACATAAAACTGACTTTCCTGACCGAAGTGTAAAGATCATTTTATTTCCTTGATCACATTCAATCTTTAGAGCTATCCCCAGACTCCAAGTTCCAACCAAATCCCCACTTTTTCCCCACTTTGTAACCTATCACAAGTGACTTCGTATCTCTAGTTGCTCAGCACCTCAGTTTCATAATTGACAAAATAGAGATAGAGATGAGTCAGTATACACATGAAATTCTAATGACAGCAGACCAGATGTGTCTTAAAGGGCAGGAAAATGCTATCAGTAATTACATTTAACAGAAAGATATGGCATAGGAGGGAAAATCAAGAAATTACAGAGGAGAGGAAGAGGTAGTTCTATATAGTAGGAACACTACATCAATAGTCTTGAGAAAGGAAACTTGAAGAACTGTCGAATTGGCAAAAGAAGGACTTGCTAGACTATTCTAGAGATGATGGAAGAACCCAGATCAAACAGGAACTTTCAGAATCTCAAGACTTTCAAACATTAGTGTAGTCATATTTTATTTAAAAATTTAGTAGAGAATCATGAGATCATAGTTTAATTTTGAATAAAATAATCTCTGGTGCAAAGAACAGAGTATAACTGTAAAATTGGAAGAAGAAGATGGAAGGGATATACAGCTGCAATACCAGTACAAAAATAAAAAGAGATGGTGACAGCGTTGGAGGCCCTGAGTAGACACAAAAAGATGTTTACAATGAAGATGTAACTGAAGATAAAATGCAGAATAAAATAGGACAGTAAAAACAGCCCAAAGCTATCAAGGAAATACTTCAAATAACTTCACAGTTTTGTCAGTGAGCTTTCTTATGCACAGATTTTCTTCCTGAATTATTTTGGTAGACTTCTTCCACAGTTCCCAGTCAGGAAGACTATATAAAAGGCATCTGGTGTCTCACCATAGGACTGATCTTCCACCAGCACTGAGCTAGCACCTAGTTTAAAGCTGCATGTGGCCCGGAGGTGTTGGCTCACACCTATAATCCTAGCACTCAGGGGGTAAGGCATCTTGCCTGAGCTGCAGAGCAAGACCTATCGTAAATCACATCTTAGGCTAACTAAGAACCTTTTCTGGATAACTGATTTGTAAAATAGTCCATCTTGGAAAATACTAAGTGAATAAAATTTAATCTTTTCATATATATATATATATATATATATATATATATATATATATATATACATAAACTGTTATGTCTGTTAAAGACTGAGGTTAGAACTAAGGAACCTTTACACCACTGTTCCAACACATGCAAATTTTAAGTGCTACCTAAATGTCCACTTTCTTTTTCCTTAGGTAAATGTCACATTGCTTGCAACTGCTTTATTGGAAATAAGCTGTGCCTTGAATTAAGGGATACTTTATTTTCTCTTCAACAAACAAGAGCTATTTCAAGTGAGGCTGTAATGAGCAAGCAACTCTCCTAAATGATTTACAAATTTTGGGTCTAGATAAATCAACTTGAGCAATTGCATATTCCATAACCCAGGAGTCTCCTTTCTTGGAGAATGCAAAGGAAAACTTATCAGCAAGGACATTGGAAACCAATTATATGCTTGATAAGTATGCAGTCCTTGTTAAAATGAACATGAGGTAAATTGGCCTCAACTCTTCATATGCCAATGATAACCATAGTTTTACTTTTATTTTTCTTAACATTTTCTATAACCAGAGGATAAGGTCAGAAATAGAAAGATGTACAGATATTCCTTGACGTACAGCAGGGCTACATCCTAATAAACTCACAGTAAGTTAAAGTATCATAAGTCAGAAAAGCATTTGATATGCCAGATGTCATAGTTTAACAACACAATGCATGGCATAGTACTTCATTCTCATGATCACACAGGTAATGGCTGGCTGCCAACTCTGCTCAATGTTATGAGAGCATCAGTGTGTACTGCCAGTTGAGGAGATCAAAGAAACCCTGTCTCAAAAAAATGGCATCAAACTCATGAACTAACTATGTACTTCTATGTTCAGCTTACTACCCACATTACATGTGCTAAAGCCCTAATTACACCACTTTGAACTAGTTTCCTTTAGCCACAATAAACCTATAAACATTATTGTTGTTAATTTTTTTTTACCTCTGAGACCTATGTCATACATGCTAATTTAAAATCAGTAGTGTTATAGCCAGATAACAAAAGCACCTTTCTTATTCATGTATTCATTCCACATTATCTAAATGAGGCAATGTTCTATTCTTAGTTATATACAGACCTGGGCAGGATAAATTCTCTGCATTAATCAGTTCTACATTCCAGAAGGATAAAGCAGACAACACCATCTATACACAAAGGATATAACTTCAGAGGAAAACAAATACAGTCACAGGAAAATGTTAAAAGCTGCTGATACTTTAATTAGGGTTGTCAAAGAGGGCTCTCCAAGGAGCCCACGACTTGAGATCTAAATGGTGAAATAGTCTCACACATCAGAGAAAGTGTTCCAAGCATAAAAAGCTGCAAGTTCAAAGATAAGTATAAAATCTTGGTCTGTACATTTGAGCATCTAAAAAAAGAGCAATTGGGATTTATAAAAGGAACTATATGATTGACACGTGTTTAAAGAAAATCCCATTGCTGAGTAGAGAAGGTCTTTAGATTTAGAGGTTAAGGACACAGGGAATGGAGGATAGTTGAAAATTCAGTTAAGAGAATTGCTGGGATAAGAGTAAAAGATAGTGCTGACCTTATCAATGCTTTAAGTCTGTTGATAAGTAATGAAATTAGGGAGTCATTCACGACAGGCCCAATAAGAATTCTGGATCCGTTATAGATGACAAGTAGTGCATCATGTAGCATCAGCATATACTGTATACTGTCCAGCACTCACTGAGTTGATCATTGAACATCATCCAAGATAAAAAGCACACTTAGAGCAAAATGACATGAAAAAATACACAACAGTGTGTGAAACACAAGAATAAATTGTTGAGAGTTTTATTTATCCTTTGAACTGCTAAGGCTAGAGAATCACACTTTAAAGTCTCCTAAAGAGCTGTATATAGGTTAATCTCTTTAAAAGATTGCTTTCAGTCTGTTTTTAAATGGAAGATACTTATAGATATCTTCTTCAAACCAGCGTGTTTAATGAAAATGCAAAACTCTCAGACCGTATATACCAACATATTAGATTCTCAGCATCTAATTTTTTCATTCATTTTATCATAAATATTAATTTTTAAATTTTATTTGTAGTATCTTAATTTTCTGTTTAGCTTTTTTATCTTAGAAACTGAATTCCTATTCTTCAATTTTATTTTAACAATTGTTAAGAATGAATTTCAAAATGTCCATTTTCAGTGAAGGATTTGACTTGCACGAAGACACAAGAAGGTCGTAGCTTGTCAAACATGCCAGTTACTGTTAGTGTTGTACTGATTATAGATCAACTCATTTTGAACTATGATAAACAAATATCCTACTACATTTCCTATGTCCAGAGAGACAAGTTAAGATCATGGTACCAATGTACTGGACTCCAAACATTTGACTGAGGTGTGTGGATATTAAGTGATAAGGAAGGTTGAGACAAAAAACAGGTCCCTGAAATGTAGAGTCACATCCACATTCAGGATCTATAGAGGAAGTTTCTGTATTGCCCAAAAATCCCTTGAACACTATTAATTTTATTTTTTTCAAAATAAACAGCTTTTTCCTTATAACTTTCTTGAATTGTATGATTCAGTTTTCCATTCTCCATAAGAAATAAAATAAGATATTTTAGACTACACAGGTGATACTTGAATAAACATGGTAACATTTTTTTCTGCTTTTCCTTTTGAGACTGTGTAGATCCCTTGCAATGTTTATTTTTAAATATCTGGAAAAAAGACTAAATTGAATAAATTATTTGACTCTCTCACTGTCATTTTTCTTATTCACAAGGAGTGTTGGTACTATAAACCTGGTCAAAACTCCATGTCAAGGGAGACTAGAGATCCTACTGGACAACTGAAACTCTAGTCTAGCTAGGTTGACATAGGATCAAACTGTCTTCTAAACAGTTATGTTTATATCCACAGATAAATGTTACTCACACGCGTAATCAGCGAAGACTTTCCTTCCAGTGAATGGTGGTGAAGGCAGAGATTCATGGATGTGCAAATGACTGATGAGGGCTCAGCCCTAAACATGAATTTTATACGATCCCTTCTAAGGCTCAAAGGACATTGTGGAAGAGGAATTTAAAAAAATGGAAGAATCTGAAGATAGAGGGGACTTTTTAATGTCATCTTCTACTATTGTAATGACAAAGTAGCTGTGGATGCCTGTAGTAGGTCTGCACGAAAACTCACCCATCAACAGTGAGGCATGGATGGAGGAGAGTCTCAGCAGGCCCTGTCTTTCACTGATGAACTAACTATTCCTTATTTGTGATGGCTATTCTTGCATGTCAACTTGACTACATTTTGAATTAACTAAACCCCAAGTGGCTAGGAATACCTTTCAGAGATTTTTTTTTTTCAAATCATTTGAAGTAGGAAGAATTACTTCTAACCTGTATCTTTAAGATGGGAAGATACACCTTCAATCCAGATCTTCTGAGGCTGGAAAACACACCCTTAATCTGAGACACACCTTTTGCTGGCAACCTATATAAAAGACATGGCAAAGGCAAGCTTGCTTTGTTGCCTGCTTGTTCTGACCCTTTCTAGCAAATCTATTCCTTCACTGGCATTAGAGCCCACTTCTTTGGGATTTTGGCATACACTGAAGATCAGCTGAGACATCCTGCCTCATGGACTGAGCAACCATTGAGTTCTTAGACTTTCCATTGGTAGCCAGCCATTGCTGGGCTAGCTGGACCACGGCGTGTAAGTCATTCTAATAAATTCCCTTTGTATATATTCATTCTATAAGTTCTGTTTCTTGCAAGAATCCTGACTAATACAATACTGATAGATTCAGAATTGGAGAAGTCATTGCCTCCAGTTGTGTGATAGCTGTTAATCCCACTAGGCTCCAGTGGACAGTTCCACTCAACATTCAAAGAGATGGCCCTGGCCAAACCACACTGGTCACAAACAAAAGTCATGAATATGGTAAAAAGACAAGGGTTGATAGCAAAAGAAGGAATGTGAAAGAAGGTAAGAGGAAAGAATAATCAGAATATACTTTATACAGGTGCAAAATTGTCAATGACAAAATTAATACAAAAAAATGTGAGTGTGAACACATCTGCCCTGGCAGCCTACCCTGGGCGACAGGAGAAAACACAGCCTCCCCTAGTATGGGATGGGGTATGGGAGATAAACAGAGACAGAATGGTTCATGTTCTGTGGAGAGAGGCAGACATAAAGTGGTGAAGGTAGTGAGGAGCAGGCTGAGGTGGGTGGCTTGATTGCCACCCAGGGCCATGGTGATGTCTGGGACTGGGCTGCTGCCAAAGTCAATGTCTGGGTCCATGCCCTGCTGCAGTTTGGCCTGGACAAGATGGCCCTAGGGATATGAGAGTGGAGACCTGGTTCCCCTCCTTGTCTACAGTGTGGTGGCATGGGTGATGGAAATATGCTTTCCCCTTCTGGCCCCTTGCCACCTGTGGCAGCAGGGAGAGATGGCTCTGAGGTCATGAGAGCAGGAGAGCTGTTCCTGCTGCTCACCAGCTGCAGCACTCAGGAAAGTGGCCCCCGCACGTTGCCTGGGCAACACATTAGAGCTGGCCCTGGTGGTATAGGTATGGATGAGCCGGCCCTGAGGGCAGGAAAACAGGAGAACTGGCCTCTGCCCATTGCTCCTTTCTACATAGAGTGAACTAGCCTGGGCAATGCCAGAGAGCTCACCCTGGTGGTGAGGACAAGGCAGGCTGGTGGGTTGACCAACCCTGTAACCACCCAGGCCCAGACCCAGGGCTATGAGTTTGCCCATCCCAGCAGCCACCTCATCTAAGATCTGCTGGAGCATGTGAAGGGGCTGGTCCTTCAGACCCAAAGCTTCAGGATCTCTGGGTCACAGGGCAACATTGGGATATCCAAGAGGAATCCCAGTGAGGACCCAGTATCAATAGTGTAACAGAAACCAGAGACTCTTTGCAACAAACACTTGCAAGGAAAGATACATGGATTATATACCATGTGTGACTCACTGGGTCACACTACAGCATCCACAATGAGATTTCTCTTTTTTATTTTTTTCACAATTTTATTTTCTCTTATTTTTCATTTTATTTTTTGTAGGGGAGGTTACAAGAGTCGATGGTAGATATGAAGGGATAGGGAGATGAATGGGATCAAGATGAATGATGTAAAGACCACAAAGTGTAAAGAAAATATTTAAAATAAATTAATAAACAAACAAATAAAAAAAATAAATACATAAATACATCTCTGCCTTTGAAGTCTGTACTCTGATTTCAGAGGTGGGGATGAGTAGTTGTACAACTAGTTCAAGTGAAAATTCAAAAGATGACTTTCTCCTGCCCAAGACAAAAAAAAAATGAGAGTTGGATAAAATTTCTCAGATTGTTTTATTCCATAATTGTGATTATTCAGATATTTGAAACAGAGAATTCGGCTTGGGGTAGAAAAGGAATTTCTCTGCCCTCAGCATCCCTTGGATCCCAAAACTACATATGTATAAAATGAAATCTATCTTCAGGAAATGGAAAATCCAATTTTTATCCTGTATTGTTAAGGTACAGCTACATTCAATTAGGACAGCACTTTTCAGCAATATCTTTGAGTTCTTGTAAATGGTGAAATTGTTTTATGTGGTAATAAACAGCTCTCTACCCATATGTAGCATACCTCTAAGCAAAGATGTTTGTTATTGGACCAAATCAAAAAAAGACAGGAAACAAAATGTTTTATTGTAATCAATCATAAATTTCAGGGGAGTGTTTTATTTTGACTTGAACTATGGTTCTTTTGAATCTAGGAAACTATAAAATAAAATCTATTCCCTAAACCAGATACTGACACTTATCACCTCATGCTACATAAGTCAAAAACCAACAAGGAGAGATTGAGAGGTTCAGACAAAAGATAGAGGGAAAGCATGAAGAAGAAGATGAGGAAGAGAAGGAGGAAGAGAGAAATACCAGTAAACCACAAGGAACTATAAAATAATGCACGGGTTTAAAGCATTTTATGCTATGCCTTACACTCCGAGTGAAGCTTCTCCAAGATTAACTATATTTCACTCTCTGTATCCCCCAACTGGTGTTCTCAAAGTGATTTACAAACTCAAGAGATGCTGGGGACGACTGATTCCAAGACTCCCACAGCAATGCAGACAGAGTAAGAACTGAGCATATAGGCGAGCAGCCTCAAGGAGTACATCTCCTACTTACTAGTCTTTTCTGGAGCCTAATTATAGTTTTATACACCCCTAGGCCTTCTTGCACCTTGTGAGAGGAAAAAGTTATTCAACTTTATGCCTTGGATTTTCCACCCAACTTGCGACTTTTGCTGTGAACCAAACCTTCTTTCCTCTGTTTGCTTTATTTAGTCTTGCTCCCTGCTTCCACCTCTGTAAGATGTTCACTTAAAGGGAGTGTCACAATGATTTATAAAGACAAAAGCTGTTTTTCCCTCTTGAGATAGTAATAAAGTAAACATGGAAAATTTCCCCTCTTGCTGTGTGTTCTTTATTTAGCACCTGCTCATGGCGACTCTCCCACGTTTATGTCCAATGATTTCAGTTCTTTCGTTGCAGTAATGATGCAAAGCACTGGTCTGTGTCAGATGAAAAACTGCAGCAAGGATGATTACACTATGCTAATTTCTCTAATTTTTGAATTTTTTGAAAGATTTATTCTATTGTTTGCAAGTAGGTGTATGTGGACATGTTTCTGTATGGGTATCTGCATGAGAGTGTAGGTGCCCAAAGAGGGGGATTAGGTATGCAGTTTGGGGCAAAATGGGTTCTGGGAACCAAATCCAGGTCCTCAGGAACTTCAGAGCAATCCCTCCAACATGATAATAATGCATTTTATGTTGCTCTCTTTTTCTTCAATTTTCATGTAGAAATGAAGAGGGAATTATTTCCATGATTATTGTTAACAGATTAGGAGCCAAAGTACTACTCATATGAGTCAATCTATGGGTGGATTTGTGTGGATATTCAGACATGGGAGCACGTGTGCATGACAAACTGAACTTCTAAATACCTCATATTGAAAGCAAGAGGGATAATAACATAATTTCCCATCAGTTACTATTGAGACAGGAACTGGACAGGTGAGGGAGGAACTGGAGGGCTGGGGGACATGCCAGGGGTTGTACAGAGAAAAGCAAAAGGGAAAAAATGATGTAATTGTATTTTAGTTAAAAACTCGGTTTTTAGAAAGCATTCAGATATATAGGGCAATTGATGATGCAACTTGGCTTAACTAACTCACTGTCCTTTTTAGATCAAGCAATAAAAATGTATTGTTCATGAAAAAGAGAGATTAAAAACTGTGTGACTTCTAAATCTTTCAAAGAATTCAAATGATTTGCATTAATAGAAAAAGAGAATGAAACAAACTCAATGTTTTTTATGGAAGAGAGGGAGGGAGGAAGGGAGGAAAGGAAGGGAAGGAGGAAGGAAGAAAGAAAGAAAGTAAGAGTAATTTAGAAAAGAAAACCTATCAACAAATAGCAAATTTGTGAAGCTTTTAATCATCTTCAAATATTTTAGCATTTCCATTAAATAATTAGAATTCCACAATTTAGAATAGTGATCTGTATATCGCTAATATGTAATGAGTAAAGTGTAAATATGATTTGAATAAGTCATCGTTATTGTAACGTTTTTGTTTGTTAGCTTTTTTTATCTACAGTGCTACAGTTTGAATTCAGAGTCTTAGGCATGCTAGCTAAGCAATCTATCATTGAGCTACACCCCAGCACAACAATTACAGTAACAGTCTTGGGGACTCAGAATCTCTAACATGCACATGAGGAAGGAGGAATCTTGTGAAACATCTTAGAATGCCTTCTAATGAAAATAATAGAGGAATTCTGACTGAATATTCTTTACTGAATGGGAAGTTGTCAGCAAAATCCAAATACATTGTCATTGGCAGTGTGACAGAAGCTATGGGTGAGTCAGAAATTACTTGAAGAGATGTTTTGTTCATATTCTTTCAGGTATTAATTGCAGTGCTGCATAATTCAGTTAGCTGCCTGCAGTAAAATGCTAGGTCACTTTTATGATCTGTTTTGGGGCAAAATCAAACTTTGGAATTCCTATTCAAATCAGATCAAGAAATGTGGGAGCCCGTTCTCGGGTTCCTCGTGGCTTTACCCAGCAGGTCCGCATAGAGGATGATTAGACCACCGGCCTGAGTGCAGGTATCTGAGATGGTCTGCACTTGGCTGTGCTGGGGGAGGAGGTCTTTTGCTCCACCCCTTGGCATCTCTATAAAAACCCTGGGACAGAGACAGTCAGGGCCCGTTGGAAAAGGTTCCAGGCCCTCTCGAGGCTATCCTTTATTTTCTATCTGTTTATCTCCGCAAGAGTCTCCGCAATAAATCCTTCTATCTAATATTTCCTGCTGCTCGCACTCACGAAAACTCTGGGGAACTGTGGGGGTGGTGGGTAAACGCCCCACAAAGAAATAACTATCACATATTAAAATCTACTGTCACACTAATTTGTTATCCAATACCAAATGGTCACCCTGAAAACATACATACAAGTAACATACAGACTGAGAAGTTGGCATTTACAAATGTGTGTGTGTGTGTGTGTGTGTGTGTGTGTGTGTGTGTGTGTACACATATATGTACGTAACAACAGTTAAAGGAAAATATCATAAATTTGAAAAATAGCAAATGGAGGTACATGAGAGGTTTTGGAGGGAAGAAAGGGAAGGGAAAATGGTATAACTGTATTATAATCTCAATTTTTTTTTTTTCGAGACAGGGTTTCTCTGTGTAGTTTTGGTGCCTGTCCTGGATCTCTAGACCAGGCTGGCCTCGAACTCATGGAGATCCACCTGGCTCTGCCTCCCAAGTGCTGTGATTAAAAGCATGTGCCACCAGCGCCTGGCTAATCTCAAAAATTTTTTAAGAAGTTTGAAAAAATCTACTGGGATAAAATAAAATTTCAATTCCATGTGTCAGGGATAAAAACACCAACATAGTAAATCTGACCAATTATTCAATGGTTGTTTGTAGATAGATTTAGTCATATAGTGGAATTAGGTGATCCCTGTATCCTGAAATTACAATCCCTTCAATGGTAACTGCTACTAAAGTCATCATTCTACCAGAAGGTTCTGAGACTGCAGACAGTAAAAGCTAAGAGCACATCAAAATTCAAACAAGAATTTACTAATACGAAAGCTTCATTTCCAGTTCTGACATGCAAGGACAGATTTTCTTCTGAAAGAACATGAAGTAGAAAGTGTCTACACACACATTCTAATGAAAATGTGGAGATTAAAGCAACAATAATCTTTTATCTATAAATACAAAGCTATTCTGTCAACGCAGGGATCCTCTGTGTGCATCTGTGTGTCAGTATCGAGACAGGAGCCGCAGCAGTGATCACATCTGAGAGTCGGATGTTAAAGAGGAATTATCCTTTCACTGTAGGCTGCTACTAAAAGAAGGCCAAGAGCTTAGTGATAACATTTCAATCTACAAGCTCCTCTTCTAGCCAAAGCAGCCCAAACAAACCTCACCCCACTGCTGACTTTGCTCAGTTAAAAGTATTTATGCTAAAAAGTGAGAACCCTTGGATTTTATTGTAAAACTTTAATTAGATATAGTAAACATTTTATTAGTAAAACTTTAAAAATTATTAAATTTTTTAAAGAACAGTAAGGATTTCATTTGTTTGGGGGGTTTTAGAGACATGTTTTCATGTAGTTCAAAAGACTCTCAAACTCAATGTTCAGTCAAGGAGGACTTTGAACTATTGATCTCCTGGCTTCCAACTCCCAAGTGTTGGGATTACAGTTGTCCATGACTGTGCTCAGCCTACATTTGGTTTTAAATCATCTGTGGTCAAAGGCAGATATGGTACAATTCCAACCATAAATTTAATAATTTTGATCACCTAGCATTTCATTCTTCAGAGTTTTAAGATCTTATAAATTAGCTAAATCACTTAAGATTTCTTCATCTGTTTCAGTTTTGCATTTTGCTTTTAAGACAGTGTTACTACACAAGCAGACTGACCTCAAACACTTGGTCCTCCTGCCTCAATCTCTAGAATTTGCTAGAATTACAAGTGTGTACTACCACAGCTGGCATTCACTATGGATTTCTGTTTATGAGCTCAACTAGTGAAGAACTGTCCTGATTATATTGATGAATGGGATTTTTTCTTTTGCTAGTATCTTAGGATTTCTATTGCAGTGATAAAACACCATGACCAAAGCTACTTGGGGATAAAGGGATTTATTTTAGCTTATAGTTCTCTGATCACACTCCATCAGAGAGGGAAATCAGGTCAGGAACTCAAGCAGAGCAGGAATCTGGAGGCAGGCCACGTAGAGGCCATGGAGGAGAGCTGCTTATTGATGTGCTCCTTGTGGCTTGCTTAGAACCCAGGACCACCAACATGGTGTAGTACCACCTACAGTGGGCTTGGCCTGCCCACATCAATCTGTAATTTAAAAACTGTCCCACAGACTTTCCCACAGCCTGAACATAAGGAGGCATTTTTCAATCGAGGATTCCTCCTCTCAGATAACTCTAAATGGTGTAAAGTTTACATAAAAGCTAGCCAGCCCAGTGACAACAGTAATCAATGTTTCCATAATTGTCTATAATTGTAAGTGTCTATAGACAATACCTGAAGTAGGTGCTGAAAAGATAGGTTTGCGGACAAGAGCACTCTCTTTTTACATTAGAACCTAGTATCCACAAAAATAAGCCAGGTGTAACCACACCTATCTATAGATAGCCCCAGCATCACGGAAGGCAGACACAGTAGGATCACAGTAGATTGCTGGCCAGCTGCCCAGCTTCAGGTCTATTGGCAGAGTAGATGAAGAGTAGTAGAGAAGGACACCTGAGATTCTCTGGCCTCTTTGAGCACGTACACAGACACACTCACACTCATGAGAATACATACATTATACATACATACAACACAATGTAAGTAAGTAAACAAGTAAGAAAGGACTGAAAGTAAAGCCATGATTGCCTCAGTTTTTTTTAAAAAACTTACAGCTCACTTGAATTTATATCCTTAACTGTACTTATATTATTTATTAACTTTTATGTGTAGAACCATAAGAAATAGTGTTTGTGGAACATACACTACATTAAGCTTTATATATGAAAATAAAAGTTATGTGAAAACTAAACAATAATGTATGTCAAAAAGGAATTTATTTTGATGAAAAACAAGATGGCCAGATTGGTAATATAACTTCATATATTTACAAAATGAACATAAATATTAAGACATAACAGAAGAACTCTTTTCCCTCAAAACTGCATTAAACAAATTGGATATTCATATTTATATTAGATTCTAATAGTAAATTAAACTCATTACTTTCAAAAAATGTCTTCTAGCTAAGCTGTTGGTGCCCAAGTATAGCCCCCAACACTCGGGAGAGACAAGGATCTAAAATCCAAGGCTGTCTGGGCCTACATAATGAGACATCATGTCAAAAACACCCCAGGTCAGCAAGATGGTTTAATGAGCAAAGATGCTTGCTCCCAAATCTACATCTTACCCCAATGTGCTTTCCTATTCATATTAGAAAGTAAACCAACTCATTATTCACATGTTGTTTCATGAGACAGAATTTACGAGGACATTTACAAACATATATGCAACACAAAATGGATTTGGAAGTATTTCTCCTGAGTTCAAGCCCAGGGATGCACATAGCTGAGGAAGATGACTGATTCCCATAAACTGCCCCCTAATGTCCACATACAGCACCACTGCATGTGCGCACCAACACATACACACTTAAATAATGTAATACTTTTTTAAAAAACTCATAGAATACAAACATGCAATGCACTTTATATCACATATGTATGTAAAATACTTGCAAATTTTCAGAAAAGCTAAATGGCTCAAAGACTTAGAATCTTAAAGTCTTAATCTTAACACCAGAGAAAGGTTTGATTCAATTTTTTTCTGTATGTTTGACAAAGGGAAAGAATGAAGGAATCAAAAAAAGGGCATGAGGACATTATGCAATGCTCTCTTCAAATGACAAGTGGACTCACATAAATATAACACTCTCAGCTCTTCCTTACTGTAATGGGTGTAATTTTTCTAATTGCTGCCCTCTAACTTTAAAATTGCACATCCTGCTGCAGTTGACCTCCATTGGACTGTGAACTATTTTTAAAGGCTATTCAGAAAAATGAGCATTTTAAATATTTTAACAGTTTCGCATCTATTTAAATGATTCAGCAGAGTAGGCACGAGTCTCACTAAAATAGATCCAAAGCAAATTTTCAAAGAGTCAATGACCTTTTCTCTTCCTAAATAAGCTCACAGAGCAGCAGATTCGCTAAAATAGCTTCAGGACGAATAGACGGGGTCGCAGCTCTCTCTCCAACGACCTCAGAGCCAGGGACGTTCTATTTCTGACTTCATTTATTCTATTTATTTGTGCGTGGAAAAGAGGTGCAGGCAGCACAAACAAAGACTGGAATAAGTGGATTATTGAGTCTTCTGAAATACTCCTCCTGCGTGATGATCAGCTGAGGTTAAAAAGAGAGAGTCATTAAGTCGCATGAAATGATGTTGACAGGCATCCTAAGCTTCAGCAACCTTCCTACTCCTCTGAGCCACACACCACCGAATTCTATTAAATTCCTCACAGAGTAAATCCCACTCCTACGCTCTTTCACCTTATCACCAGTCAATGCGTATTTTCCTTTCTGGTACATTTGGCATTACTATACCGTAATGAGTCTTCAATTATTTGTTCCACCCTAATATCACTATTATAATGGCTTGGAACTCGGCTTCCTGCCTCTGGTATTTATGGTCCCCATTGAACTCTGCTCTTCTGGAAGAATTTCAGTTTCAAAAATCCTGCCCTATTGTGCTTGCAAATTCATCCCTACTAATCAAACCATCTGTCTTGGTATCTTAGTTAGGGTTTCTGTTGTTGTGAAGACACACCATGACCACAGCAACTCTTAAAAAGGAAAACATTTAATTGAGGCTTGCTTATGGTTTCAGAGGTTTAAGTCCATTGTCATCATGGTGAGAAGCATGGTGGTGTACAACCAGACACGATGCTGGAGAAGAAGCTGAGAGTTCTACATCTGGATTTTCAGGCAGCAGGAAGAGACTGAGACACATTGGCCAGGTTTGAGCATCTGAGGCCTCAAAGCCTGCCTCCAGTGACACATTTCCTCCAACAATGCCACACCTATTCCAACAAGGACACACCTTTTAATATTCCCACTCCCTGGAAGCCTATGGGGGCCATTTTTATTCAAACCACCACACCCGGATTTTAGTTTCTAAAACAATACTTTAAGATTCTTGGCTAGAATCTGAAATGCTTTTTTCCTCATGAAATCATTAGCTTATATGTTGATTAGACTCCTGAGCAAGGCTCAGAGCTCCGTTAATCCATAGTTGACTATATCACAGATTAACAATGAGTTATTTCTCAATGTACCCCACTATTCTACACTGATTGTGTGATGAGCAAGGGGTTAAAAGTTGCCTCAGCATTGAGGGCTGAACACAGTTATAGAAGACACCACAATGGAGTGGTGCAGACTCATACAGGGGAAATACAAATAACAGAAATAATTTGTGACTTAGGTTTTTTTCAGGTTGTAAGGAACAAAGCTATAACCAGCTGCTTTCAAACATAGAACAGTTATGATATGGAATCCCAGTCACCAGAGAGCTAAAGCTGTGGAAAGCATCTGGCATGAGACAGAGGTGAGCTTCCTGGGTGACTATGCAGATGCAGCCATAGCTACAGAGATCTAGCTGTACCTCTCTGTCCTCTGCAGCATAGAGCTATCAGGTGACTTGTTTATTCCTTTGACCTCATTCACCTTCTCTTACTGCTACTTGACTCCCAGGCTGCTTTGCATTTAAAATGCTCCAGTAAGGAAATATTATTGTTTTAGACAATTCCCAGGAAACAGACAGAACCACATCAAAAGCTGCCACCCATTTAATGGGCAACTGCCTTGGGGAATGCCACCACACTTTAATCCAGTCATTGCACTGAGAGTGCTAAATACAAATGCCCATATGTCCTGGTTTGCATCTACTGTCCTGGCATCAAGAAAATATTAAAAATCACGTGGTTGCTCCCCAACCACACAATCATAGTGAATCAAAACATGAGACTGTGGGTCAGAAAATGTCTGCACTGGCACCTGCCCTAACCATCTGTCCAGTTCAGTTTTCTATTTTTCTCAGCAAGGGCCAATATGTTAAATTGCTAGATGTATGACAAATAGTTACTCATAACACACACACAACTCCTAAGTTCTAAATTCAAATGTTATATTCATGCACTCAATGTATTTTTATGGAATGCATCCATGCCAGACATTATTCTGGACACTGCAGATAATGGCAGTGAATAAAAAGTACCAAAATCTCTGTATATTTTTTGTGTTTGTAGATAAATATTCATGGAGTGCTTTTCCAAACTGGGCACCATTGTGGATGTGTTATATATATTGTCTCATTGTGTTCTCAGAATAACTCTATTGAGTGGATCATATTGTTATTGTCGTTATCATCATCACCACATCATTATCATTAAGGACTGTGCCATACAAAAGGTTAGGATTATGCCAAAGTAAACCAGCTGATGAATGGGGAACCAAGGATGAACCCAAACTACCTGGTTCTCAGTTCCTGCTCATACAATTATACTCCACTACACCCCTGTGTGCAAGAAGCGTAGGCTTGCTCTTGGGGGCTTCAAAGAGTTCTGGAGCACAAAGGAAAGTCTCTAGCAGCAAAAACAAAAGCCATTACTGTGTTGAAGATTCTCCAAGTCTAATTGACCAATTAGAACTTTCCCAATGGTGGAGAATTAGAATACTACACACCCAGAACCAAACTTCCTTGGGCTGTTTTTAGTCACTTAATAGCTACTCTAATCTTTGCCCACCCCTGTGTCTGAACTAACATCCTTTTGATTACTCAGAAAGATGTTTTTGGGGGAATGGAGCAGTGTCAAGTTAATGGTTCTGCTTTGTTTGGAAATTAGATGTTTCATAAAAAGTACTTTCAAACACATTTTTATTTTTAAAAATCATTTCATTTATTTTTTGAGTTGTAATATAATTATGTAATTCCCCCCTTCCCTTTCCTCCTTCCAGTCTTTGCCATATACCCCTCCTTGACCTTTTTCAAATTCATGCTCTCTTTTTCCATTAGATATTGTTACATATGCATGTGTATATGATTATACATACCTATATGTGTTTATGTATTTATTTATTTCTAAACATGTAAGGGTCAACTTCTCAGTTTGTGTAATGTTACTTGTATGCATGTTTTCAGGGCTGACTATTTGGTATAGTACAACCAATTGGTGTGCTCTTCCCTGGAGAAGACCATTTCTCCCTCTCTCAGCATTCCTTACTAATGTAGTTAGTTCTTTGTGCAATGTTGAGCCCGAAGAAGGACAACAACAGACACACTAACATAGATGGGGATGGGTGAAGGCCAGAGAAATCTTTCAAAGGTGTTCTTAAAAGATCATTGGCTTCCATCAACCCAAAACCTAAGAACTCCAAAACAGATTTAGGCTGCATCAAAAGAAATTTTCCATTCATATTTGACTCAAGACTAAACGGCTTCTCATCCCCTATGTGGTGAGAGTAGTTTTCTATTTACAAGAAGAATCTTGAAATTTGCCTGCCCTACTTTAAAATGAAAAATAATATCTAAACTGGAATGTGGATAAGCTAATCTGCTTTTTCCTGTTAATGTTCCACACTGATACGGTACAGGTGGGCAGATTTTGTTCATTTAACAAATGAAAGCAAATCATTGATATGTATGCCATACACACACGAGGGCCACATGTTCTTATATCATTCATGCATTTGTGTTTAGCTGTTGTTTCTCAAGTCAATGATGCATAAACACAGCTAATTCTGAGGTATTGCCAAACCTTTCGTCCTAGCTCTGGAACACCTAGGATTATATATTCCCACAAGGTCACCTGTCTAGTATGCTACCTTTCCCTAAAATATTAATTTAAACAACACATGTATGTATGTGCATCTCCCTATTTTCCTCACAAAGTATAATTATTAAATATAAAATATCAGTCTCAAAAACTAAAGGAGTTTGTAGCAGGAATGTAAGAGAAGGCTAATATTTGAAAACTAATCATTGTAAATCACCATATGAACATAACGAAGGACAAATATTTTTGATTTACTCAATAGTTAAACAAAAAGCAACTCATAAGCTTCAATATGCATAATAAAATCCTCAGAAAACTAGAAACACAAGAAAACTACATCAATATAGTAAAAGAATTCATACAAATCCATTAACTAACTTCTAGAAGGAGATTCTATGAGTGTATTGATCCTAAAATCAGGGGCCAGCTCAGGATATCTGTTCTTACTCTTCAGTACTGTAATAGAAACACAACAAAGCAAGAGAGAAAATAAGTCAACTGAATGGTTCAGGTTCTGCTGACTCCCCAGGGGAGACCTTGCCTTGGAGGAGGTGGGAATGGGGGTTGGGTTGGGGAGGAAGGGTGGGAGTGGGAGGAGGGAGGACAGGGGAATCCATGGTTGATATGTAAAACAAATAGAAAATCTCTTAACAAAAAGAAAAGAAAAAAAACAAAAACAGAACAAAAAAGAGAGAGAAAAATAAGCAAAAATATCAGAAGAATCAAAATTAGCTCTATTTCAAGACTACGATTTTTTCATATAGAAATCCATAAATTACACACAAAAAAAAAAAAACTCCAAAATGTCTGGAGCAACAAAGAACCAAGAATTCTAGAGTACAATATCAGTTGGGATTTTTTTTTATTCCTGCCATGTACATAGGCATTCCTTAGATATAACCACCACCAAAACGAGGGACTTCCAGAAGTCTAATCAAGATCAGAAGTGGATTATCTTTCTAACATCAATAAATAAAGTTGAAAAGTTAGTGGATAAACCCTGACATTCTTAGACCATCACGACATTGCAAAAGCAATAATATTTCATGCCTCATACTTAGATAAAAAGCACAAAGGCATAACATCAAAAGGGCTCAGGCCAAATCTAGTGTTGCTAGAACTAACCTTCCTGGAGCATCCTTTAACAAGCCTAGAGTCAGCACCATATCAGACCTCCCTATATCCCCTGTATCTGGACCACCAATAGAAGGTACTGCCCACATTTAGGATGGGTTTTTCCACTTCAGTTAACTTATCAAGAAAATCCCTAACAAGTGTTCCCAGAGACTTGTTTCTTAGTTGATTCCAGATCTAGTCAAGTTGTCAATCAAATTTAACCACAAAGTAACTCATTCAAAGACATACAAATAGTAACAAAAAATCTCAAAATTGAAACAGTAGTAGTGTAACTCCAAAGATTCTTTCCCAGTTTGCTTTCTGTCCCTGGGATAAATACCCTGACCAAATGCAATAAGGGAAGAAAAAGCTATTTGACTTATACATTAGAGACCACTGAGGAAAGCCAAGACAGGAACCTGGAGCCAAGAACTGAAGAGACTCAGGGAGAACAGAACACTGCTTACCAGCTTGCTTTTCATGGTCTGCTAGGCTTGCTTTCTTATTCAATCCACGAGCACCTGCTTAGGGGTGGCACAACCCATGGTGGCCTGGACTCTCCCTTATTAGCCATTAATCAATAAAATACCCTATGGATAGAGCCACTGGTCTATCTGGTCTGGGCCACCCTTCAATTGACACTTCCTCTTTCCCTGGTTGTGTCAAATTGACAATCAAAAAGCCTTCATAGATTTTACTCTAATCCCACACTATCGCCACCATGGAGCTATGGATCTTTCTTAATCTTGTTTCAGTGTGGTTTTAAACTAAAAATTAAAAATGTACTTAAACAATTAATCCCTCCAATCCTCAACACATAGTTTGAGTGCGTTATAAGGTATATTAGTTATTGATTAATGAACTGAAATTAAAATTTGTTTAAGATCCATAGTACAGTATATTCAATGTTACCTTCTTTACATATAACCTCAAGTTCAATCACTATAGCAACCTGTGATATGATTATTACACTGTTATAGTAGTTGAGAACAAACAAAATTAATAATTATATCCAGAGACAACTCAACAAATAAGAATTGGATGATAGCGATGTAACTCATTTGGTACATGGCTTCCTTAGGATGCACAAAGCCATGGACCTGCTAATCCCCAGCACTACAAAAAAAAAAAAAAAAAAAGGAAAAAAAAACAAGAAATGAAATAAAAAGAACTGATATTTACGTACAATTTAACAAAAGACTAAAGGCTTTCCCTATTTCACTGATGTTTTCTGAGACAGTACTGAATTGACAAAAGCATCCTAAAGAATTCTAATACATGTTATTTTATTAATTTCTTTTTTTTTTTTTTTTTTTTTGGTTTTTCGAGACAGGGTTTCTCTGTGTAGCTTTGCGCCTTTCCTGGAACTCACTTGGTAGCCCAGGCTGGCCTCGAACTCACAGAAATTTGCCTGGCTCTGCCTCCCGAGTGCTGGGATTAAAGGCGTGCACCACCACCGCCCGGCGGGTTTTTGGTTTTTTTTTTGTTTTTTGTTTTTTTTTTATTAATTTCTTTTGGAGCTGAGCTAACAATAAAAGCCTAGTGTCCCTGTGTGTAATTCAAAGAGGTCATCTGTTCCTGATGGATTTTCTTTAGTTCTAACATTGCCTTAGAGGGACTCTTGGAAATTGCCAGAAGTGTTTCTTCCCACTCTCTGATGCTGTTATTCTCACCTGATTTGAAAGATGCCAGGCAGTTCACTGCTGGCTACATGCTCAGGTCCCTTGACTCAGCTAAATCTCTTGCTCTGAAAATAAAGCTGCTACTAACACTTTGTTGGGGATTGAGAGACAAATCTCATTTTGTCTCCCCTAAGATACGGCTCTCCTTTTAAGCAAGGTGTTTCTACTAATTAAGTACAAAGTTAAAGATTGCCTCTTCCCAACTAATTTTTGTAACTCTAGCTTGTTAGTTATTCAGTAAGAACCAGCTAAAACTACACTTGTCTGAACTCTCTGGAGTCTTTTCCTTCTCTGGCTCTAAATAGGAAAGAAATTTCTTTAAACCCAGTGATTGTCTTTTGTACATCACTGGAAATGGGAGTCAGTCTCTCTGTGATTTTTACTGAGTTCCTCAGACTCAGAAATAGGAAAAAGACTGATAATATAGACTCAAAATCAATACTTGATGTATTCTTTATAAGACATTAGGCTGAATATGTAGCATTTTTGAGTATTACTGTCTTTATATAACTTAATACTTGCCTCGTGGGGTATATTAGATTGTAGGAGGTGTGTGTGTGTGTGTGTGTGTGTGTGTGTGTGTGTGTGTGTGTGTGTGTAGTTCTGGCATGAAAGGCATACAGCTAAAAGATCTTTGTTCCTCTCCATACCTATCTTTTTGTTCATGGGGCATCAACATAAATTTTTTTATCAAGCCTAAAATAGTTTCCCGATTGTCTCAGTTTTCTTTCCTGTAGCTCTGATAAAATATACTGATGAACTTAGAGAAGAAAGAGGTTGTTTACCTCAGGGTGCAATTCAGGATCCTCCACTCAAGGAAGAATGTCACCCAGAGTGGATAAGTATTCCCAACTCAAGATAACCCCCAACAGACATGTCTGTGGGCCAATCTAACCTAGGAAATTCCTCATTGAGACTTTCTTCCCAGATGATCTTACGTTGTGTCAAGTTGATAATTAACACTAACCATCAGATATATCAAAATGCTTTTCTGGAGACAAATAATTTTAAACATGTACGGATTCTTTTAAAAATACAAGTCAACAGTGGAAACTAAATTTGAGGAACATGAAACTAGAGGTAAAATTGCTATCCTGGAAGCTAGATTTAGAAACCAAAATGGATTATATCAAACTTTCATTATGTCATGCATCTAAGTAGAATCTTGCATGCATAATTAAAATTTTAGAGAATGAGTCTGAAATTACAGCATCCTAGACCTAGACTTTTCTGAACTGAGCACTGATGAAAATTAACAATCTACATGTACTTTAACACACCCAAGGAGGGAGCTGAGGTAGAAGGTGGAACTGATTTCATCTTCAAGATGTCGGAGTTCAGCCGGGCGGTGGTGGCGCACGCCTTTAATCCCAGCACTCGGGAGGCAGAGCCAGGAGGATCTCTGTGAGTTCGAGGCCGGCCTGGGCTACCAAGTGAGTTCCAGGAAAGGAGCAAAGCTACACAGAAAAGCCCTGTCTCGAAAACAAAACAAAACAAAACAAAACAAAAAGATGTCGGAGTTCTATCTTATCTGATTCACTTATAAAGAACCAGAACAAAGATTATACTATTGTACTCTAAATTAATTGGAACACATTTTAGGTATCAGAATGAATGAGAGTTGGGAATATAAGAATAATTGGTGATAAGAGCATCCAGGAGGGTAAGAAGATTCAATACAATGACATGTGAGCTGTGGTAAAGTCCCCAAAAATATAAGGGAGCGTTCAGTGGGGTACTGTAATTAACTTCATATACTATGTTGAAAAGAAATTGAACTTTTTTATAATGTCCCCCAAGGAGAAGTACAAAGAACAATGAGTATAATTATCTTAGAGGCAGACTTGATTTCAACATAAAGAAAAACTTCTCAATAATTATAACTATTGTTAGATTGAATAGACTGTCATAAAATAATTGTAAGTCACTGGTAATTTTAAAAAAAATCTAAGGTTTTCTTTCATTAGATGATGAGATCTGTGAACCTTCCTACCAGAAGTGTATCATTTTATGACAGTTTTTTTCTTGGGTCCCAGAGGTTAGCCTGGAATAGAAGGGGGATTGGGCTTAAGTACCGATTGTGGGATCCTGCCATTGTTGCATAGGTTGCTTGCAGTTTTCTGACTTTTCTTTTTCATTTTATTGAAACAAGATTTTTTTTCATACAATCTATTCTAAGTATGGTCTCCCCTCTCCTGATTCCACCTCCCCACCTTCTGGATCCATCCCTTTTCTGCCTCTCGATAGGAAAAATCAGGCATCTATGGGATAATAATAAAATAAGATAAAGCAAAAACAAACCAATCAGAATAGGACAAAGCAAACCAACAGAAGGAAAGGGGTCAAATAAAAAGCAAATAAACACTTACAGATGCAGAGACAAATATGTTCACAGCCCCAGGAATCCCGTAAAAACACAAAACCACAAACTGTAAAATATACACAAAGGACCTGTAAGGTTAAGAAAAAAGTGCCCTGACACATTATAGGACAAAGAGTCTTCAAACGTGCCGTTTAGTTCGTTTCTCTGTCTACTGCTGAGCAAACCCTTAAAAGAAGTTTTGTTTCCCCATTGAGACTCCCTTATAGAAAACTAATTTTTTCATTTGCAAGTGGTTATCAGTTGGATATAGCTTCTGAGTTAGAGACGAGGGTATGTGTCAACTTCTTTTAGCTCTAAGACTCCAAGTGGTGCAGACCTGTGCTGGCCCTGACAAGTGCTAAGGTTTAAGAAATAGGTAGTAAGAATGTATCACCAAAATGAAGAAATTAACAAATAGAAGTTCACAGCACTAAGTGAAACACAAGAATAAAAATATTAGATAGGACTCTCAATTGTATACAAACATATTTTTAAAATAAAAGTCTTCCAGTCATAAGTGATTTAATGTTTGTGGGAGAAAAATGAAAGGATTCTGTAGAACAGAGAATCAGAAAGAAATAGAATTTTCTGTTTTTAAATTTTAAAAAATAGTATAAGAATAAGAAATCTTTATAAAGAAATTTTCTACTCACTCTACATACCACCCACAGATCCCACCTCCTCCCTCCTCCTACCCCGCAGCCCTCCCTCCCAAGCCATCCCACATCCCCACATCCCCCAAATCAAGGTCTCCCATGGGGAGTCAGCAGAGCCCGGCACACTGAGCCTAGGCAGGTCCAAGCCCCTTCCCACTGCACCAAGGCTGCGCAAGGCGTCACTCCGCAGGCATCAGATTCCCAAAAGCCTGTCCATGTACCAGGGATGGATACCGATCCCCCTGCCTGGGTGCCGCCCAAACAGTTCAAGCCAAACAACCTTCGGTATCCAAGGGGCCTAGTCCAGTCCCATGGGGACTCCACAGCCACTCGTCTACAGTTCATAACAGATTTCTTAATAAAGAAAAATGAAAAAAAATAAAAAATAGAAAAGAAGTCAATAGAATAGAAAAATAATAGGAAAAGTAAGTTATCAAGTATCATCAAGAACGCAGAACAAAACACTGTCAATAAGTCTATAAATTAATAAAAACATAAAGTAGTATTGCAAAAAAAAAAAAAAGACAAAGAAATCATTGTATACTTTACAGAACTGACAAAGGCTCCAGGCAGGCAGCCACCAGAATGCCATCTCTTGTCTCTGCACTTCTTTAATTTCTCTTGTTGTAATTTGTCCTCATGTTTTTCCATCGTAATGACCCAGTAAGATCCCCCCTCTTCAATTTCTGTGAAAATACCTTTGGTGAAAGAATCTGACACATCTACAATCACCAGAATTTTCAGAGCTGTAGTAGAAAGAGGATCGGGGAAATACACCGAACAGATAAAATTTATTTCTACTATATGTTACCATTGACACTTTTCCCACTAGACTGAGCTAGAAATCCTAAGCAGGAAGAACCAGAACAGAGTCTTTCATAATTACTGACTCAGTAAAATTTTTCAAAGGGGTAAAATAGAATCATAATCAAAATAAGTAGAATAAAATAACCAAGCAAGAAGGATATGATGATAAGCTGGATGCAACTCAAGGTAGGGATTGTGGGCAAAGGGTCTGGAGTGTGAGACAAGGTCAGATTTTGGAAGATCTTGAACATGGTCCTGTGTGTCCCAGTGTCCTAATCCAGTTTCTGAATTCTAACATCTGAAGAGTTAATGCACACTATGTAACTCACATACACAGCGTCTCCCTCATTACCAAGACCCAGAAGTTATTTTGATTATTTTGTCACCACCTCGTGCTCCTCCATCCAACCATTGGTCAGTTCTGGTAGTGTTATATACTGTACCGTTCTGGTAACAAGTTCAAGACTGTACCACAATGGTGACAACTTAAGCTGTTCTTCCTAACATGGTGTCTTCCTATCATTCCATTTTAACTGAGGGCATAAAATTCACCAAGTTTGCCAGTCTGTTCTGCATTCTCTCACTTGAAATCTGTCCAAAGAATTACCTAGGAAAGAAAACTTTCTTAAGGCAGGCATAGCTTGGGCCTCATAAAATAAATAGAACCAGTGGGGAAATTAATCTATTTCAGCAGTGTTGGAAATCTGCACTTGTGTTTCATGAATCTTTTCAGACTCAGCCTCCCGCTACCTTATAATTAATATTCTAGAGTCTTGATCGCAGAGTGTACACCCATCACAGGAAAACTGTGCTGTTCTTTCTTTTGATATTTTTTTGTTCACACGCCAAGCACTGCTGTGCAGCCTTCTCAGGGGAATTCTATTTCAACTCCAGAAAGTTGTTAACATAAGGCTGAGCCTGTGCTGTGACCTTATTATGACAGCTTGTTCAAACTACCAAAGATAAAAGACAGGAGAAGTTCAGAAACCATGTCCGCTGTGCACGCTCATGGTCCTACAATATACTAACTTTGAAAATGGAGGGAACAATCCTAGACGAAAAACAAAAGCAGTCACTCACTCCTCAGCCCTTTCAGCTGTGTTAATCATCAGTGAGTGGGATGGCGAGGGGGTTTGAAACCTACAATTAATGTGTTATAATGAAGACATGGTAAATATTCAAACAGGAAAGATCCCATAAAACTGCATACCCTTTTGACTCAATTTGTTCATTTGGTATGGAATTCTCCCTACCAAATTTGAAATGAAATCATGGTGTTGGTCTACCATATGGTGAAGCTGTCAACATTGAATGGCCGGTATAAAATGGCTATATGATACAATACCAAGATAAAACAGTACCCCAAATTATATGAACATACTTACTAAAGCTTTGTCTGTGTTGTTTAATGTGGTGGAAAAATTAAAAGCAACCAAAATAATCAACAATGGATGCATGTTTTTCTTTATATTTATCATATGAAATACTATTTAATTTCTAAAATGGAAATTAATAAAGTTTATGATACAAATATGACACATTTATGATATAATTCATTCAAAATTGAAAGAAATAACATTAAAAGTGTAATTTTGGTTGCATTTTCATATAAGTGTCACAGTTTGGGCCACATTGACCTTTTGTTCTCCCCTCTTCTCATCCTCCAATCTCCAACTCACCTTCATAGTCCACCATTCTTCATGTCCTATATACACATAAATGATTTTATGTATCTATGTAAAATCTAGGATCCCAAATGGGAGAACAAGTGATATGCGTCTCTCTGAATCTCACTTATTTTGCTTCATGTGATGATCTTCACTTACATTATGTAAGTATCCCTGTGGAAATCTGGCTTAGAGACCTTCAGGTACATGCACAGAAATGTACTATGTTGTAGCTTTATTTTTAATTTTCTAGGTAACCTCCATATTGATTTCCATGCAGGATACACAAAGTTATGTTCCCACCAACAGTGTGTAAGGGTTTCCCCTCCCTGTGTGATTGCCTGGAGGTATTAATTTCCTTAAGATAGTCATTCTGAGTGGGTGAAATGGAATCTTAATACTATTTTAACATGGAACTCCCTGATGGATAGTAGAACATGTACTTGAGTTTATTGGGTCCTGGTTTTTGTATAGAGTGAGAAATATGGATCCATTTTCATTCTTCATTTTTATTTTTTGTAGTCTGGCTAAGTATTTTTCAACACTACATTTTCAAAATTCATCTCTTTGTTCCATTGATTCTTCTTTTCGTTTCCACTCCATTGATTTCTGTTCTGACCTTTGTTGTTTCATTCCATCTATTTATTTGTGGTTTATTTTTCCTTGTTTTTCCTTGATCCTGAGGTATTTCATTAAATCAGAACTCTCTGGGGTTTTTTTAATGTAGCTGTTTATAGCTATGAAGTTCCCTCTTAAAACTGCTCTCATTACATCCCATTGATTCTGATATGTTGTGTTCATATTTTTATTTGATTCTAGAACATTTTAACTTTCTTTCTGATTAAATTTTTTAGTGGGCAGTTGGAGATTGTATGCATGCCATATCCCTCATGTGGAAGTCAGAGAAAACGTGGCATGTTCTTTCTTTTATGTATTGGTTTATTTAATATCATCAATTTCTTTCCACTATAATATACATCCCTTCTCTTCTTTACCACTGTGTTACCAGGACCAAGATTAGTACCTCAAAAAAAATGAGATTTATTGAAAACAAAAGAAAGGATACATATCTAGAAGTAAAGGAGTTTTGACATAATTTATTTCTTATTTTTGGCTCGCCTTCAGAAGTCATATCTATACAGATTTGGTCAAAGTTTTAACCTAGTCTAACTTACATTGAACTGTTCAGTGCCCTGGTACCAGCAGCTCCTTCAGGACAAGCTTTATCTACCCAAAAGCTCCCTTGAATGTAGAAGAACTAATTAGTCATGCTGTATCATCTGAACCTACTGACCAACAAAAGTTGACTGTACTAGGGTTGAACAAAGGACTCTTAGATACTAGATGTGCTTACCTAATCATACTCTCTTGGGAGAATATGAATTACAACTACAGAAAGATTTGTCAGATAATGATAACCTACTATGCCTTCACAGAAATTATAAAAGTGATTTCACTTGCTGATCCTTAATTTAACTGCTTTGGAATATGTGAGACTTGTCTTGGGTTATGAAGGTTCTCTATATCTTGTGGTAAAATCTCTTCTGCTGGTGTGAAAGTCTGATTTTTATTTGCAGCCAAAGGAATTTTGTTCAAAACCATATTGAAAATAAAATCTCCTTGTTGGATGTAAAAAGTGATTCAAACTTACAAAAAATAAGAAAACTCTAGAAAAGTAGGTAGTGGAAAGTAGGCAAGTAGAAATGCAAACCAACTCAAATGTTAATTGTCATAGAAGAAAGCCTACTGGCTATTCAAATTTAGGGGCATAGCTATCGTGATCTAAACTTCTCTGGTCCTTCTACACTATTCAGCAAGATTCTGAGAACATAGTGGTATCTTGATAAATATTTTTGTATTATTGACTCCAATACTCTGAATTTCTTCCATTTTTTTCCCTTTATCTCTGCTTGCATATTTCTCTACAGGAGATGAG
Organism: Peromyscus eremicus; assembly: GCF_949786415.1. Lineage (NCBI taxonomy): Eukaryota > Metazoa > Chordata > Mammalia > Rodentia > Cricetidae > Peromyscus > Peromyscus eremicus. Next base: position 87,217,596 of record NC_081421.1, read on the forward strand.
ATTTGCTTTTTATATATTTAACAATACAAAACCTTAACACAAACCCCTCTAGTACCACCTAACAGTTATTATCTAAGTCATTTTCATCCTACTAGTTTATGTCTCTTGCTGAGCAGAGAGATGTCACCAAGAAATGAGGTAAGTATAGGTTTTAAATTATTGTGAAAAGTTAACTTTTAAGAGGATCAACAGACTGCTTTAAACATAAAGACTAAAAGGGCTTCAATAATCAATTGCTCCCTTAGCATCTGAAACAGTCATTACAGAAAGCCACAGTCTATTTTCCAAGTGAGAAAAAAGCAGTCAAACCAGAGCTTCAGCAGAATGATGAAAATGGGATGCTGGAGGCTATTTATTTTAAAGATTCTGAGTATTACAGAGCAGTCAATAAGATACAAATGCAAATTGTCTTGAGTTTCAGTCTGAAACATGTCAATAAAACTTGGCTGACTGAACATTATTTGTTATCATTTAGATGTGAAAATGTGAAAGACATACAATAGAAAAAGATAATACAGAATCTTTCATGTAAAGCTAGACTATGATTCCCATGAGCATCAGAAGTCTTCCTTGACTCAATATTTTCATGGTTTCCAGTTTGACATTATTCACAGAACACCATGGTTTTCTGTTGATCAAAAGAAATATTTGTAACACTGTGCACAGAATATTTACATACTCTACCAAAAAGACACTAAAAACGCAAAGAGTAAACAGTTTGCTCTTTGTTTCTAAAAAGCTCATTTTACCACAAATTGTAAGTTCAAACACTGCATCCATTTTAAACAAAAATAAAGTCATTTCAATGTTCTCTATGTGGAGGTTTGTACTGAGTTTCCACAGCTTTAGGTGTTTGTGCTTGTGTATGTACATTTCAAGTGTGTGCACATATGTATGCATGGGTGGAAACCATAGATCAGCACTGGGTATCTTTCTCTATTTTTGTTTATTTTTGAGACACAGATTTTCACTGAACCTGAAGTTTACCAATTCGGTAGCCTGGCTGGCCACCAAGCCTCAATATTTCTCCTCACTCTGCTTCCCAGTGCTGGGCTTCTAGACATGTACTGTTGCCCTCAGATCGTTACACAGGATCCAAATCCAGATCCTTATGCTTGTGCAACAATCACTTCACCAACTGAGGCATCTACCTAGGCTCTCCACGCATTTTTAACTGAGCTGATAATCCTCAGAAGTATAGCACTTTCTGGAGAAGTCCAACTTCCTGATTGTTTCCACAGAGCACAGTGGGTTAAAATGAACTAAAATGCTTCATATATAGTAATTGAAGCATCAACAAAATATATTTGACAACCCCTGGAGAAGAGATACTAGACACATTCCAAGTATGATTAGCATTCAAGATTAGTACAGTGAGAAGATTTTGAAGCTGTCTTTAATTAAATTTTTGCTGATACGGAGAGGGATTCCGATTTGCCTTATAGAAAAATCAAAGTAAAGAGAAACTATATTTAGATTTGTAGTACAGTAGCTAGAGCTTGCTTCAGCAAATTTTAAAGACTTCCTTCTGCTTTCCATCAAATAACCCCTAAAGTGTCATATTCTTGTTAGCTTTCCAAGCAAAAGCAAGAAATATTCTATTAAAAATTTTATAGCTGAGTAAACCAAGTCCCAAAGCACAATAAAAAAATACAGCAAAAAGAACAATAAGTTTTCACACTGTTACTTTATAAAATAAGTTTATTTCAGGTTATTTTGGCTTCTTTTTCCTATAAAAGTGAGTTGTGACCAGAATTGACCCAAATTAGACTTCAAATATTTCTCTATTTAAGCTATATCACTACTTCATGGATTCTTTCCAATAAAATGTCCTTGTGATTCTTCTACAAACTAAAGCTTGAAGGCGGAGGGTGCTGGAGAGATGGCTCACCAGGTATGAGCATTTATTGCTCTTGCAGAGACTCAGGGTTTGATTCCTAGCACCCCCATCAGGCAGTTAACAGTTGCCTGTAACCCCAGTTCCAGGAGTAGTTAACTAAAACAGCTTCTGTTACAGACCATCATCAAATTTTAAGTACCATCTGATACACTCCACAGAATTTAAACGTTGATAAAAGGCACATTCAGTTTCAGAAATGGTAAAGCATTTGCTCTGGGATCAAGAGGAGAACTGAGATCCAAGATTCTCTGTAGCAAAATGTTAATACACAGAAAAATCTGAGTCCAGTGACCCTCTTGACCTCTGATTGATCTTCAGATATAGGTAAGAAAAAGTAGAGAAAACATGAGATATTGCCAAAGTTCTAACTCCCTGAAAAGAGCATCAAAGTGTTTTTTAATAAGGCAATGCTGAGTTTAATCTTGCTGTGTCAGAAGTGTTACCTTAACACCTTAACAGACATGTAGCTGTTCCTCAGAGTAGGTAAAACAAAACCAGTATACTTAGAAGGTTCTTGATATTGACTTAATGTGGGACTTTCAATCCATGAACTTGGTTGAAGTATTACTTTCTCAGTAGCTGTGATAAAGTCCCCTAGCAAGAGCAACTTAAGGGAGAAGGGGTTTGTTTTGGATCATGGATGAGGTAGGGATGGCATGAGAACAGGTTGCATTGCATCCATAATTAGGCAGGCGAAAACAATGAATACCATTGCCCAGAAGACCTTCTCCTTCTTATCTAGTCCAAGACACCAGCTCCACTGTACCTGCCTTACACATCATGTGGCTCTTCCCACTCCAACCAGTTTAATGTAGAAAATCCCTCACAGGCATGATGAGAGCTTTGTCGCCTAAGTGATTTTAGATCCTTTCAAGTTGACAATACTAATCATCACAGTGTGTTGTGGATGATTGATTGATAAATAAAACACTGATTGGCCAGTAGCCAGGCAGGAAGTATAGGCAGGACTAGCAGAGAGGAGAATTGAGAGAACAGGAAGGCAGAGAGGAGGAGACGCCAGCCTGCCATCCAGGGAGCATCGTGTAAAGGCAGCAGGTAAAACCACAGAACATGTGGCGACATATAGATTAACAGAAATGGGCTGAGTATAAGAGTAAGAGCTAGACAATGGTAGGCCGGAGCTAATGGCTGAGTAGTTTAAATAACATAAGCGTCTGTATGTTTATTTTATAAGTAGGCAAGGGACTGCCGGGGCTTGGCGGGACCCAGAGAGAAAAACTCTAGCTACAACAGTGGGTCTTGGTAAGAATGTTCCCATATGTGTATACTATTGTCATAGCAAGACAAGGGATTTTAGGCAAGTTCAAATAGTCTTGAGAAGTAAACAGTGATTAGAAACTACTGTGAGTTGAGAAGTTACCTAATTGGGCATTGTCTAAATTGTTTTCTGTGGAAGGTAAGCAAACAATGAAGTTTCTTTAAGTGCTGATGTCCTCAGTAAGAGTTTTCTGGAATTTAGTAACAGGTTGGGAGTAAAAAGACATTAATTTAGAAGATCACGCTGTGTAGATGCAAATTCATCTCTCAAGGTCCATGGAAGCAAAGATCATAGAATAATTTACCCTAACAGAGACACTATTGAAGTTTAAACTGACTTCTGTTAATAATTGCATCCAGACCACAGCTATAAGCCGAGACACTGTTATGGTTGGAATCTGAGATATGCCATGAAGGCTTGCCACTGGATGAGATTTGAAGTGATAAGATTTGGGGAGTTCAGGGAACTAATCATTTGATAGAGTCATAATATGATGGGCTATTGAGAGGTGGTGGAAAATAGAAAGTATGGTCTAGACACATGCCTTTGAATGTCTTGCCTCTGATCCCTTCCTAGTATTTTTATATGTCTCTTAGCCATTGTGGATAAATAGTTTTCTCTGCCATGCTTTTCCTCCATGCTTCTGCCTTGTCGTGGGCATAAAAGGGATGTAATTAGGCAACATGGCTTCAAATAAATCTTTCATGCTCTAAGTTGATCTTTTCAGATATTTGTCACATCAATAGAAAGGACTAATACAGATGTTCCCAAGAGGCTGGGGGACACAAATAGCCTACTTATCTATAACAATATTCAATATTTCCTAGGAACACTATACATATCCTTCCTCTACTCCAAACAAAAGAAGAACCACATAACTTGCAATGTAGCATCTTTGCTCCATAGATGAGCCATTTAGACTTCTGATACCTTTCAGTACACTGAAGACATAATGCCCTATGCCTAAATCAGACACCACAAGAATAAATGTTGGGAATCTGTTCTCCTTTCTTAGATTCACTTCCTAAAGAGCTCCAGAAATATCATATACACTGAAATCCTAGCTATGATACTTACAAGCTAAATGAAACATGTTATTTAACAAGCATCTGCCTGAATTGCCTCATCTGTAAAATGGGAATAATAGTAGTCACTACATAGGAGGCTATTGTAAGGCTAAAATAAACTAAAAACAGGAAGTAGTTTAAGGAGTGCTGTAGCAAAAGATCATTAAACTGCATCTTCGGGTCATTGCTGGCTTTTGTATAACATACTTTTCTGACTGATATACAAATCTTGTATTTATTTATGAGGTATCCTTTGTTTCAATACCTATATAGTCTGAACAATGTTCAAATCAGGGTAAATGTATCTATCTTCTCATTGATCATTTCTTTATAGTAAGAAATCCAAATGGCCAGCCCTGAAAACATATACAAGTAATATTATGTAAACTGAAAAGGTTATATTTAGTAATATATATGTATATACATTTATATATGTATACAATAATAATTAATGGGAAAATAGACCATGAGTTTGAAAGAGAGAAAGGAAGGTTATAGAGGAAGGTCTAGAGGGAAGAAAGGAAAGGGAGAAATGCTGTAATTATATTATATTCTTAAAATTTAAGTGTGTAAAAAATAAATAAAAGATGATTCTGGGAGTGTAGGAGGGGTGGTTCATATCACTATCACCACACTTTTCCCAAGCTCCAAGTCAGACAAAAAGAAGAAAATGAGCACCTAACTTTGCTATGGAGCCAAAAACAAGTTTAACCCAGTGAATCTTTCTCTCAATTGGTCTCCGGGTCTAGAATCAACCTAGTACCAGGTCAAGACTTACAGCCCAAGGGACTACAGGAATTAATATATGAAACACATAATAATAAAATCAGCCACACATGTGAAAAAGCTGTAAAATAAAAACCCAGAAACTAAAGAAGGAAATTGAGGAACATGGAAATATATGTGTATAGACTAGGAGAATTAAAAGTCTTAAAACCTGCATGACTGGGTCTTGAGGGAGGTTGATTCCCAATTTTCTAAGAAAGCATCATATTGATTTCCAAAGTGGCTGTACAAGTTTGCATTCCCACCAACAGTGTAGGAGTGTTCCCCTTGCTCCACATCCTCTCCAACATAAGCTGTCTTCAGTGTTTTTGATCTTAGCCATTCTGACAGGTGTAAGATGGTATCTCAGAGTCATTCTGATTTGCATTTTTCTGATGATTAAGGATGTTGAGCAATTCTTTAAATGTCTTTCAGCCATTTGAGCTTCTTCTATTGAGAATTCTCTGTTTAGCTCTATAGCCCATTTTTTAATTGGACTGTTGGGTATTTTGATGTCTAATTTCTTGAGTTATTTATATGTTCTGGATATCAGCCCTCTGTCAGATGTGGGGTTGATGAAGATCTTTTCCCATTCTGTAGGCTGTTGTTGTGTCTTGTTGACCGTATCCTTTGCCCTACAAAAGCTTCTCAGTTTCAAGAGGTCCCATTTATTAATTGTTTCTCTCAGTGTCTGTGCTACTGGTGTTATATTTAGGAAGTGATCTCTGGTGCCAATATGTTCAAGACTACTTCCTAATTTCTCTTCTGTCAGGTTCAGAGTAACTGGATTTATGCTGAGGTCTTTGATCCACTTGGACTTAAGTTTTGTGCACGGTGACAGATATGGATCTATTTGCAGTCTTCTACATGTTGACAGGCCCTCTGGATAAGTGAGACAGTTGATTAGCTTGAACTGTTTAGGAGGCCCCAGGCAGTGGGACCGGGACCTGTCCATGGTGCATGAGCTGGCTTTTTGGAACCTAGGGCCTATGCTGAGACACTTTGCTCAGCCTTGGTGTAGGGAGGAGGGGACTGGACCTGCCTCAACTGAATCTATCAGGCTGTGCTGACTCCCTAGGGGAGACTTTGCCTTGGAGGAGGTGGGAATGGGGGGTGAATTGGGGGGGAAGGCTGGAGGATGGGAGGAGGGAGGACAGAGGAATCCATGTCTGATATGTAAAATTAAATTAATTATAAAATAAAAATATTTAAAAGAACCCTGCATGATACCAAAAAGGTCTTTCAGATAAACATGATCCTTATCAAAAGTCAAGGAATGTTTTCACAGATATAGAAATAAAGACTATCATAAATGTGTATGGAACCACAAAAGGGGTTACCTAGACAAAACAATTTGAATAACAAAAACAAAGCTGGAGTCACCAAAATATCTGATCACAAAATGCACAAAATTACAAAAGTGCACAAATCTGAACAAAATGGTATGGGGAGAAAACAGATCATGGGGCAATGGAGGAGAATGCATTGCAGGAATAAATTCATGCATCCGTAGTCAATTGATCTTCAACAACAATGCCAAGAACACATAAGAGACACACATGTCTCTTGAATAAATAATTTTGAGAATGATGGATATACATAAAATTAGACCCTTCATAGAATAGACAAAATTATCTCAAAGTATATTTAGAGACATAAAGACATATATTATTACATAAACTGTCTAAGCAAATGCAAAAAAATAGAGAAAAGTTTATTGACATTGTTCTGAGCAATGGTATTTCTACTTGGTTTCAAAACACAGGAAGTAGAAACAAAGGAAGTAAATTTGATTTCATCAAACTAAAAGCTTCCATATAGAAAATAAAATAATAGAATGAAGAAACAACCTAACATATGGGTCAATATTTGTAGACCATATTGCTGAAGGAATTATATAAAATGTAGAGAAACTCAATGACAAAGGAAAAAAGATAATTTAAAAGTCAGAAAGAGAATTGACTAGATTGTTCTCAAAACCAACATGCAATCACCCAACAGGTATTTGAAAACAAACAAAAACAAAATACAAATATAACTCTCTGCCTTACCAACTGCCATGGGAATACAGACAAAGAAGACTTGGTTATCACTTGTTAGAATGTCTACTGTCCCCAAAAAGGAAAGAGAAGAAAGAATGGAAAGAATGGGGGAAGGGAATCTTTGAAGATGGTGTCATGGAATAGCATTGTTCCAGTCATCACATAAAACAGTCTTCAAAAGGGTGAAAACACAGCTATCATGTATTCCAGCTATTCCATTTCTGTCCACACATCCAAAGAAAATGGAATATGTATTTCCATGACATATCTGCATTCCCATCTTCATTGCTACATTATTCAATGAATATGTCAATATCAATGACAAAGAAAATTTGACCCATATATGGACAAATATATGAATTTTTTTCAGTCTTAAAAAGGAGTCCATGCCTTTTGCAATAACATGGACAAACACTGACTGTGTCATAATGAAATAACCAGACACAATAAGAGTCATGCTGCATAATCTCACTTACAAGCAGAATCTTAAAAAGTGGAACTCAGAAAATTATGGAGTAGAATCACAAGTATTTGGGGTTTAGGAACTAGAGAAATAGGAATACATTAACTAAAGGGCACACAGTCTTAGCAAGGCAACACAATCCAGTCCTGGAGACTCCAGCATGGTGACCACAGCTAATATTATTTTTCATGATACAATCAATATTTGTGGGAGTAGATTTTAAATGTTCTTAATAAAAACTTAATCATATAAGATGATGAAGCTACTAATTAGCTTGGTTCTGGTAGTTCTTTTACTATACATATATGTATACAGTATTTTATATAACACAAACATCTTTTTTTTTTCTCTTTCACAACTGAGACTTTATTGGTTGAGTACACAGACATTTCAATTCTTAAAACATGGACCCAAACTCTAAGAGTCAGACATTGTGTTCACGTACCCAAAAGAGCCATGTGTTTTTTCTCTTTGAACTTATTCCAGTGATGTTCCAGCCTAAACTTGGCAAGTATTCCCTAAGACCTCACATAACAATCAAATGCTCACAATCCTTAATTCCACTGACTCACAATTTTATGCCACATACAGTACATATTCAAAATTTCAATCTTTCACAGCACATTATCACAATTGTTAGGAAAATGGACTGCCGTGACCAGAGACAGTTCTGACAGGGCAAGGACCGAGGAGTGGTTTTTAGGATACAGTTCTACTAGAAACATGAGACCAGAAATAACTGAAAATATTCCAGACACAAATGCACGGCCAAGACTCCAAGTATGCTTTGTGTTGTAGGATATAAAACTAGCCCCCTCTACGGAATGTTATGGTGACCCCCGAGACACTCACAGCCTCTCCTGATTCAGTATCCTGCTCTTTTCTGGTTGTACCAAAAAATAAACAACCAGCAAGTGATTTAACCTCTTAAAAAAATCATTTACACTTAAAAAATGGGATGAGGCGGGACTTCCTCCCACCTTTTAAAACTGTTTCTAGAGCTACTAAAAAACTCGCATTTACAAAATAGTTGATAAAAATATTCCTCTGGATTGTACAAGAAGGGAGGCGGGGACACTGACAGACACGATGGATGGTTAGTCGGACTTGGCTTCTTTCTCTTCAACTTCAGAGGCTGGACTCTGGTTCTCAGCCTCTCCGTTTTCTGCAGGCACGTCTGTGGTCTGCTGGTCAGCCACCTCAGCCTGTTTGCCCTTTGCTCCCCTCTTCCCTTTGGTTTGCACTTTTTTGTCTGACGGTTTATCCTTTGCCGCGGCCTTCTTCGGCTTCGCGTCCACCTTGGCAGGGGCGGGCTTGGCCGACAGCCTCGAGGAGCGCCGCTTGGGCTCCGCCTTTGCCGCTCCGTCCGCGCTAACCTTCCTCTTGGGCATCGTGGCGGCGCTGGGTGGGAGGCGCGTGCGAGGCCGAACCCGTCACGGAGCTACGCCGCCTCGGCCGCCACCCAACACAAACATCTTATATGTCAATTACGCCTCAGTAAAACTGTCAAAGGAAAGATGTGGAGAGTCCAAATCTAAATCATCTTCTTTTTAAAAGCAGTGTGAGGTTTTAATAAAGAAAGTAAAAGTAATGTATGTTTTTATCCCAATGCAAACAATGTATTTTTCAGTTGTTCAGATGCAGCTGTATATATGAGAGCTAAATATTTCTCTTACTCCAATTTTAACAGAAATTTGATGAATGTGAGACTAAATTATCACATATAAATGCACAGATAGTGATTATTTTGTATACTTCATGTTTCTCTGTCTTTTTGTCATTTCTAGAATTATGCTTCCTTACAAATTCTTTCTCCCATGGAAAGAAATAAACTATTCACACCACGAATAAGGCTTTCTATAATTTTATCTAATGTTGAAAGATACATGGGACTCTTCAGACCCAGGTTGGTGCTGAACCACAAGATTCCAAAGGAAGAACACTTGAAATGTTTCCCAGAAGTGGTGCTGAATTGTCTTTTGAAGAATGAGTGATTATAAGGAGAAGTGGAGGTTTATAAACCAGAAAGTGCTGCATTCAACCATACGCAAGATCCACAGATAGCAGAAGAACAGTTTCTTCCTTAAAATTTCCCAATACTCATCAAATAACAGAGCAAGGGATCGAACTCCTCTGTTTGACCACCTCCATGTGCCCTGTCCACTCTGGCCCAACTTCAATTCAGTAAGCACTTCCGATGGAGGAAAATGAACATACGTTTTCTTTTAAAAAATGTTTTCCCACCTTCCATCTCCCTCTGCATCATTCTCTTGTTTATCAGATGAATTCCATCATTTAGTCCTCTCATCTCCTTGGGCTCTGTTTCAGGTGTCACTGTGTAAGTGAGAACCTATTGCAAAGCAAGGTCAATTCTACATTAAAATTCTGGCATTCAGCATTTAGAAGACTAAAAGCTAAGCCATTTTAAAGAGATGGAAAAAAATGGCTTCAAACTTAAATCTCACTATCAAGAGTATTTTTTTTTGCTTTGTTTTGTTGTGAGTTTATAATCTCTTAAGGCCAACTTTTAAAGAAACTGAGGAAATTGATGGGGGAGTAAGAATAATTTAGAATTCTCCATAAAGAAAAAAACTAACAGCACCTTTAACACATAGAAGGGAAAAAAATTAAGAAAAATGCTTAAAAGTGAACACTGCTTGGCTTGTTCTCCCACTCCTAGCAATCCCTAAGAGCTTCTCAATTAGCCCAAAAAGAAATATAAATGTAAATATCTTCCCTCCACAGACAGGCACATCCTGAATATCATGACAGAAACCTTAGCTTGCATGCATGCAGGGACATAGTCACAGAGGGTAGCCCTCCACTGGGTGATTAGATCCCATGAGAAAGAATCAAGTCCAGAGTCAGATTCTTTCTTTACAGAGATGGTCTTTACAGAGATGGTCCCTGGCAGAACAGGCCGCTTGTCTTCATTTCCCTTGAGGAACACAAGAAGGTCAGCAGCATCACAGGAGGTCAACACCACCACCTTCCCCATAAATTCCATCATGTGTGGCAGCTACATAACCAATAATCCCATATTTTCTTAGCTGTTACCTGATTGTCTCATTATCTGAATCAAAAAACAATGACAAAGTACAACCAATGGGAATTTCTGCTCTGTTTTGGATCTTATTATTTTCTCCTTTATATCATCTTGAATGTAACACTCTTTCACTTTGACACATTGAAGTTTATGCAGCAGCAAAATACATCCACATGCTGAATCAGTTCCTCTCTTGAAATGAAGATCCTTTCCTTGATCGAACTCTAGCCACATTTCTCTGAGACTTCTGTGACTCTGCCTTAAAAGCTGCAGGTTCAGCACGTCCCCAGCCCAACCCTGAGGCTCCAGCCAGCACTGGAATTTTCCATTTCAAGGACACACTCTTCAGATGGCCCTAGTTCCGCTTTAGGGTGTCTGCCTGAGACAGCTCAATCTTGCTCTTCATTCTAGACAATTGAGGTACTTCATTCTCCTCCCAGCCTACTAGTCTGCTCAAATATTTGTGCTATGACTTCACTTCTTCTCCTGATAATCCACCAATTAAAATGTTTAAATTCTGGGCTCTGATAGAGACCCTTCTTGTTTTCCCCTTTCCTACCTCAGTCCTCTTTTCAAATGCCCAAGTCAGGCTGGTGAAATGACTCAGTAGGTAAGGGTACTTGCTGCCAAGCTTATGACCTTAATTCCATGCATGGGATCCACGTGGTGGAGAGAACTGACCCCTGCAATTTGTCCTCTGACCCACTTGCACACTGTAACATGAACATGTGGAAACACACACACACACATACACACACACACACACACACACACACATAAAATAAAATAAAAATGTAATAAATTTAGACAATAAACATATTTTTTTTTAAATTTCCCATCACATTTGTATAAAACAAGGCTGAGTTTGATCATCCTCTCCCAATGCAATTTTAGGAGATACAGAACATATCATCCTAAAATATGACACTTTGTATGAGAACTGTTTAAACGGAAAGTAATTGAGGAGAATTAGATCACTGTAAATCTCTCTGACTTCCCATTTGTCTAAAGGGAAAGCACATACTTGTAAACATGCCCCTTTCCTTTTTTTGCCAGAGATGATATAAGTTAATAAGCACAGAAAATTCCAGAGCTTCATCATGTCACAGAGAAAGAGAAAAGGCTGCATTACAAACTGTCTACTAGCCTTCATCTACCCAGGTATCTTTCCCCAGGTATTTTCCTTCTGAGCATTTACTGCTCTAGAAACTCAAAGTCCTTTGACCTTGTCTTAAAGTTCCCTAAAACATTACTGTTCTTTTTAAAATATGAATATTTACACAAATGAGGTCAGAGGCCAACCCTGGGGAGGCAGTTCTCTCTTTGCAACAAGTGGCACCCCATGAACAAATGGAGGTGGTCATACTTGGTGGCAAGGGACTTGACTCACTGAGCTATCCTGCTGGTCCCTTACTGTTCTTCTTAGAAGATGTGATATGAGCCCATGTTCTAACCACCTGTCATGCCCACTCCTGCTGCCATAAGAAAGTTCCACTGAGTGGGGCAGGCTTTGAAGTCTCAGATGCTCAAGCCACTGCTTACCGATCTGGATGTAGAACTCAGACCTCCTCCAGCACCATGTCTACCTGTACACTGCCACCCTTCCCACCATAATGATAATAGACCAAACGTCTGAAACTGTAAGCCAGCCCCAATCAAATATTTTCCTTTATAAGAGTTGCCGTAGTCATGGGGTCTCTTCACAGCAATAGAAACCCTAACTAACTAAGACAAAAGTTTAGGGGCTTGTAGCTAGCCTGGGCTATCGTAAAACATGGCCTTAAAAACAGACAACTAGAAAAAGAGGCAACAGTGTAGGACAAAAGGCAGAAGAACAAAAAAAGTGAGAATGTCACATTTCACTGGAGTCAAACACAAGTTCAAACTCTAGAATAGCCTACTAAGTCATTTCAGGTAGTAGTTATCTATCTCATCTGAATCTTGATTTACTTTTTTAAAATTGCTGAAGTAATTCCTAATATAAAGGATGGTAATAAAAATGAACAAATTTATATAAATTTAAAAGAATATCTGTTTCATTAATATCAGTGGCATAAGCTTTTGCTTCCCCAAAGCCAAAAGATTTGCTGGGTCCATCCTCGTGCTGATATGCTATTTATTAATTATTAGTCTGAGTCTGGCTTGGGGTTAGCCACTTTGTATGCACTATTTCCCATCATCCCCACTCCAGCCTAATGAGAAAGTTTCCACTATTAGAATCTAGTAACTTATTCCCCCATTACAGAGACAAAACAAGTAGCCATGGGTCACCAACCCAAGTTTATAAGGCTCCAAAGACTGTCAGCCTGATCGCCTTGTCTACACAATAATAATAATAATTTTGAAACAGAAATTCCAATTTCGATTTCCAATTTTATTCTTAGATACACAGCATATTAAACTCTTCTTTGTGTCCTTTCCCTGAAGAATAATGGGAACAACAAAAATCCAAAGTAAGCGCACAAGTCAGGCACAGGAGGTGTAGAAACCCCAGATTGCAATTCTGATACAAGCTAAAGCACCTGCTTCTCAGACTCCACAGTCAGAACAAGAGATTATCACCCTTTTGTGGTTCTGTTGCCACGGACTCCGGAATGCAATCAGAGAAGGCCAAGTCAAATCAGTTAGTTGAAAAACGAGTCAGAGCTCCTCTGAAGTCGTCAATCCTATGACTGTTTAGTCTGAAATTAGATTAGTTTCGTACTGTTGACATGCCGTAGCATGTGGATGTCCTTGATACTTGGTGATCACATTATTCAAAGAGGCTAGCTTTGCTTCTATTTAATAAGATCACATCATAAAATGTCAAATGACTGATTCGAGGGATTCCAGGAACAGATTCTCTATCTTCATAAAGTTCAGGAAATTCAATTGTGCCAGTTTAGAAGTGTGTTAGATTTTTGAGGAGGGTATTTTCTTTTTTTTTTTTTCTCCCATTTTTAAATTAGAGAAATCATGCACACATTTGTTTCCCTTACCCTTGGAGATTATAAATACCAGAGGCACCTCATTTTTACAGAGGATCTGCTGTCAAGAAGCAATGAAGTGCAAATGGAAGGCAATTGAACTTAGCAATTTGTTTATTCGGGAAGAAAACATCTGGAAGAAAAAGAGAGTATTTTAATAATTAGTCAGTCATGTTAGATAAGGGGCATTCTAGTGTACGATCTAGCTTTGTAGTAAGGAGAATGACACTTTGCGTGATGGAAGATTAGCAATTAACCTTCGAATTTAATAAAGGGAATGAACAAAAAATGTTCCAGAAAATTATGAAATAGGCGATGGTTTTGAATTTTATTCATTAAATCTCCAGAGTTAAGATAATTATTTTTGAACGTTTTACAGATTATATGTTTTGAGGACATTCACAAATGAAATGTTCCTTATTTGGGCCAATTCTAAGAGAGTGTATTTAGGAAATAATAAACGAGCATAGTAATCATTGGAAACTATAATCTAAGTACTGGATCAGATGTTCTGATCACCCTTCACTTCAATCTTTATAATCACTATAAAGTAGCAAAAGAATGGAGGTAACAGCACTGGTAAGATTGCTCAGTGTTTAAGAATGCATATTGTTGCATCAGACGACCTAAGTTCTGTTATCAGCACTCATCTTGGGCAGCTCACAACCACCAGTAACTTCAGCTCCAGGGGGATTTGGAGCCTCTAGCCTTCATAGGCACTTACACTCATGTGCACATATCTACACACACACACACACACACACACACACACACACACACACACACACATAATTAAATAGAAATGTAACATTTTAAAGAAGAGAATTAAACTCTTCTGTAGTTAGTGTGAAGTCCAGTATAAAGAGCAGTCTCCAAGGCTTTACTGTAGAGGATTACTGTCTTTAAATATAAAATTACTTCACCATTCACTTAGGCCAAAACATTTCTTTGAAATATAGAAGCCATAATAAAGAAGACATAGAGCCATACAACATTAAAATAGGAGATGGTGGCTACAGTCTAGTGAAATCTGAGCCACAGGAGTTAGGAATAGTGACTTGCATACGAAAGCAAATCTTTGTCTTTTGCCATTTGTCAACAAATGGAGAACTTGACTTCTTCTGTTGTAAGAAAGCATTCAGATTCTAATTTCAGAAGAATTATCCCAGATGTCAGAAACTTTGCATTTAAAGGCCTAAAAAATCTAGACAATGAAATAAATATACTGATTATACTTTAGGTAAGTCTTCACCAGTGTGAAAGGTAAAATCAGGATGATAAAGTGAGGTTGATTTTTGATGTCTGGAGTGATGAGTACCATGAAAGGGAATCACAGAGGAAAAAGAACTAAGAAGAGGGGGGCATGGTGTTGTATTCCCATAATTCCAACATGCAGGGGCTTTTACAGCACAAAGATTGTAAATTCAAGACCACTCTGAGATATATAGCAAATCTTCTTCTCAACAATAACAAAAAGAGCAAAAGAATGTTGAGAAGAAATCAAGATGGTTTGCTAAAACTTCTGTGTTTTGATTACTCATCAAAAAAACATGATATACAGAGGTACTGAATCAGAATAACCCAGCAGATGTGGCCCAGACATGGTGGTCTGCACTGTGAATGTGTGTTGGTCATGATGGCTGCCATTGCTCCTGCTGTTGCAGCTTTTTCACAAGAGACTCCTGCTGAAGGAAAACATTTGAGAGTGTAAAGTCTTTGCAAGCCACTGCTGAGTTACTGCTGGACTTCCAACATCCAGACAAATAAGTCCAGATAAAGGAAATTTTCTTACTAAGCATAGGCCATTTTTCTTCTTCTTTGATCCCATAGATGTGAATATAATGAGATTTTATCACAAGCACTTTATTCTATTGTTACTTGTGCCAGAGAGATGGTGCATTACAGACTCTTGGCTTTGATGTAGACAATGAAACTTTCTAATAGATTGCCAATTGCTTTGACACAAAAGCTAGAGAAAATGTATCTCATCTGAAAGCCTTGTTCCCAATCTGTCTCTAGCATCGCAGCTGTCAAATTTGGCCCCTAAACTGCCTGCTCTTGATTAAAGGAGCGAGCCAAAGAAAGAGTAATAGTCTGCCAAGTTAGGTGGCCATAATCCTCAATATTGGTAATTACACTGCAAATACATTGAGCTTTGTTGTTGAAGTTCAGGAAGTGCTACTTTGGCTTCTTCTATGCCAAAGTTGTTTCCAATCTTTCCTAGACTCAAAAACTTAAATGTTCTCAAGCATCTCCTACAGCTAAATTACCCTTTCTGGAGGTTTGGTCAGATCACCTAAGGCAGCTTGTACTGAGGGTGGTCATCTGAGAAAATTTTAGGCAATCATAGAAAATCCCTCATCTGTTTCATTTTCTCAGGAAGGAAGTCAGTCTTAATACGTGTCTTTATGAGAAGCGGTCTGAGGTCTCAGCTCCTAAAGGTCCTTAGTTCTGAGATTTCATCATGAGCAAAAGAGTTCACCTGCTTCTCCTCCTCCAAACCAGCAAAAGAATGAAGCCATCTTATGGTGTTGCCAGATGTGGATGACAAGCACATTGAAAGCCCCTTTTTACTTAACCAATTTCTCCTATCTCTGGCAGTAAAAATGGGCTGTTCTTCACTTTCCTCTGTCAGATTGAAGTTAGAGCTACATTAGCAGCTGTGTCTCTCCTTTTATTTTTGAGTTTTCATCCTAAATAATAGGATGAGTTTGCTCAGATTTCTATATTCTATTGGTGAACACATGACCTCACTTCCCAATCAAACTTTCAAAGTGTGTGTGTGAGACAGTCTTCTGACTGTCCTGCTGCTCATGTAGCAACATCACATAGCAGTTTTCACAGACTCTGAAGAGGACTCAATAATTCAACACCTCTGCCACTATTGGCATCTCTTTATTTACCCTGGTTGAACTATTCCTCAACTATCTAAGAGATAAAACACAAGAATAATTGCATTGAATTCTACGCTGAACTAATCAAATCAAATACATATCCACTGGATCCACACGATGGTTTGAAGATCTCTCCCACTAGAAACCATCTTTACAGTTTAAACTCCACTCATTTCAAGCCTCCCACAGAAACTATTTTGAAACTGTCACATTTTAAAAAAAACCACATTGGCCGGGTGGTGGTGGCGCACGCCTTTAATCCCAGCACTCGGGAAGCAGAGGCAGGCGGATCTCTGTGAGATCGAGGCCAGCCTGGGCTACCAAGTGAGTTCCAGGAAAGGCGCAAAGCTACACAGAGAAACCCTGTCTCGAAAAACCAAAAAAAAAAAAAAAAAAAAAAACCACATTGATCTGTGGTTGGCATGTTAAATGAATAAAAAAATTCTTTAATAAAAAAGGAAGAATATACAGATGAAGAACATAATATTTTCCATGTTTTGAACTTTACAATTTGCTGAAAGTGAAAATAACACAGTTTCCTCCATATTTTCAGCAGGGTGAACAACTGTATTTACCTGAAGACATGCTAGAATGGCCTTCATGGCATATCCAGATCCTCACCAACATCCCAGCCACATGAATACCCATCCATCCTTTATCTCACATCTAAAATTTAAAGTGAAATAAGAAAAAAAATAAAAACCAACAAAATCAAGTAAGATGAAGCAAACTAACGGAAGACAGCCCAAGAAAAAGCACATGAAACACACATATATGCAGAGACACACGTGGACCTATAAAAATACAGCATCAGAAAGCATAATATGCTCTTCACATTGGCATAAAAGCCAGGACAGAGCATTAGGTCTGACATGGGCGTGACCATGGGTCTGCAGTTGCAGCGTTGCCTGGGCAACCTCCCAGTCTCTGCATTACCACCTCCTTCCATCCATAATCAGTGACAACGTCCACTATGTAAACCCTTTATGGTGGGATAAATAAAATAGAAAACAAGGAAGGAGTAAAGCATGGATTACGCATATAATAATAATGAGCAAATGTGGCAGGAAAAAGCATATGAGGACAAATGTAAGGCATATGACCATGGAAACAGTTGCATCACAGCAGAATCAAAGTGTAATGCATTCTAGGACAGAGCACAACAATTGCAGAGACAGATAATTCTGCAGAATCAGATGTAATTGATTCTCATAAAAACAGTGACATTCTTTCATGAAGACCTTCATGTAGTAAAATACTGAATGAACTTTCCTCTGGTTTTCTCAGGATTGAAGAAGACAAATCAGAGGAAGAGGCACCACACCTAAGGTCTAACATTGCTGCCAGAGGCAGTACCAACTATCATTTATCAGAGTAGCACGGAAAATACAGTATGTGTGCTAGGATTCCATGGACACAAAATGCTAGCTTTAATTTTTTTCTAATTACAGGAAAGCAGGTGGGCTTAGGCATCTGAATACTTCATTACCAACTGTGCGTTGTTAACAACTCTGCATCATAGAATAAAAAGTACATGTTAAAGCCATTTAAAAATATTGAAAACATTCCTTCCCCACATTGCTTTATCCAGGCAGCACCAAAATTTAGGAAGTGATATCTTGAAATCTGTGGCTTAAGATGTTGATTCAAATATTAATCTCACCAGAAAGTAATGTTTATTGTCACAGATGTGCCCAAATGCCTTTGTGGACACTGATGATATATGGGTTGTTATGCATACTTAGCAGCAAATAGCATTATAAAAGAGGCTCTTTGACCTTGAGTGCAAAACCAAGACAAAACCAAAAGAACACCCCTAAGTTAATACTACATGGTTTCATTTTCCTATAGAGTCATATACAACCCAGTCAACCATGAAAGAAGTATCCATACCTTGCGTTTGGAAGCCTGACACATTAATAATATCAATATTTATTGTAATTGTCATTAGTAGTAGTATGAATAGTAGTATGACTTGTCATTTATTAGATACTTATCATAAGCCAAACACTATATTGAATGCATAATGTATATCCATGATGTTCATAACTGAATGCTTGAAGGAACATTGCTTATATTAGAAACCTCATTTCTATAAATAGTCAAAGTATACACGGTTTTCTATGAAGGTTCCTTCTTAAGCTAGAAGGTAAGAACTTGCCTAAATATACAATCATCATCTTTCTAGAAGAAGAAACTAGATGATCACTGTCTTTGAGGAAATAAGTCATGGTTATTTTCAACTGGTCAAAGAGACTATAAGGAATAAAGCCCAAAGGAGTAAACATGAAAAAAGAAAAATAAATATTTTAATAATAAATCTATAGGAAAGATAGGAACACTAAAGACTCAAGTAGGACTCATTATATTGTGTAAATTAAAAAAAAGAAAAAATAAACTATATTAAGTGGCTAAGCAAGGAAAGGAAAGGACTCTGTATCATACTAAACATGGAGAAAATCAAAACAGACTAGGTAAAAGATGGAGCTTACACTCTGAATGTGTATTCATTAAGAGCTTAGTATTTAAATTGGCATGCCTTTGTATGGTAATGGGTCATCCATGTTAAAAGCATGTATAAAATAAACAATCCATTCTGTGATTGCATAGATTTTCAGCAGTTGAATGTTAAGTAATAACCTTTTTGAGATTCAGCATTATCATTGCACAATGAAAATTAATCAAACTACTTTGCCACAATAATACATTTTTATAACATAAGGAATTAGATCATTGAGAGGAAATTTTTTTAAATAATAGAATATCACATAAGTGTAGAACACTTTTCTTCTTGTTGGAATGCAGCTATCTGCAAACTCTTGTTCCTATACTACCACCCTTCATAAGGTTATGAGACTACATTTAAAAAATGGTATCTTTACCTCAGTGACTGGCCCTAAAGAGTATGAAGAGAATGGACCAAAAGATTCATGTGGAAGTGCTGCCTGAAGATAGAAAATTTGAACAGTTCCTTTTTATCTCCATTAATAAATTTAGTCATTTATTCATTCTATGGTTTTTCTCTCATGGGAAATTACGAACTTGTTTCTACATCTTCTTTATAAGAAGATATGAATAGGATAATGACTCCTTGAATGTTGGCTGTAATGAAATCAATTTCTAGATAGACTTTTGGGAGCCTATACAACTTAACTATGCCTTTGTATCCAGCAATGGAACAGTAAGTGATCAATAAATGGTAACTCATACCACTGTTCTCATACCATGAAAAATAATTTTATTAGTAGCTATGTCTTACATTCTCCCTGACAAATTCTCTCCATGACCAAAGTTTAATCACAATTCTTGGACTCCACCAAGGCCCAGTCCTCAGGTAGTCTTCCAAGAACCCATTTTTAGCAAGAATCTTATCTTCCACCTCATTGGATGTCATCATCTTAAGATGCTATATGAGCATCTGGTCTACCTTTTACAAGAATTCATTAGGTTCACTAACCCAATCTCTCCTGTATTTGATGTTCCTTGTTAATAACTTTCCATCCATCAGTTTGTC
Source organism: Peromyscus eremicus (assembly GCF_949786415.1). Lineage (NCBI taxonomy): Eukaryota > Metazoa > Chordata > Mammalia > Rodentia > Cricetidae > Peromyscus > Peromyscus eremicus. The sequence goes on from NC_081421.1 coordinate 87,237,532, forward strand.
TATCCTACTCTGCTTTGTGGATATAAATTCCTATTTTTTCTTGCTGTATTCAGAGTTGAGTCAGCTTCTTTCCCCAACTGCAAATATCCATAGCAGTCATGCCCACACTGCTGCAGTAGTCACACATAGTCTTGTAGTTCTAAGAAGAGTAATTGGGTCTTTTCTTTCACATGACTAAATGACAAAAGTCTTCTATCTCTTTAGTCACTCTCCTTCAGCTTCTATGGATGCTAAAAGTATAGACATCTGGCTCTTTCTTAAATTCAGCTAGGATATATCAAAGTATCTTTGTCAGATATTGTATTTGAGAAAGACAGCCCAGGATAGGTTTATCTGGAACATGCATGAACTTTTCAGGTTTGAATTTAATGTCAACTCTGATTGCTAGTGCTCCATCTATCCATCTGAAACTTGAAAGACTAAAAATTCTGGAAGAAAACATAGGCAGGACCCAATAAGATGCAGGTGTAGGAAAGGACTTTCTGAACAGGACTCTATTAGCCAAGGAATTAAGACCAACAGTTGACAATTGGGACCTAATAAAGCTAAAAGGCTTTTGCACACCTAAAAAAACAATCCAGTGAAGAAGAGACCCACAGAGTGGGAGAGACTCTTTTCCAGCTGTATTCTGACAGAGGATTAATAACTAGATTATACAAAGAACTCATAAAATGAAGAGTCAAGGAAATAAATGATCCAATACAAAAAAAATAGGCTGGGATCTAAACAGAAAGTTCTCAATAGCATAAATTAAAATACTATGAAATACCTCAGAAATTGCTTATCATCCTTAACAACTTAGGGAAATGTAATTTAAAATAACTTCGAGTTTTCATCTCACTACTGTTAGAATGGCTATCAACAAAACAACTGGCAACCAAAGTTGACTTGGTTGTAGAAAAAGAGGAACCCTCATTCACAGCTGGTGGAACTACAAGTTGTTGCAGCTACTCTGGAAATGGAGAATTCTTAACAAAAAAAAAAAAACTAAAAACTAAAAATAAATCCAACCAAGTGACCCAGCTATACACTTCTTGGCATATGACCAAGGGACTTGACATAGTCCTCCACAGATACTTGGTCATCAGTTCTCACTGTTGCCCTATCCAGAAAATATCCAGGAGAAGGAAACAACTTATGTACTTCAATGAATGGATAATAAAAATGTGATGCATATACACAGTGGGATATAATTCTGCTCTAAAGAAAAGGAAAATCATGAAATTTGCAGATAAATAGATCTAGAAAAATTGCTGTGAAATATTTGCTTACACCGTATGAAGATGTGTCACTGTGATTGGTTAAATAAGAGTTGAATGTCCAATAGCTAGGCAGGAGAGAATAGATGGGACTTCCAGGGAGAGAGAGGACTCTTGGAAGAAGAGAGGAGGAGATGCCAGTGAGATGTGGAACAAGTAGGACATACGGTACAGGGGAGAGGTAACTGAGCCACATGGCAGAACATTGATTAAAAGATATGGGCTAAGTTATAAGAGCTGGTTGGAGACAACCCTAAGCTAAAGGCCAAGCTTTCATAATTAATAATAAGTCTCCATTTCATTATTTGCAGGCTGGTGGTCCAAGAAAGTCTGATGAGATAGCTTCCTACAAAAGATTTTACCAAATGAGGTAACCCAGTTCCAGAAACACAAACTCAGCATGTTCTCCCTCATCTGTGGTTCCCAGTTCCAAATCTTCAGATGTGAGTACACAGCAGAAGGTATGCACAGAAACCAGAAAAGTTTAGTGAGATCATAGGTCAGGTGGGGACTTGAAATATGGCTAGCATAATTTAGGTGATATGAAGTACAAAATAGAATAATTGGGAAATATCACCAACTAGGGAGGTTGGAGGGAGGTCAATACAGAAGGAGAAGGAGAGACAAGGGACAGGTAACAACAAACCTGTTTGATAAAGCCTCAAGAATTCATATCATTTTATATTTACTTGAAATTATATATTATGGATACATATGTATACACACATTATACAGTACATACATACATATACACGTGCAATATATGTGTATATATGCAGTATATGTTTTATGTATATATAATACATAAATATTTTTGAAAGTTAAGCTGTTTGGGTAGTAGTACTCCCAACAGGAGCCACAGACTAACAAAACCCCAGTATCAGGCACAAGAAATCTCCTTTTCAGTGGTTGGTTAGGGTAGCCCAAGTGACTCCCTAAACAACATTCTTGTAGCCCTTGGTTGCTTCTCAGAGTTGAGGTGGGCTCCTATTGCTAAAGATGCCACACACTTAGAACACAGGACTCACACGATTCCAACTGGATCTGACATGAAACCTTCTTCCCTGCTGTCTAGCATTCATGGTTCCAGAACACAGTATTGCAGGTGACAAGGTAGAGAAACTGTTAAACTGTTCTAACCATTAACAACACATAAAACCACTACAATTACCACCAGGGCAAGATACGCATAAAAGTACAATAAGTGGTACTTATATATCAGTAGCAACCAAAAGCTATCTAACTGAACTAGTATACATTCAACAGGAGGGAATCCATGCCTGATACTGGAAACACAGCCATCTTTCTGGAGCAAGTGAGATGAACATTAGGAAAAAACCTACTCCCTGCAATTCGCTAGACCAGCATAGGTCTTTATTACATTCTAAATTTTATCATCATACTCACAGATTAAGTGTGGCCACAGCTCCCTCATCAAAGCAACATCTCTTTACTGAAGATAGAAACTATCACAGAAGACGACTGGACACAAAGCAGAGATGGACAGGATGAAGGGATCCCAGCTCCAACAGATAAACCACGTCAAAGCACAGACACCTCTGGCTCGGGGAACACTGTAGAAGAGTAGAAAGATTGCAGGCGTCAGAACCTCAGGAAGTCAGCTGTGAAACAGTATCTCCCAGAAATGGTGCATATACCAGACCAGAGAAATGGCAATACCAACAAGCGTGCTAATGCAAAAGGGGTAAAAATGTGCAGTTTATCATACCTAGGCAAATAAACTATAGGAAAATAATGACTGCTGTTAGGAGAATCAGCCTCTCCCTAGGATAAGGACCTTTGCTGGCTTCCAATGCAGCGCTCCGCCTTGAAACCAACACAAAGGACTAATCAGATTACACACAGAGACACACATGCATTTCAAGCACATGCACACAAGCATGTACATACATATGTATGTACATACGTATGCATGTATGTATGTATGTATGTATGTACGTATGTATGTATGTAACAATAATCAGAAAAGAAGCTATCAAAATGAAAGTGGGGGCAGACACATTGGAAGGGTTTCAGGGAGGTTACCTGGGAAGCATTGGCAGGAGGACAGAGAATAGGGAAAGTGATGTAATTCTCTTTCAATTAAAAATGTATTTTTAAAAGTTCACAATGAGGAAAGAGGATATGTTTTAGTAGGATGTCATTAATTCACCAATTTTTTTCAATTTAATATTAATTATTGCCTAAACACATTCTAAAAGTTTATATTATACATCTCATATAATTGTCTATACTCTTAGGCTAGGCTAATTTTTTCTAGGGTAAAAGATTGTGTCATATCTCTACCATCTGCCATCACTAGCATAATTTCTTTCACATCAAATGCCCTAACTCCATACCTGCTGCCTTAATTCTCCAGACCTCTGGTACCACATTGTGGACCACATTGTGCTATTCTCTACTGTGTGTTTGTGTGGTGGTATTGTGTTCCCCAAAATATTGTGTACCTTAATAAACTTATCTGGGGTCAGAGAACAGAAAAGCCACTAGATACTTAGGATAGGCAGTAGTAGCACACGCCTTTAATCCTAGCATTCCAGAGGCAGAAATCCATGTGTTCAAGGATACAGCCAAGCATGGTGTGACTCATGCCTTTAATCCCAGAAAGCGAGCCTTTAATCCCAGGGAGTGATGGTAGAAGGCAGAAAGGTATATAAGGCGTGAGGACCAGAAACTAGCAGCATTTGGCTGGTTAAGCTTTTAGGTTTTGAACAGCACAGTTCAGCTGAGAGCCATTCGGATATGAGGACACAGAGGCTTCCAGTCTGAGGAAACAAGATCAGCTGAGAAGCTGGCCAGGTGAAGTTAGCTATGGCTTGTTCTGTCTCTCTGATCTTCCAGTGTTCACCACAATACCTGGCCTAGATTTGTTTTTATTAATAAGACTCTCTAAGATTCATGACTATCTCTACAACTTTAGTTCCAACTGTCTTACACCCCAGCTTCCTACTTTAAAACAGACTGTAAGCTACTAGGCACATTACTTTTAATAACTATGTCAATATAAAGCTGCCCAGTCAATCATCCAGAACTCAGTAACTGTGACACAAATCACATGAGGAGAAGTGAAACTTTAAACAAGCTCAAGACACTAAATGTGTCTCCCAAATTATCACTGAAAAACAACTCTGGGCCAGATATAAAGAGGAAGAGAAGACAGTGTTACAGACAGTACGATCCCTAGAGGTACGCATGTCCTGTCATTTTGGGGTGATTTGATACCCTTTCTAACTGGTATTGGAACGTACAGAGAAATGTACCTTTCCTGAAAAAGAACAAGTCAATGCCAAATTTATCTACCATGCTGATTTAAACTGAAGGTTAAACAAAATTTTCTAATGGGCAATTATTTTTTAAGTAAGATAGGAGAAATATGTTCTAAAAAGTTTCACTCAACAACATTTTTCAAGTTGTTAAATGTAACTAGAAAAAAAATAGGGTCACATTGAAAGTTGGCTCCACAAAAACACTTGCTTAGAAAACGCTAGCAACAAATAAATAGCATTTGGGTAAACAATCATTTTGTTCTGACTACATAAATGGGAAAAAAGTCTTCAAATGCTTCAGTGCCCTCTTTATGAAAGACCTGTCAACCACAGATGCTGTTCTTGGTAATACATTACTAGAGATACGCACACACACCTTGTTTTCACAGCTATTAACCAAATGTTAAATATTATGCAAGTGCCATTTGAAAACCATGTGTGTCTGAGAAGCATTTACTTTATAATTTATTATATAATGTTCTCACAAGGAACTAAGGAAAACAAAATATCTGGAACAAGGACTTACCAGAAGTTTCAAAAAAATATGTGTATCAAAACTCAGTATGTGTCTAAGTAACAGTAACTAAGTGTAGCAGAGACAATGAGGAAAGATTGTAGTGAAAGGACATATTCTGAATTCCACAGGACACTAAGCATGAGTAATACTGCCTGTTTTCTTATTACTCTTGCTACTATCATTAACAATTGTAGGCACAGTTAAGAACTGCCTTCCTGTCCTGAGTGGCCAACATCTTATTGAGTCATTGGCCATAGGGGTCTCATAGACCTCCCCAAACATCACAAGGCTATTTATTGGTTACTCTCCATAACCTGATTGTAAGGTTCTGTAGCTGAAGGCACAAATTACCTATATCACTGAACATGGAAAAATCCAACTGGTGCTCAATTAGAAACTTCACCCTATTGAGTAGCATCCATAATGTTGAAGGTACTGTTTGCTTCCATAGTCCTGGGGAGCACTTTGCATGAATTTGGGTGGTTATGGAGGTAAGGAGGATCTGGGAAGAGCTGGGGGAAGGCAAATAATATTCTCAAAATATACTGTATTTTATATTATATTTATAAAGTATTAGATAATAAATAAATAAATAAGAACTGCATCTCTATACTTGAAGTCAGCTATCATCTTAAGAATCACCTGGGGAGAGTGTCAAAATCCAGCCTTTTACATAGACAGTGTTTATGAAAGTCAAATAATTAATTCAGTAGCAAGCCCTTCAATTAGCCACAAAGCATTCTAGGACTTGTCCTGGTATTTAGTAGTAATTAACACATGCCTCAGGAACTAATTGCAGGTGTATTTCTAGCATCTCATTCATATCCAAGGTCCTTGGAGATCAACTCTTTTGTACTAGCATTGTAACCAGACCAGAATACCCTCGGTTATGTTCTTTAAAATTCATCACCATGCATGTTTTCAGAAAGGTAGAATATTTCACTTAGACACAACTCTAAAATGTTATGACTACTGTTTGCTTCAGTGATAAAGGGAGAAACCTGTAGGAAAGGAAGAAACTAGAAAAAGGAAATAACTTACACGAGCCCCATTAGCCCATCTAATAAGTAACACAGTCCACACACTGCATATTATTTTACTGTACATCAATAATTCAGACACCGATTAAACAGATTGCTAGCACAGTGTTTGCTGTGGCCCTTGAAAAGCTGAAAGACAAACAAACAAGCAAGACTTCCATCTTTGGCAATGTGCCTCTCAAATATCAAGGCACTGTTGGTTATTACTGAAAAAGGAGAACAGCAGCCATTGTTCCTCAAAGGATCTACTTAAAGGATGGACTGACACAGTGACCCCAGAATTCTCCAATTTTATCCTTTAGAGCAGGACAAATAGCTAATTAAATACTATTTACCAAGGTTCATTAGCTGAATTTCTCCTCAAGGTAGTTAAGACTCAGATTTGGGACTGTGATGACCTATGAGTTATTTAAAACTAAGCAAGCTTCCCTTTCCATCCTAGAGAGCTAAGGACAGCTTTGAAGTATGATAGACAGTGTGAACTCTAAAGTCAGACTTCCTGAAATGGAAGCCACAGAAGTAAAGGTGAATAATTCAACCTCTTTGTCTTTCACAGCCTCCATCTGTAATTCACACGAATAGAAAAAGAACTATTTCACAGTAATAAAGTGAAGATGAAAAAAAATAATGCAAACAGAAGACTAGTATAGTAGCTGGCATATGATAGGCAGTAAAAAGAGCTAGCTACTACTTTCTTTGTTCCTGACCCTAACTGCATATAGCTTGAGTAAGAGCAACCAGTGAAAAACTGAAACTCACACAGACTCAGCTCATATTCCCCCTTTAATCTCATTGTGCTTCTACAAGGTTTTCCCAGAGGTTGAGCGGTAGCCTAAGACAGAAATTTGAAAAGCATCCATGTGGAATCAGCATTCAGACCTATCTAGGCATGTGTGAGGTCCTACAATGATAGTGGACATAGTGTGATGGGAGAGAGATTGTGATATTCAGTTTATAAACCTGAATACAAAAGTTACCTACCTATTATTTTAAAATGCCTAACAGCATTAGCTGAATAAGAACAACAATAGATATAAGTGAACAGAATAAGAACAGCATAGACCTAAGTGGGTCCAGGGAAAACCCATGAGGTCTCGACCCTACACAAAGAACTGCAGGCAACAAGTAATGTTGAGTGGGAAAAATCGTTTCCTCCAGGGAAGCGTACATCAGCTGGCTATCCAATATCAAATGGCTATCACTGAAAAGCATATGTATGGACAATATTATAGAGAATAAAAAGGTTATTGTAGCTAGAGTTTTCCTGCCTGGCCCACAGTCAGGACAAATCTCTATCACCTGCCAGTCCCACAGCCTCAGACCCGACCAAGTAAACACAGAGACTTATATTGGTTACAAACTGTATGGCCGTGGCAGGCTTCTTGCTAACTGTTCTTACAGTTTAAATTAATTCATTTCCATAAATCTATCCCTTGCCACATGGCTCGTGGCTTACCAGGATCTTCACATGCAGCTTGTCATGGTGGCGGCTGGCAGTGTCTCTCTGACTCAGCCTTCCACTTCCCAGCTTTATTCTCCTCCTTGCCCCGCCTATACTTCCTGCCTAGCCAACGGCCAATCAGTGTTTTATTGATTAATCAGCAACACATTTGCCGTACATCCCACAGCACTTCCCCCTTTTTTTTTTTCAAAAAGGAAGGTTTTAACCTTAACAAAGTAAAATTACATATAATTTGGGAATTTGGGCGTAGCTTCTCTTACTACTTCCTGCTGGAGGGGGGCGCTGTATCTTATGGGGAAACAAAGAAAATTTTAGAATTATGGAATAGTCCATGAGGCTGTATCGTCTGAGCCAGATGCCTTCAAACCATTCTGGATGTTGGATCATCTGGGCCATGGTGTGATCGGAGATCTTTCAGGGGGTCTTGGCTGGTCAAACCTGATGTATCTTAATCTTGAACAAATCCATAGCCTCTGGCTTTCTGTGGGAACAAAAGCAGAGTCTCCTTTCCAAAGTAACATATCCTTACATCGAAATTTTGAAGTCAAGATATCTTTAAAATATGCATATTGGTTTAACTCAGCTTCCTTTACAATCAAATATCTCTCTGCAGTTAAAAATCCCAAAGACAACACAATCCAGATTCTCTGTGTAATATTCATCTTTACGTGGCTTATTTTTTATATTACCTTTACTGTCTCTTTAAAGACTTTATTTTTAAAAATTATGTATTTCTTTATACAACTGTATATATTCCTTTTTCTCTCTCTTCCAAGCCTACGTACATTTTTACACACATTGTAAACTATTACATCTGAATCTTATTGTGAATCTATCACTTTAAACTGCAGCAGCTGTGGCTGCTGGCTCCGCCCACCTCAGCTTCCCAACATGGCTACATTTACCACCAGCTCTGGGAGCTATCGTGGGTCTATGCTTTTATCCAAGCAGCGTGTAGTCCAGAAACCTCTTTTTTTTTTTGTTTTGTGCTAGCAAAGTCTAAATCCACCATGCAGCTTAATCTGCCACTTGCAGAGGCCTCATTCCCGCCGTACTGCAGGTCGAGCACACACACCAGAAACCCACAAGGAGCTCAAACCAGCAGCTGCCACTCATTTGAGAGAGACAATTAGGAACTGTTTTTAGCTCCATTTTAGAATCTTTTCTCAGGTTTTAGATGGAAACTCTTGCCACCACGTTGGACGCCATTTGTAGCTAGAGTTTTTCTGCCTGGCCCACAGTCAGGACAAATCTCTATCACCTGCCAGTCCCACAGCCTCAGACCCGACCAAGTAAACACAGAGACTTATATTGGTTACAAACTGTATGGCCGTGGCAGGCTTCTTGCTAACTGTTCTTACAGTTTAAATTAATTCATTTCCATAAATCTATCCCTTGCCACATGGCTCGTGGCTTACCAGGATCTTCACATGCAGCTTGTCATGGTGGTGGCTGGCAGTGTCTCTCTGACTCAGCCTTCCACTTCCCAGCTTTATTCTCCTCCTTGCCCCGCCTATACTTTCTGCCTAGCCAATGGCCAATCAGTGTTTTATTGATTAATCAGCAACACATTTGCCATACAGCCCACAGCAGGTTATATTTAGGAGTATATATGTATATGCATATACACACATGCATGTAACAACAATTAATGAAAAATAGCCCATGAATTTGAAAGAGAAAAAGGAGGGGTAAAAGGGAGGATTGGGTGGGAGGCAAGGGAAGGGAGGAATTCAATATTGAAGACACTGAAGCAAAGAGATTAATTTGTTCCACTTCATACTTTTAATAGGAAGCAAAGTCTATATGAAAGCCAGGCTGCCAGACTCTTTGTAACTCTGCTACACACTCCTCCTAGGAGGAGCTGGGCTTGCAGTGTTGCAAGGCTTTAGTCTATCTCTGCCTCCTCTCCTGCAGCCTTCTTACTCTGTATCACAGGACCTCCGGAGTCATGCATGGGGCTTGGGGATCTGGGTTTTATTACAGTACAAAGTACTCCAACTAGAGTCTTTTCTTGTCTCAACCTTTGCATTTTGTCCCTTGCTCTGTTCTTACATCTGCATCACCACACTTGACCCAAGACTGTAGGACAGATTTAGATTTCCTAACTTTCACCCTCAGAGCCCTGTGACTTTTCTTCTTTGAGCACTCTAGCTAGCACTGTGGATGAAGTTGTAATGATTGATATCTAACTTTGACCCAAGGACTTACCAGTGTCTCTATTGGGTTCTAGCAACTCTGGATAAGGGCTTGGTGCCAGTCTGAATTTCCAGAAAGTGACACATTCTCTATCCATTGGAATTAACAATCTCAAAAACCTTTTGTTAAAAATAAAGACATTTTCTTGACAAGATAGAACTTGCAAATGAATCTTTTAGACATCTAATACTCAAAAAGTCTATTTTTTCTATGAAAAGCATGATTTTTATAGTAAATTAGAAAATAAGACATTGAGCTGTTTACTAAGTATATTATTTCAAGGGGCTATTTTCATCCTGTGCAAACTTACATATGAACCTAGTAACAAGTCTTGGGTAAGTGATTCAAGAGACACCACTTGCTTTAGGTCAATGTTTTTATATGACTTCAAGGTAGAGTATAATATACTCAAGTGCACACCTCTAAAACAGTTTCCTGTGATAGTAGTAAACTTTCCTACATGCAGTGCACTCTTAATTCACCTATACTTTCTATTCCATTATTCACATAAACCTACCAATAAGCAGTACTTTGGTTTCAAAAGAAACACAATATGCTATCACTGGCCCACGGCCCATTATTCTTTTATCAGTCTGTACCTTATCCTCCTTGAAGCTTAAACAGAAACAAACACACACACACACACACACACACACACACACACACACACACACACGAGAGAAGAGAGAGAGAGAGAGAGAGAGAGAGAGAGAGAGAGAGAGAGAGAGAAGAGAGATTCATACACACTGCACAGAGAGTATATATTTCAAATGTACACAGAAGGGACAGAACACCATCTCTAAGAAATGGCTGTTTTCACATGCCTAATGACCATCAGGATAGTGTGTGTGAACATGGATTTTCTGTATTTCACAGAGATCAATTTATCAAACATGGGAAGGTTTTGTGTAAGTCTCTATTCTAAAGCAAAGGGCCCTGCAAGAGCTTCTTCCCTCATTCTGAATTAGGATGTATTGGTGGGACACACGTTATTTCTCAAAGGAGTGTTAAGTGACACTTGAGGTTGAAGAAGACAAGAGGTGTTTAGTGCTAACAAGAAAACAAACCATACACATTCTTTGGGGAATGTTACTTTCTAAACTCAAATGTTACCAGATTAATAATCTAGATGTGGCCTGGGAGGAGGGGACTGGACCTACCTGGACTGAGTCTACCAGGTTGATCTCAGTCCATGGGGAAGGCTTTGCCCTGGAGGAGGTGGGAATGGGGGGTGGGCTGGGGGGAAGGTGAGGGGGGCAGGAGAACAAGGGAATACGTGGCTGATATGTAGAACTGAATTGTATTGCAAAATAAAAATTAAAAAAAAATTAAAACAAACAAACAAACAAAATAATAATAATCTAGAGGTGGTACTTACTGTTTCAGCATACCAATCTATTCTTTTCCATGCCTGTGTTACTAAAAAGAATTAACTACAGAAGAGTCTCACGAGAGTAGAGGGAAGAGTCCAGGACAACTTTAAGGTCCAAGTAACCCCTCTCACCAAAGTCCATCACTCTCTGTTCATTTGACAAGATTGTTAACCAAGGCCCTAAGACAAGGTTTACGGACTCCGAATACAGTTCCGAGGATTGATTTCCACCGAGCTCAAACAATTCGTTTTCACCCAGACAAACTTTACTGGCAACAAGGACCAGACAACCTAAATGACCCTTCATAGTGGTTACCTCACTGCTCCACAACGGGCTGTAATGAGAAAGAAAAAAAAAAAAAAAACACCATGTTTGTAAGAACTGGGCGCAGGAAGGAATCAAGCAAGTCAGCCTGGATTATTACAGACTAAATCCTGTGTATTCCCATTCCTCTAACATAAAATGCTAAGGGTGAGATATAAGACCAGAGAGAAAATGGGAACAACAAAAGCAGTGGTAGACAGGCACTTAAAAGAACTACTTTTATTTCTTATAAGAAACATAACATGAAATTGAAATGAAAAGAGGTATCAATATTGCCCCACAACAAGCAACAAAATGCAGTCTCTGAGGGGCACTTGCATATTTATGGCACATGTAAATGATGTGGTTTCATCAAACTTTTAATCCTTTCATTGTCTAGAAAGTTGTTTAAATTATTTATTTTATTTCAGTGGTACATTATTTGTTTTCCCTAAGTTCAGTTTATCTTTTCTTTCAAACATATTCAAAACACAATCACCACATAAAGACCATCCCATAATGGATTTCTTTAACTATTTAATGTTTATTTATTCATGTATTTGTGTGTGTGTGTGTGTGTGTGTGTGCATGAATGTGTGTATGTGTGTATGCACACCCACACATTTGAAGTTCAGAGGACAACTTGAATTAATTTTCTAATTCCACCATGTAGATTCCAGAGAATAAACTCTGGTCATCCTGTTTACCAGCAATCACCTCTAAACATCAGCTAATTTGTCTGCCCCTTGAGAGATTTCCATACTTACTATTTATACAATTTATTTTTGCATCAGATTGCATGACTTGTCTATCACTCTTCTTCACTGTACTATGCCTGTGAACATGGTGACAGCCAAACTACACAACAATGTGGGAAGGCATGTTTGACTAATCATTGTTCAGGGTGAGCATTTAATGTTGTGTAGAAATCCAGCTAACTCCCTACAAGGATATCCACATTTTCATTTTCTTAGATGATAATCCATAATTCTCTCCTGTTACCTCAAATATATTTTATCTGTAGGTTCTTAAGCTTTTTCCACTCACAATACCTTTATACCCAAGAGATTATTGCATGAAGCTGGGCATACAGATGGAGACAAAAAGTCTTCACTAAATATTTATTGATAACCATCAGAAAGAAATCTTAAAAATTCATGTATATTATATGTAATATAATAGATAGAAGGTAAAGATATGTACATATAATATATTTATTTTTACTTTTTAAAGAATTAAATCTTGCCTGAATGCCTGATACTTCTGGGCATACAACATCTCCAACCTTTTTCAGAATTGATCAATACTTTGGTTTTATAATTGTCCATATTGAGACTACCACTTCACATGAACATATAGTACAAAGTGTAGATTGTGTTTATGGTCATTTCATAAATTGTGGGAAATTCTATCTTAACCCCAAGCCAAAATTCATCCTTTCATGATTAAAAAAAAACCTTCAACAAATTAGGTAAATTTTCTCTATGCATAATGTTCTTCAAGTTTTCTTATCATGAAAGAATGAATTCTTGTCATGTGCTTTTTCTGTACAAGTTGCTGTAATTGTGAAATTAACCTTCATTCAATTCAGGGGTAGGTCTCCTTGTTCATGTTGTTTGATCCTTTTAACATGATGTTGAATTTAGTTTGTTAGCATTGGTTGATGATTTTTACACCTCTTCATTTAATTTATTTTTATGTTTGTTCATCCATGATAAATCTGGATAGCTTTCTTTTCTAGAGGTATCCATGTTTAGTGTTTGTTTCAGGCTAGTGCTGGCCTCATGAAATGAGTTTTAAATGTTTTCTCCTCTTTGATATTTTAGGAAAGTTTGAGGAAGATTTGCATGAGTTCTTAAGTGCTTGCTAGAAACAATCAGTGAATTTCTGTATCTCCAGAGCAATGGGAGGGGACTCCATGATGGACCCACTGTCCTTATTTGTTGCTGACTCGTGTCTATTTTCTGTCTCTGCGTGATTCGGTCTTAGTAAATTGGATGACTCTAGGGGTGCCTCCATTTCTTCTAGGTTTTTAAATTTAATGGAATTTCATTATTCAAATTTACCTCTTAGAGTACTTTGCATTTTGATGTGAATATTCATAATGTCTCTTTTTTCACTTCTGATCTTGAGTCTTCTTCTCTTTCCTCAAACAGTGAAAGTTATTCGGTATATTTATCTCTTCAAAAAGTCCCTTTAATCCCATTTCTTTGTCTCTATTTCATCTATTTCTTCTATAATCTTTGCTGTTCATTCTGGTACCAACATTTGGGTGTTTTTTCTTTTCTTTTCTTTTTCTTCTTGTTATTTAAAATATAACATTAGGTTGTTTATATGAGTTCTGTACCTTGGTTCTTATGAGTCTGGTGGGGATGGAACTGATGGCCCTGTGCATCTGTACATGTTAGGCAAATGCTCTACCATGGAGCTACATCTCCAGTCCAGATCTTCTTTCTTTTTCATGAAGCCATTTTTGATAAACTTCTTTCTTAGGACTGTTTTGCATACAGGTGACAATATTTTTTGTGTGGGCTGTGTTCCCATTTTCACCTACTGCAAAATAATTTCAACTTCCTTTTTGATTACATTCTTGATTTGTTTGTTCACAGGATCATGTTTAATTTGCACATATGTGCAAATAATTCATTTTTCATGTTTTTGAATGACAGTTTAACTTCTTTACAAGGAGACACTTGACATGGCTTCAGTCTTTTTAAGTCAACTTGACATTTGTTACCTAGCAGATGCTCTATCCTGAAGAATGTTCCATGTGCACTTGAGAAGAATGTGTATTCTATTGCTGTTGGATACCTTGAATATATGTTCCATCCTTTTGTTCCAAACATGTCAAAACCAATTTTTCTTTACTGATTTTCTGTCTAGATGATCTGTCTCCTGTGGGAAGCAGAATGCTGGAATCTATTACTGGAATGTGATATGTCTCATATTTATCCTTGTTTATTCTCTGTATCTAGACATTCTGATATTGGCTATATATATATTTACAGTTTCATATATGCAGCTGATAAACTTGCCCCATTATCATCACAGATCATCAATTTTATTCTAGAAACAATTTGCATTGAATTCCATTTTGTCTAATTGAAGGATAAGAATTCCTGCTTTGACCCGTCCTTAGTGCATGAGCTGGCTGTTTGGAACCTGGGGCCTATGCAGGGACCCTTTGCTCAGCCTGGGCCAAGGGAGGACTGGACCTTCCTCGAATGAATCTACCAGGCTGAGCTGATCCCCAGGGGAGTCCTTGCCCTGGAGGAGATGGGAATAGGGGGTGGACTGGGAGGAGGGTGGAGAGGGGTGCTGGAGGAGGGAGGACAGGGGAATCCATGGCTGATATGTAAAATTAAATTAAATTATAAAATAAATTTTAAAAAATTCTTGCTTTTTACTATATGCGTTTATTTATGTGGTGGACATGTACACCACAGCACAGGTACAGACAGGGTCAGAGGACAATTTTAGGGTAGTCAGCAGTTCTCGCTGTCTGTTATATAGGTCCGAGGATCAAACTCAGGTCATCAGGTTTGGAAGCAAGTGCTTTTACCCACTGAGCCATCTCCCTGGCCAAGTTTTCCTGCTTTTTGTTCCTTAATTTTTCCTTTGCATACAATATTTTCTTCAGTTCCATCACTGTTACTTTCAGCATATCTCTAAACCTAAAGTGCCTGTGGTTGAGACTTAACTTCTAATCTATTCAGCCACTTTAGTTCTTTGAGTTGAAAAAATGTAATCTGTTTATGTTAAGATAATTAATATTTAGTGCCACCATTTTTCATTGTTTTTAGTTAATAATTTCTTTCTTCCCCTTCTATTGTGTGTGAATGTGTGTGTGGTTATATTGTTTTTCCATGCAATCGTTCTTTAACAGATTTTTTAAATAATATTTAATATTTTTGTCCTTTAGTGTTTGCACTAAAGACACGTGTGATTTTTCAAGCCACCATCATAGTGTCAGAGTATTTCAGATTTGACTGTGTTCTCACTTCCTCCAGTAACTTGCTATGTTCTCTTGTATTTTGAGTGGTTAGTGTTCTTTCATTTAAATTTGTAGAATGACTTTTATCATTTTATATAAGGATGCTCTAACAGTGATGAACTGTTTAAGCTTTTGACTTTCTAGAAAAATCTTCATTTTTCTCTTCCTTGTTGAAAGACAGCTTCGCTGAAGAAAGAATCTTGATTAGAGTTCTTTTGTTGTTGTTTAGTGCTTAGGGTACATGACTCATCTCACTCTCCCCTGGCTTGCAAAGCAGCTGCTGAGAAATTCACCAACATTTGGAAAGGGCCCTTGTATGTGATTATTTCCTTTCTCCCCATCCTCCCGCTACACACACACACACACACACACACACACACACACACACACACACATCTTGTAGTACAAACTTCCCTCCCTTGGTGCTGAATCCTAATGATCTCCATCATTCTTTTCCATTTTCCTTTGCTTCCTGACTATATAGTGAGAAGTCTTGGGTTGGGTTCAAGAGGAATATTGAAGCAGATTGCCCTTTTGAATAAAGGTTTTGTTGGAAGATTTATTAATGTGATTGACAGACAGACAAATAGTAGCATGGACTGTGTTCTGAGGAGAGTTTGGTCCCATGTAGCCAAATAGGCAGGTTTTCAGAGAAAAAGTAAGGTTTCATGCTGTGTGGTTGATGAATAGTCCACAACCAAGCTGGCCTTGATTCTCTGACAACAGGTGAGGGCAGAGAGCTCTTGCATTGCCAGTAATGGAGAAAGGATATGTGACCTAGGGATTGTGTGGGAAGAACAGAAGAGGAGCACATTCACTTAAGGCATACCCATTTTACATGTAAGGGTGTGTGCCCTTAGTAGCCCTCTGATATCTTGGAGTCTGGTAGCCTGCACCTGGAAGCATCCTTATGGAAGTGAGAATTGGGGCACCAATTATTCACCTGGAATAGGGCCACCTGAGGACTCTTTAAAGGGTTTCGGAATCATAAACAGCCTCATCATCAGGTGGGAGGGTATAGTTTTTTACTCACAGATTAATGAAGAAAAAGGTTGCTGAAAGTGACTGTGGCCTGATTCGTTCCTAGTCCAAAACCCAACAGAAATAATAATAAACTGTCTTAATTATACTCCACTTTTCTACTCCTGAGCACTGCTGTTTAATCTATTGCATATTTCATCATAGTCTTCATTTCATCATAGTCTTCAGGACAGAATTTTTTAAAGAATTATTTTATTTTTATGTGTGTGCACTCATGCATGCGGATGCCAACGGGAGCCAGAAGGGCAGGAGAATCCCTTGAATCTTGAGTTACAGGAGGTTGGGTATCACCTAACATGGGTATTGGAAACTGAACTAGGTCCTCTAAAAGAGCAGCAAGCACTCTTGACCACTAAGCCATCTTTCCAGCCACTGGGTCCTGAATTTCTAGTTCATATATTTCAACTTATATGTTAAATTCTCATTTTCATAATAATTTTTTCCTGATTTTTCTTGTTGCTGCTCTATATTTGGTTGGTTTACCGAAATTATTTAGAATGAGTATTTTTTAGATATTTGATGAGAAATTTCATAGACATTCATTTATTTGATTAAAATTATTAGAAATGTATGTGTTGTTTGGTGAAGATAGCTTCTTGGTTTTTTGTTTGTTTGTTTGTTTCTGGGAAGCTTCCGTAGATTCTGCACATTTGATGGAGCAGTCCATTCTTTACTGGTTGTTTGCTGTGAGGAAAGACCTTCCCTTTATAGGTAAGTAGAAGGATACCCTCTGGGTATGGGTTGAAAGCCTGGCCTTGGTAGGTGTAAGCAGTGTAGTTAGCATGAAGTTCTGTTGTCCATGCCAAGCAGGGCATTGATGACAGACCAGCATGTGGGTGTCCCAGCATGGGGAAGGCTGTGGTACTCACTGGCAAAGACAGCTGTGTTTCCCCTGGTTCCTTTTCTCCCATCAGGGAAATGGTAGCTGAATTATAACTAACATGAAATAGAGGAGAAGCCAGTTCCCAGGAAGGAGCTGACATGAGATCCTCCTATAGAACAGCTTTATGGAGAGATGGGATCCCATGGGGAGAAAGCAGGCCTGTAAGCCAAGAGGGGCTTCATTAGGACAGAGAGCTGCTGGGTATAGTCTGCAAGGTGCCTGAAAGAAAGAAACCTCAAATCCTTGAACAAAAGTGCTTTCTGACTCTAGCAAGTTTTCATGGGGCAGTCAGCAAGATTCAGATCATGTGATCTAACCTGCTCTGACCTAGTGACAAGTAGAACCAGATAGGCACTCAATAGATAGGACTACAAACTTACCTTACAGATGCCAGGGGGAGGGTGCAAGACCATGGCACAGCATGGTATCTTATCAACTCCCTGACCAAGGCAGAACTTCAGCAGGAAAGGGCTGGGCTTGCTTCCCCTGAAGAGGCTGGAGTCCTCTGTCACAGCAGGGGCTTCTCAGTTCTTGATCCATGTAGACACATTATGGGAGGTGGCAGGAGAGGAGGCACTTGATTTCTGGTAGAGAGAAAGGTACTAACTGGTCTGTGATCTGCCAGTGCCAGGGATGGCCTGCAGGAAACTCGCAGTGACAGTCGCAGTAAAGACTGGCGTGCAGTGTCGGTGAGTCAGCTACAGAGCCAGGCATTGGTGGAGAAACCACAGATGCTGGAGGTAAAGACAGTCTCACTGGTTTTGGTCACTGTGTAAGGTGTGAGTACATGCAGAGCCACTACAGAATAAAGAGTTAGAGCAAAACCTCCTACAGAGCTTTAACAACTCCAGAGTCTACACCGTAGGATGGCACGTGGTGGCGGTGGGGACAATGCTTGGAGCACAAGTATGTGTAGAGAGTGCAGCCTTGAAGCCTGAAGTTCAAACTAGCCCACAGTAGTCATGGCTTCATGGCTTCAGTGTCTGAGGCACCGTTCCATGTGGGTAGATACCCATGGATATAGAACCTGAAGTTCACGTATGTCCGAAGCAGTTAAGGTATAACTCTGGGGTCTAGGATCAGAGCTAACTCTCTATGGCAATGCTTCAGACATCAGAGATGCAGACACTCACAGGACAGCCATGTAGCCAAGGCTCACAATGTAAGTCTGCCTATATGCAGCAATAGTAACTCCAGTGTTGTCAGTGTGAATACACATGACAGAGCTACAGAATTGGGATCTAGAACACAGATCGTGTGGCCAAATCACCAGGATCCTGAATGCATGTAGGGTTGGAAAGATGAGGAGCTCCTTCGTGGACCACTATTCCACAACAGCATCTCCCTCTCCAGCATTTAGAGTGAGGGCCTGATTACCGTAAGTGGCAAGCATGATTAATGTAGAGAGGGCTTTGAGATTGCTCTGGCACGTACTGCTTAGCTGATACTGGTAGCTCCTGTCTACGAACTTACTTTGTGTTTGCTTGTTTACTTGCTGGATTGCTCTGCTGTGCTGATGCAGATTTAATTGGACCTAGGAGCTTTCCCTGGGCTGTTTTCATTCACAGATAGCTACGTTGTTCTCTTCTTACAGGAAGCAAGCAGTGCCTCCTCTACTACCTTGCTGCCATGACTGGTAACATAACATTGTCATGAAGATAATGTATATGATATAAGTTCTGTAGAGAACAGTACAATAAAGTAGATGATCTGTTACTTCAATATGGGTACATGTGTGATTAAACAAAGAAAACAGCAAATAGGAGAATTATTATTACAGCTTTCTGATTATTGATTTCCTGGAGTGAGGGACAGAGACAAGGATTAGGAGGGACATCAGTAGCACTAATATTGCTTTTCTTCTTAAGCTGAGTGGCATATGAATTTCTCCAACAATGCTGGGGCATAATGCCTTACAAAACAAAGGAAAGAGGAGACTGTACTGGAACATGTCTTCAGAAGGTAGAAGTCCTTTAAAGGGAGGTGTGAAAATGGCTCTATCTGTTGCAGGGAGTATGAGGCAGAAGCTAGCCACACTATGGTAGTTTAGGAAGCAGAAATCCAAAACAGAACCATAGCTGGATATAACCTTCAGTGTTCCATCATGAAAGACCTGCTTCCAGCAGCCATGCCTCCATCTTCTAAAAGCCTCTTGGGCTTCAAATCAGCTCTACAAGCTGAGGGACGGTCCTTCAAATATGAGGAGGATTTTTATATGCCAACTGTAACAGGTGGGAAAACACGAATCATTTTACTATTCTTCTATATCATATAAATATTCGTCTTATGCATGATGAGATTTCCATAATGTTTAAGGGAAATTAAAGATAAAAATTGTCTTTACCAAGGTCAAGATAGCTGCTGTTCTTCAGGATAATGTAGAAGAAACAAACTAGAGACACTTTTAATCCCGATAAATTATTGCTTTAACAAAAGTGGAAGAAA
This sequence comes from Peromyscus eremicus, assembly GCF_949786415.1. Taxonomy (NCBI): domain Eukaryota; kingdom Metazoa; phylum Chordata; class Mammalia; order Rodentia; family Cricetidae; genus Peromyscus; species Peromyscus eremicus. Next base: position 87,257,335 of record NC_081421.1, read on the forward strand.
ATATAACAAAATAAACATAGATATCATTTCTGTGGGTAAATGTATAGTCTGTCTGCATGTCTGTGTGTGTGTGTGTGTGTGTGTGTGTGTGCGAGAGAGAGAGAGAGAGAGAGAGAGAGAGAGAGAGAGAGAGAGAGAGAGAGGTGGTGATATGTATGAATTTGGGTGCTTTGGTGTGCACACCCATGTTTTTCATATGCAAAGACCAGTGTATCAGTTTTTTGGTGTTCTATTACTCTCCCCGCTATTTGCTTTGATACCAAGGGTCTCATTGAACTGGAAGCTCACCATTTTCAGTCAGGCTGGCTGGTCAGAAACCTGAAAATCTGCCCATCCTTCTTTTTGAATTCTACTGTTGTGCAATTTTGCTGAGATTATATAGTCACAGGTAAATGCATAGATGGAGAAACGAATAACTAGGTAGAGAAATTGCTGGACAAATAAATAATAGAGTAAGATGTAAAGAGTAACAGTTGTTACCCAGTTTCCCCCCTCTGAGGTACATTGAGAGCAGAAACCATGAGTCAAATGCAGCACTTAGCTCATGGATGAGAGATATGATAGATGGAAAAACATTTTCAGTTTATAGCATGTTTTTATATTGGGTATCATTTAAACACCATCTAAATCACCACAGGACCTGGATCTGACAACAAAATTAACAGAAGGTGAACAGTGAAATAGTTAAGGGAAGAAAGCCCATTCTAAGCCATTTGCTAGAAATCAGTGACACCAGACCAAATGCAAGTCTCTACTGCCTACAAAAACGTTTTAAGGGATATGTATCTGCAATCTCAATGCACAAAATAACTTGAAGCCTACAAAAAAAATCTTAAAGATAGCATTTCAATTCTCAGAGGTGCAACAGACAGAATATGTACCCTTAAAAGCTCAGGAAAGAAATTGTACAATGGAAAGATAAAATCTGCAGCTAAATAAGAGTCTTGTATAGCTCAGGAAGAGTATAAAATTGATATGTCAAAGAACATGGAGAGTGAAATATGAAAACCATCAAAACCAATGGAAAGAGAAATGCATGAGAAGATAAGAAAATTCTTTGTGAAAATTGTGGAAAGATTCATTGAAAATGTCAAATCCTTCAAGTTGGCCATAGGGGAATATATGTCGTTTCTCTGAGAAAAGGCAGACTGCTCCACATCAGCAGAAAATTGAGCATTTGTAGATACGCGTACGGTTTGTAGAGTGTCATTTAAATGGATTGCTATTCCCTCTTCTACACTTATTTGTAGCCTAGCTAATTAAGATTGAGAGTCTCTTCCACTAGTCCCGAAACACACTGGTACTCAAAGATTAGCACAAGTTCTAAGCCCCAGGATGGCAGGACTGGTGTCTGATCCATCATTTTTATCTCCCCAGCACACATTATAATACTTTGCTGATAATAAGTACTTGATAAACTTTTGATAAAAGAAATCTAACCAGAACTCTCAAAGAAAAAGATCTTTCCTATCATCTCAATAATCAAATATGCTTTAAAATAAATTACATATTTTCAACAGCATGGCAATAGAAAACACCAGGTTAACTATATCCCTGAACTTCGACAAAGATGAATATATGGCTTTCTCTGGCATGGAATTGCAAATTAATGCTTTTTTATCAGAAGTCTGTATGGAATAGCAAAAGCCTCCTGTAAGAAAAATTAGATAAAAGACTACTACCTCTTGTGAGACTTCCAATAACCCTCTTGGCCTTTTGGATCCCCATTTCAAATATGAAGCTGTTAAAGTCAATTCCTAAAGAAACTCCCTGGAATCCCCTTTAGTTCTTTTATATCGTCTCTGATGTGAATCCATATCAAGGGAAAGAAAATTAAAAATAGTCTATGTTGGTCATAGAATGAACATTCTCAAAATTAGCTTACTTCTCTAGATGTGATATGAAAACAAAACATAACAAGCCAGAAGATAAAATTTTCCCAGAATAGCCTAAGAGTACTTTCCTAATTAGGAAGTGATGGCAGAGCCTGTGAACTCAGTAGAAGCAATATGCTGCTTTTTAAAATTACTGTGCATAAAAACGCCATTAGGGAGGGTTCGAGTTCAGATATGTGAAGCAGCTTCAAGGTCAGGTTAACAGAAGAGCAACATCACAATATGGCTGTTCTCCACAAGTAGACAGTCCAGACTGGCATCAGACAACACACTCTGAAAACTAACAATAGTTAATCCCTGTTCCCATTTGCCAGTACCATTTGCACCCCACCCTGCTTAGTGGGAAACACAGTGCAATGGAGACTTTTGACTTGAAACTCCTGACTCTGCTAAAGTGGGATAGCAAACCTCTGTTCTTGGAATGTGTGCAACACCTTGTTTTTCTGATGGTAGAAGGATTCCATATCCTATCACAGAGATATCCGCTCATTCATGTTCATGGCTGCTCTATTCGCAAGCAAAGAAATAGGAATAGCTTAAATATTCAATGGACAAATGAATATTAAAAATCAAATATCTTTACACAACACAATATCATTCAGGACTAAGAAAAATGAAATTGGAAAATTTGCAGGTAAATGGGTGGAGCCGAAAACAATCATTCTGACTTGGTAACCCAGCCTCATTGTATATGTTTTGAATCTCCATATATGTGTTTCCTTTAGAATACTCATAGAGGTCAGGAAATTAATAAAGGCCCACAGTGAGGAGCTTTCAAGGGAGGGAAATTGGAATGCACTGGTATAAAAGACTAAAAGAGAAGAACGGAATAAAAGGGGTTACATTAGGGTGGGGAAGGGACATCACGATAGGTGATAGAATACAGAGTGGGATTAAATAACACTAAAGACCTTTCAAAAAATCATATGGAATCTTAACTACTGTAGAAGCTTTGTAAAATATATCTATATAGATATATAAACAGAGTTAAAATGGAGTCACACTGCAACAAGAGAGCAGTGATTCCACTAGACACCACAGGCCAATGCTTTCAGGGATGAGTTACTGAAGTTGTTGATCATTGAGTTTTCAAGGACTCAAAACATTGCAGGCTATTGTCAATGATCATAGTTATCCTCCAGAACTTGACAGTGAGACCATATTGCTGAGAATGCCACAAACTTGAGTCATAGAACATTATGATATCAAGTTGGTATCAACTCAGAAGCTTCATCCTGACTAGCTAGCATTCATAGTACTGAAAGGAGCTATGCATGCTACTGGAACAAGGAATCATCAGTCTTAAACAACTACAATCCCTGAGAGCTATAATGATGATTGGCCTGGTAGGACATGCCCATTAGTGCAATAGTGGCATGAGCATCATGGTAATAATCAACTACTTTATGATTGAGTGTAAATCCTGCTCCACAAGATAAGACCTATACCTGGCACCATTAGAAGGTCAGGAACCTATGATGAGACAGATCCATAGAAATCTACAATTGTTCATGAGTTTCCAACTACCAAATTAATGGTTTCTTTTCCTAACCTTTTCTACTGTCTTAAGATTTATACATCACAAATGAAGAAAGAACAGATATAATCCCTTTGTACAAAATCAGACCTTACAAAAAGAATTTTCTGGAATAAATAAGCCATTTCAGTGAATGCCTGTGCTCTGTGTCACAAATGAAGACTCTCTGAAGTCCAGATTTTGTTTTGTAACTTTGATCATTAACTTTTTCTTTTATGTGTCTGATTAGGCTTAATGAGTTAGCTGAGTTAATGAAATGTGATGTCCCATTAAATACATCAACTGACAACAGTTAATTCCCCAGAACACATTCTCTGTTGATTGATTGTATTTATCAGTGTAGATGAATTTAAGTGATGTGAGCCTTTGGTATAAAACAGGAGTTGCAAACTCTGAAAGTTTGAGTCAATGAAAGTGATTAGTTTCTTACAGTAAAATTTGTTAATGAATTTAGAAAAAAATGAAACTGTTGCCTATTAAAAAAAATCAGGAAGGCATATAATAGAAACAAATTGCCAGTCAATTAAAAAACTGTTTCTTGTCATTACAATTTTCAGCTAGGCATTTACTGGTTATGGAGCATATTGGCTGCTGTAAGATAATTTGCTAAAAGGCCTTATTAATAAAAACCTTGAGCCAGATATTGGGGTGAAAGCCAAGAGATCAGAGAAGAAGAAAGAAGTCAGCCATGCTCTTACTTGGAAATCCTCAGCCAAAGAGCTCTACTTCCTGTATACCCACGCCTATATGCCTTTCTGTTCTGTATCTCACTTCCTCTCTCCACCCAGCTACATCACTTCCTGTCTGTCTGTACAGACCTCCAGATCTCTATGGTTAGTGCTGGGATTAAGGGCAGGTGTCATCATGCCTGGCTCTGTTCCCCAGTGTGGCCTTGAACTCACAGAGATCCAGATGGATCTCTGCCTTCCAAATGCTAGGATTGAAGGTGTGTGCTACTATTGCCTGACTTCTATGTTTAATATGGTGGCTGGCTTTTTTCTCTGATCCTCAGATAAGCTTCACTAGGGTGCACAATATATTGAAGGACACAATATATCACCACAGGCTGCAGTTATTGTCTTACATCTAAGAAAGACATTGTTAGGTTACCTCTACGTAACAAGCAAAATGAATTTCAGGGGCTTAGAAAGAATGTTAGAAAAGCATTTAAAAAATAGCAGTAATTTTGAATGTGAAGAAATCCCTAAATCCCTTTATTCATTTTTGGATAATAGCCCAAATTCCCTCAAAGCACCTGACTCTCAAAGGAAGCCTGAACACTCTGGTAAATCACCTTAGCAATAATGGACTATCACAGAAACCTCTCTCTGAGATCTAGATGGAAATTGTGCAGGATTTCCCTGGAGTGGAAAACCCACTCACTTCACTTAGTGAACAAAATTAACTAACCAAAGGAGATCCTACTAGGAAATGAACAAACACTTCTTTAAACATAAATAGCTCAAAAATGAGTAATGATATGGAGGAAGACAAGCAAATGGCAAGAGAACTCAGAGCTATAACTTCTAAGATAGATGTATTTATGAGAGTGTGAATTGGGGAAATGGCATTAGATGTTGGAGGAACATATTCAATGAACATGAGAAGTATGTGAGTGAAAATGAAAAAACCCTCAGCATCTTCTTCTATATTTCAGAGAAATTTCCTTGAGTTCATACATAGCAAAGTCTGAAAATCATTTGTCAGGCATTTACTGGGTGAGCAGAGCCACACAGATACAAACTTGTCCTTGGGACATAGATGTGTACAGTCTTTAGCCCAATAGCCAAATTTTGGATTTTGAATGAAGTGTTCTTGATTTTTAAATAAAAATGACTCTCTATGGCTTGAGGGTGAAGTGTATACACCTTGATCTGCAGCATAAGCACAGTTCAGGCCTGAGTCTTCTGGGAAATTGTTAGTTCTGCCTGTATCTATTAACTAACCAACTTATGGGTTCAAATTTTGAATAGACAATTGGGGCGCAGTGGAACTCTAGACAATAGTGACTGGTTGGAGGAAGTAGGTCACTCATCCTATGGTCCTTTAGGCATCTTTTCTTGGCCCCTTCCTTTCTTTCCCCTATCTTCCTGGGTAGAAGAGATAAGTAGCCTTCTCCACCACATGCTCCTGTTGCCAAGATGTTCCATCTCACCTTTCTCCTCGTTACTTCCCTCACTGCAGTGGAATGAGGGACCCACCGTCTGCAACCTCTGAAAGCCAGAGCCAAAATCAATCTTTCTTCCTACTAAAAACTAATAGTGATTATCTTAGGGTTTCTATTGCTGTGAAGAGACACCATGACCATGAGAAATCTTAAAAATGAAAACATTTAATTGGGGTGGTTTACAGTTCAAAGATTTAATCCATTATCATCACAGTGGGACATTGCAGCATGCAGGCAAACATGATGCTGGAATAGTTGAGAGTTCTACATCTTGATCCACAGGGAACAGGAACTGAGCTGCATCTACAAAGAGCACAGCTCTTTTTATTTCTGTGAAGAGTAACAATTACTATGGCAACTCTTACAAAGGAAAATATTTAATTGGGGTGGCTTACTGTTCAAAGGTTTAATCCATTATCATCATTGTGGGACATGGCAGCATACAGTTAGACAAAGTGCTGGAGAAGGAGCTGAGAGTTCTACATCTTCTTGTTGCTGCAGGTAACAGGAAGTGAACTATGTCTACACTGATTATAGCTTGAACATGAAACCTTAAAGCCCACTCCTACAGTGACCCACTTCTAACAAGGCCATATCTACTCCAACAAAGCCACACTTTCTAATATTTCCACTCCCTGTGAGTTTATGGGTGCCAGGTACGTGCAAATGACCACAGTGATGAATAAAAAATAAACGTGGATTTAATTAAACAGTCAATAAAAGCTAATCAAAGAATCTTGTTCACTTAACCAATCACTGAACATAGAAGCACTTTATTAAGTAAAGTGGTCATTTACAACAAAATTTTTAATTGTTTTTGTGGTACCTAAACCACAACATTAAAACAAGTGATTAGTGACAGTCCTGTTGTACATTTAAGTAAAATATTAAATAAACACATCCATTCACTCAAGCTCTCTAGATCTCATCCATAGTTTTGAAATTAATGTAAAAGATTTTCACAGCTACACAACTGAAAAGTAATTCATTTGTAGAGGTCAAATGTATGTTTGTCACTTTCTTTTAGGTGTGTGACCACTGGAAGGTTGTCTGTGGCTAAGTAGATGACATCACACTCATGCACATATGGGCAGCAAACACTGGACCTACTGGGTTAAAATTAACAAACAAATAAATAAATAATAAAAGAGGACATGAAATTGGGAGTGAGACGTGATGGAGGGAGTATTCTGGGGAAGTTAGAGGTGGGGAGTAAGGGGTAGATATGATCAAGATATAGTTATACATATGTACAAAAATTTTAAAGAATAAATTAAAGGAAAAGGTTTTTCAATAACTAAAGGGAAAACAAAAGTAAGATGTGTCTCTTCTCTATAGACAAAAAATACAGCTGCTGAATCCTTATAGAAAATGAAAGTCAAATATTCTCAATTTAAATAAATGAAAACCCACTGGCTAGCCTGACCACTGAAATGAATAGGCAGTACCCTAGTTCCAAGGATCTGGCTTAGGTGGTAAATTCTACTCTTATTATCTACCTGCCTCCCAAAGCAATTTGTTTCACATTACAATGGTACTTTCTCCAACTGCCACTAAATGGAGCTGGCCTGAGGCAGATGTGAAAATTATGCCATCATCTGGCTCAGTTCTGCTCATAGTTTCTTTGTCACCTTCCTTTTCATCCAGAAAGATTAGATCACTTATTCTGTGTCTCCTTCATTTCTGCTCATTCTTTTTACTGTAGACACTTTCAAAGACTTAATAAACTTGCTTTCCTGGTCGCCAAATAGAAACTGCTGTAAGCAACTAGAATAAATCTCATTTACTGAACCCCTCCACAACTCTAACTACCCTTAGAACATCCCATTGCAATGACCCAGACTTTGAATGCTTGAGCAAATAACAAGCAAATGAAATGTTGTTGTACTAGAGTTAATCTACTCTGTCCAGCCCAGGGTCTTTCAATGTGTAAACTAAAGGCACTTTATCTATGCACACTCAGTGAGAAGCAAATTATTAGAAACACAATTTCCTAGGCACCCACCCACTGGGCCAGAACTTCATTGTGAAGACTGTAGGAATTTTCATTTTCTTGTTGTTGTTTTATTTTGTTTTAAAGCAGTGGTTCTAATGCACTAAAATCTTAGATTTACAATCAAATCAGTGAATGGAGGCAGGGGGCAGGGGTTGTCATGGTGATTATCCATGATTTGTCGTCACTAGTAAGAAAACTAAAATAGTTGTCACAAAATTATAAAATATACAAAAGAGAATACTTGGGAAAAGGATTCTTAGCCACAATAACTCCACTTTCAACCAGGTATTTAGTTTTGAATACAATTCTCACTGCAATGTTTCACATTATATAATACACTGCACACTGGATCTTAAATGTTCCCCATTGTCCATGTGTTAAAGGCTTAGTTCAAAAAACACTGTACAAATGCCTTTATTCTTTAAGAGGTAGAAGTTAGTGAGAGTTCTTAGGTCATTAGAAGTTTGTCTTCAAAGGAGATTGTAGGACATAGGCTCTTTTTCTCTTTTGTTCCTGACTGTGTTGTGAACAACCTTCCTATGCATGAGTACTGGCTATGTCAACCTGCTTCACCACGGACTAACACCTCCCAAACTGTGTGTTAAAATAAGTCTTCCCTTTTTTTTTTTAATTTTTATTTTGCAATACAATTCAGTTCTACATATCAGCCACGGATTCCCTTGTTCTCCCCCCTCCCGCCCCCCTCACCTTCTCCCCAGCCCACCTCCCATTCCCATCTCCTCCAGGGCAAAGCCTTCCCCACAGACTGAGATCAACCTGGTAGATTCAGTCCAGGTAGGTTCAGTCCCCTCCTCCCAGGCGAGGCAAATGATCCTGCATAGGCCCCAGGTTTCAAACAGCCGACTCATGCAATGAGCACAGGACCCAGTCCCACTGCCTGGATGCCTCCCAAACAGATCAAGCCAATCAATTGTCTCACCCACTCAGAGGGCCTGATCCAGCTGGTGACCCCTCAGCCATTGGTTCATATTTCATGTGTTTCCATTCATTTGGCTATTTGTCCCTGTGCTTTATCCAACCTTGGTCTCAACAATTCTCGCTCATATAAACCCTCCTCATTCTTGCTAACTGGACTCCCAGAGATCCACCCGGGGCCTAGTCATGGATCTCTGCAAAAGACACGGGGATCACCCAATGACAGAGAAATGGAATGAGATCTACATGAACAGCCTGGACATGAGTGGGGGTAGTGAAGGGCGAGGGTCGAGGGAAAGAGAGCTTGGGGGAGTGGGAGATCCCAGCTGGATCAACAACAGAGGGAGAACAAGGAATAGGAGACCATGGTAAATGAAGACCACATGAGAATAGGAAGAAGCAAAGTGCTAGAGAGGCCCACAGAAATCCACAAAGATACCCCCACAATAGACTGCTGGCAATGGTCGAGAGACAGTCCGAACTGACCTACTCTGGTGATGGGATGGCCAAACAGCCTTCCCTTTTTAAGTTGATTATCTCGGGTTCTTTTTGCTATACTGATGAGAAAAAAACTAAAGCATTGTATTTGACATCTATTTCCCCTACTTTTCTATAAGCTGTTAGGAAGCAGTATTAATGTCCTCATTTGTTTTGCTAGTGCAAAAAGCAATAGCAATATCTACTGAAAGGAAGAATGACAAATATGTATTTATCTCACAAGCAAGTTTATTTAAATATAAGAGTTACCTTGTGTAACTTCATTTAAAGTTGCCAGAAAAGCAATACATCATATTTCTTTGACTCTAACATGTCACTGGTCATAAGCCATAACAGTATTTTATGTACTACTAAGAAAGAAAAACTCTAGAAATTAAATGTGACACAACCTCCTCCATGTTCAAGGGTGATAAAAATGTGAAAAGGCATGCATGTTCTGCTGTTAATAAAATAGATGACATATTAAATTACATCCTGGTAACTATAAAGAATGAACACATCTCTACTGAAAATAGGTTACCTGAATGTAGTATCCACTTATTCCCATTTCAACATGTTTAAAAGGGAAGACAGTTCAGGGATCATAGACTGAGAGTCTCTACAGCACAAGACTTTTTCCACTGAACACTGCCCAAGCCATACACCACTCACTATGAAGTGTCCAGTCATCCAAGTAGGATCTCTCCATTTCCATGTGGTATGAACCTTAAATTGTACTCAAGTGTTTAAATGGGAATAATAATAGTGACTAGTGGGCAAGGGATTGAAGCCATCTATTTAAATGATTGTAAACCTAATTAGGTACCTAATTATGCATCAGAACTTGGTTGGTGTGCAATATGTCATGTATGGTTAATGATGATTTATTCCAAAATTCTTTATTCAGATTGCATTGTTTTCCGCTTCCAGTGAGTCAGATCACTAGGAGACAGCTTTAATTTTAAGATTGTCCCCCTTTAATTGCTCACTGTCTATTAAATGGATGTGAAAATACATATAAGCATGCAACAACAATTAGTGAGAAAAGAGACCATCAATTTGAAGGAAAGTTGGGAGGGGTATATGGGAGGGTTTTAAAGAGAGTAAAGGGAAAGAAGAAAATGATAAAAATATATTGTGTGAACAAATTAATTAAAAATGAAACAAAAGAACCATCATAAAAAGGAACCTGATCTTATGGAAATGAAGACTAAGAAAATGTGCTGCTTTGTGCCCACCCCAGAGCCTCTGCTGTGTGGCACTGAAGTAAGTCAGTAACTTTTGAGCCATATGTGGCATTGAAGTAAGTCAGTAACTTTTGAGCCACATGTACCACACAGAAAGTATTACATTGGTAATTATCATGTATTTTAACACAAATGGAACATTATGTGGATAGAGTCTCTCACATAACAACATAGTATGTTAGTAAGTGAACATATATGATAGAAATGTCTGTAATGGAATCTCATGTAGATCTTATCCATTTCTCTGTCATTGGGCAATCCCTGTGTCTTTCTTAGGGTCCTCTTTACTAGGTAGCCTCCCTGGAGATGTGAGTTGCAGTCTGGTTATCCTTTGCTTTGCATCTAGTATCCATTTATGAGTGAGTACATACCATGTTTGTCTTTCTGGATCTGGGTTGGCTCACTCAGGATGATATTTTCTAGTTCCATCCATTTGCCTGAAAACCTCATGAATCATTGTTTTTCTCTGCTGAGTAGCACGCCATTGTGTATATGTACCACATTTTATTTATCCATTCTTCAGTTGAAGGGCATCTAGGTTGTTTCCAGGTTCTGGCTATTACAAATAATGCTTCTATGAACATAGTTGAGCATGTGTCCTTATGGTATGATTGAGTATTCCTTGGGTATATGTATCTATCTTCTCACTGATCATTTCTTTATAGTAAGAAATTCAAATGGCCAGCCCTGAAAACATATATACAAGTAATATTATGTAAACTGAAAAGGTTATATTTAGAAATATATATGTATGTACATTTATATATGTATGCAATAACAATTAATGGGAAAATAGACCATGAGTTTAAAAGAGAGAAAGGAGGGTTATAGAGGAGAGTCTAGAGGGAAGAAAGAAAAGGGAGAATGCTATAATTATGTTATATTCTCAAAATTTAAACATGTAAAAAAATAAATAAATGATGATTCTGGGAGTGTAGGAGGGGTGGTTCATATCGCTATCACCACACTTTTCCCAAGCTCCAAGTCAGACAAAACGAAGAAAATGAGCACATAACTTTGCTATAGAGCCAAAAACAAGCTTAACCCAGTGAATCTTTCTATCAGTTAGTCTCGGGTTCTGGAATCAACCTAGTACCAGGTCAAGACTTACAACCCAAGGGACTACAGGAATTAAAATATGAAACATGTAATAATAAAATCAACCACACATGTGAAAAAGCTGTACACTAAAAACTCAGAAACTAAAGAAGGAAATTGAGGAACATGGAAATATATGTGTATAGACTGGGAGAATTAATAGTCTTAAAACCTGTATGACTGGGTTTTGAGGGAGGTTGATTCTCAATTTTCTAAGAAAGTGCCATATTGATTTCCAAAGTGACTGTACAAGTTTGCATTCCCACCAACAGTGTAGGAGTGTTCCCCTTGCTCCACATCCTCTCCAACATAAGCTGTCTTCAGTGTTTTTGATCTTAGCCATTCTGATGGGTGTAAGATGGTATCTCAGAGTTATTTTGATTTGCATTTCCCTAATGACTAAGGATATTGAGCAATCTCTTAAATGTCTTTCAGCTATTTAAGCTTCTTCTGTTGAGAATTCTCTGTTTAGCTCTATAGCCCATTTTTTAATTGGACTGTTGGTGTATGAGCTGGCTTTTTGGAACCTAGGGCCTATGCTGAGACACTTTGCTCAGCCTTGGTGCAGGGAAGAGGAGACTGAACCTACCTCAACTGAATCTACCAGGCTTGCTGACTCCCAAGGGGAGACCTTGACCTGGACAAGGTGATAATGGGGGGTGGATTGGGAAGGAAGACTCGGGGGGTGGGAGGAGGGAGGACAGGGGAATCCATGGCTGATATGTAAAATTGAATTAATTATAAAATAGAAATATTTTAAAAAAGAATTCAAGACAAAGCAGTAGGTGTTTGGAAAGTATATATACAAAAATTAAAGCCTTTTTTTAAAAAAAAAAAAAAAGAAATGTCTCTAATGGAATCTCTACTGGGATCCATGGAGAGAAAATCATTAAGAAATTATAGTAGTCTTTACTCAGCTGTCCCAACAGAAATGGAGTTAGGCATCAAGGAAATATGAAGCAGGAGATTTCTCTTGTAGAAAGCTCATGTGAACCAGCCTGAGTGAGCTAGGATTAAGGTGCTTGGTATCTTCATGGATCTTCCCTGTAAAATGCCTGACCTCCCAAGAAGCAGCAAATTGAGGGAAAGAAAATAGAGTTCTAACATGTCCTTGCTGAGAGGATCCAGGTCTTCCCATATGAATGGCTCACTTCATTCAAAAGACAAAGAGAGCAGAAATCCTTTATTACTCTTTATCTACCTCTCTGGGTGCAATAAATGTTCAACATCCCTGGAAGCAATCGTCTTCTCTTGTTGTGTAACTTTCGAAGAAAACTGGAAATACAAATTTTAATACTAGCCTACTGCCACTCCCATTTTGTGACTTTAGGCAATTCTGGTTTCTGAGCTGCATAATACACATGAAAGCCTCTTCCCCATGGATTTGTTATGAACAGTAGATGAACCAATGTATATATACCTAGCATAGCCTAGCTCACACCTGTAACCATGCACCAAGGAAGCTGATACAGGAAGATCACCGTGTATTTAAGGTCAGTCTGGGCTACTTGGTCAATTCCAGGCCAGCCAAGGCTGCATAGCAAGATTCTGTCTCCAAAGCAAAATGCCTATCATCTTATCTGCTGTGTATACTGAGTCTCATTCAACAAGTATTTAAGAGCTTATTAACGATGTCATTCAAATTGTCTTGGAATATAGATGAGACAAAGATGGAACAGTGAACCAAACAGACTTGTCAGATGCCCTTTTATTATCTGAAGTCTAGCAGAGGGACAATTAAATAATCAATCATAATAAATCATGTTAGTGCTCCAATAATGGGATTACAGTGTATTTGGTGAGGCCACTAACACTGGTCAGGAAAGAGGCTTTACAAGCTACTCATAAGCATATAATGTTGCCCCAGCCACCTTAAGAGAAAAAATCATTCTAGGCAGAGAAAACAGTTGAATGAAAGTACTATTTATTTTATAAAATGCAAGAACTTGCCTTTATACAACACTGGCAACATAAATATAATGTGTGCAAAATGAAAGGGTCAAAATGGAAACAGGGTTTCTTAACAGGTTTGGATTTTATTGTTGAGCAATGGAAAATAAGTAAAATGCTTTTAAATCAAAAAGAGACATGAAGCCAATTCTAGAATGTTCACTCTTGCTTTAGTTTGAAAAACAGATTGCAAAGTAACAAGTCTGAAGTTAGGGACTGTGGTGGGAATCATCCAGAGGGGACTGAATGGGCACACAACCGAGGGTAGAAACAAGTATTCATGGAAAAAGATGTGAAAATGATTATAGGCAGAAGAAAAAGTGCATTCTTTATTTGGATGCAGGAGGGAAAGGAGAAGGCAAAAAGGAGTTACTAAAACAGGAGTCAAGAAGTCAGTCTTGGGCTGGAGTTAAGATAACAGCACCCATGATGGGCGGTGGTGACGCACACCTTTAATCCCAGCACTCGGGAGGCAGAGGCAGGCAGATCTCTGTGAGTTCGAGGCCTGCCTGGTCTACAGAATGAGTTCCAGGAAAGGCGCAAAGCTACACAGAGAAACCCTGTCTCGAAAAACCAAAAATAAATAAATAAATATTAACAGCACCCACACCCACACTCCATCTCCAGGGGATCCAGAACCCTCTCCTGGCCACTGAAGGCACACACAGGCATGTGCGTCTACACACACACACACACACACACACACACACACACACACACTAAATAAATAAATAAATAAATAAATAAATAAATAAATAAATAAATAAATAAATAATGTCAGTCTTCAACAGCTGTGTGAATAAGGTTACATTCATTGGGAAACCAGAGGAGCAGACTTGAGCAGGATAAGGAGGATAAATTCTGTTTGAGACACTGGTTGAATCTTCAGAATGGTTAGACCACCACTCAGGAAAGAGGTGTGCACTCTCTGAGGAGATGGTCAGATTGTTATTGACAAGCAGTTGTATATATGGGTGTAGAGTCTAGAGGCCAGTCTTGAACTGTGCCAATATTATTTTTCAGCACCTTTTCTTCCTTAACTCTGGCTGAGTTTACTTATGTAAGTTGATCTTTCTGAAATTCCCAGTTCAGTTTCTCAGGTCATTGGGGTTAAAAAAATTAAAATGCTACTCCAGAGGGTGGTGAAGGAAGCACCAGAGTTCTCGCCAACCCTGATCCCAGGACACCTACAATTTTTCAGAAGAGTAGTTTTCCTGACTCAGTATGTGAAGACTGCAAGCCGCATATATTGTAGAAAAACCTGATATTGCTCAGTGTGTGCTCCACACATCTGCCATTTTGCTGTGACATTTCTCCATCTAAGTAGGCCTGAAGTGCTGCCACAGCACTTCGCCTCTGCTAATGTGGTGGCTTTCATCAAATGTTGGGAGAAATGAAAAGCAGAGGCTTTCTATGTGGTTGAATTCTCTGTACTCTAAAAGGAAGCAGGTCTGTAGCACAGTGAACTCGGTGGAATATTATAAAGAGCTTTTGCACAAATGGAACAGAGCATGAAAGAATGTATGCCCATCAATATATAATTACAAGCAGAAACTAGAGCATTCCTTGTTCATGTTAGAATCCGGGGTGCTACGCTGGATATTCTATGGCTATGAACAATTGCTTTGCCAATTGCATCAGGCTATTGAGAAAACGTCTTTCAAACATTCTGGTGCCACACACTCCCCTTCAATATCTGTTGTGTCCACTGAGGTTTAATCAATGCCTTGCCTTTGGAATTAATTTCCTTAGAATTTTAAAATATAATCAGTATGCATGATGTGTCATCATGATAATAAAAAATGGCTACCATTTATTGAGGTGTTCTTATGCAGGACTTTATCAAACTAAGATATATTAACATATCTAAGTCTTATAAAACCCCTGCAAGGTTTGTGTTTGTTTCAATCATCTTCTTTTCATTGGCTGATGAGGAAGAAGTTTGCAACATTATGAAGATGGCTGGAAATACAATGCCCACTAATGGGTAGTTTAGTTCCTTAGTCACAGATTTTCAAAGCAAAGGAGACCAGGGCTATATCCAAGGCAGTGGAGAGGACTATTAAGGAGCAGAGAGAACAAACAAGGACCGTGGGAGGGAGGTAAGCTTGGTAGTAGGGGGAATGATTGGCTTCTTCAAATAGCTGTGAGAGGCAACAGGGAGCTGAAGTCCATTTGACATGGAAGATTGTTCAGCTGTAGGAGTGATGTTGAGAGGAAAGCTCAGAAGCAATGTTTGAAACCCTCCCAATTTCACCTACTGAGAAGGCAGCACAAAAGACTGATTTTAATTTCAGACCTTCCATATATTTTTTAATGTCAGAAACAGAAACTGAAATTCAGGAAGCTTTAATAATGTCAAGGGTCACAGAGGTAGGAAAGGGTGTGAATAAATTTTAGATAAGTTTTGTATCTCCAGAGACGGAGAAGTATTTATTTCTTATCTAAAATAATTACCATGTGCTACAGTTTCAAATCCACTCTGTCTTCTTATGGAAATACTATAGGATACTCTCTATAAAAATTTAAGCAAGCTGATTTACTTATAAAAAGAAAAATATCTAAATCTTGCCTAGAAATTATAGTTAGTTAGACTGATGTCTTCTGCCTCCTCAAGATGCTTTAATCTCTGTAATGCATGAACATGTTGCCTTTCATGGTAAAAGAGATTTTGTAGATGTGTTTAAGTATCTGGAGATGGAGTTAGCATCCTAGATATGGAAGTGGGCTGAGCATAAATATCCTATAAGTAAAATGACACAGAGCTTTGGTCAGAACAACACTGTTAATGGCAGGGGTCAATGAACTAAGGATGGCAGGCAGCTTTAAGAAGTAACAAAAAAGTAAGAATCACCCCTGAGCCTCTAGGAGGAATCAACCTTATCACAATCGTGCTTTTAGTCCTGTCAGACCTGACACACTCCAGACCTGTATGCTAATATATTCATATTGTTTTCAAGCCATTACAGTTGTTATAGCAGCAATGTGAAAATAAAACACCCATAACAATCACTGATGCTTGCCTTAAATTTTTATTCTCTTTGCACATCTCCAGGTTCCAGGAATTATTCTATACCCATGAATCTTAACTTCTGTCCCTCTGACCTCTCACAGATACTTTCAGTGTCTAGCCTACTTCCCCCAGTTCTGCATCAAGTCTAACATCTTATTTTATATTACTACTTCCCACTTTAACTCCTATGCTCTTCCAGGGGATTCTCTTTCCCATTCTATTTCTTCTTCCTGCTTCCTCCACTGTGAGCCTCTGCCATTCCCACTTTCAATTTCCACTCTTCTAGTCTCTGAATGTCTTCTCTGTACATCAAAGCTTTTTCTCCATCACTGATCTAAGTGTACGTCAAAGCTTTTTCTCCATCACTGATCTACCAACATTATTTTTACTCATCTCAGGACTCTTAAATGCTATTCCTTGGGTAAGTCTTTCTTGTTCACCAAACAGGTTCACAACACCATGATACATGATGGTGTCAGAGCTCTTACAGCAGTTATAATTCATGGAATATTTTTGTCTAACATCTACCATTCTCATTAAACATACCTCTTATATGAGGATAGTTCATGTCTTACTTTAATTATATATCTAACATCATACCAAGTACCTATCACAAATTATGTAATTGGTAAACAGTTGTTAGGTGAAAGAATTTATTAAAGTGAATTCTCGCTGATAGTTCTCATAACTCAGAAGACAGTCAATAGTACAAACATTGTTTGTCCTAATACAAGAAAATGTATCCTCCTCATCATAAGTAAACACATATAATCATAATATACAGTAGTTACTATAGTATATGGAATATTCATAATTGCATTTTAAAAAGTCAATATTTCTATGCATGCATGTACAAATGCATGTGTTCACAGTGAATTTCACAAGGCAGTTCTTTCTCATGCCCACTGAAATATCTAGACAAGTACCATTGAGTAGTATCAGGTCTACCAATAAGCCAACAAAATGTGGTTTAACTTGTATCACATAGAACATCTAGCTGAATCAAATCCTGATATCTGGTCAGGAACAGCTTCATGGTTGGACTGGGTGGCACAGACCTCACACTCAGGAAGTTATTATGCTCATTTTAATGCTCAGTTGTTGATGCCTTAAAACTTTTCACAACAGCTGAACAAGACACTCAATGTGTTTATTTGTACTGGAGTCTGAAAATTATACAGCCATAGATGGAATAATTTCCCAACTTTTTCAAGATCATATTATGCCAAATGTGATGGTTTGAAAAAAATGGCCCCCAAAGGGAGTGACATTATTAAGAGGTGTGGCCTTTTTGGAAGAAGTGTGTCAGTGTGGGGGTGGGCTTTGGGGTCTCTTTCACTAAAGCTTCCCTCAGTGTGACCGTCAATTGACTTCCGGTTGCCTCTGAATCAGATGTTGGACTTTCAGATCCAGCACCATGTTTGCCTGCATGCCACCATGCTCCCCACCAAGATGATAATGGACTAACCCTCTGAAACTGCAAGCCACCTATTTATATTTCCTTTACAAGAGTTGCCATGGTCATGGTGTCTCTTCACAGTAGTGAAAACCCAAACTAAGACACCAAGCACCATTTATAAGGAGAAAAAAATTTAGTGATTATACAAAGGAGTATCTAGGTAATAAAAATATTTACAAATAATCATAAAGGAATATGAAAAGGGTCTGAAATGGAAGTGAGTGAAGAGAACTATGGGAACACTGCAGAAGAAGGTAAAAATTCTGCCTGAACACTGTTGAGATTGCTCAGTGGGTCATGTGCTTGCTGCGTAAACATCAAGACCTGAGTTTGGATCCCAGTACCCACAAACAGTTGGATGTGGTGACATGCTCCTATAACACCAGGCCTGTGTGTCTGGAACAGAGATAAGAGGATTCCAGGACTTGCTGGACAGTTTAATTCAAACAACAAACTCCAGGTTCCGTGAGAGAACCTGTTTCTAATAATAAGGTGGAGAACCATAAACAACTAAAGTCAGCCTCTGTCCTTTACAAGCACATGCACAGGTGAACACACACATATACGCACACTCATATACCACACATATATACACACTTACATATATATACCACATAAACATATAAATACATACACTCGAAAACTGCAGATACATACACAAACGTGCATGTATCATACACACATGCATACCAACATACCACACATACTATATGCATACACACATACATGTACACACACACACACACACACACACACACACACACACGCTCGCGAGTCTGACTGAGAGATTTAAGAAAGACTTCTCAGAAGGAACAACACTTCAGCTGAGACCTTTAGGATGCATAGGAATTCCCCAGTGGGAAAGGCTTCTTCAAACCATGATTACATGTTAGTTTACAAATAAGTATGTAACTAAACAACAGGACTACTCACAAATACCTAAGTCAGAAGTGGCCTATGTCTTCATTTTCTCACCTGACAAGCAAATCAAGGTTGATCCTAGAACATCAATATGGAATAAACATACTTCTACTTCTGTGCAGTTTTAAATTCTGGTACAATAGGATAAGGAAGGAATAGTGGGCAGATAAAGTTTTGGCATTTACAATGAAGTTGCCTAAGTAGGACACAACAGAATGCACAAGCATCAGACACCGGATGAAGGAGATGTCAATAGCTTCCTGGCCCTACTTTGTAAGCACCCATTGTGTCTTAGCCAGGAAACTCACATGGAGCACTTGCCCCTCCTGGGAAATCTAACCAGGATTAGCCCATAGGTTATTCCTTAGTTTTCTGATAACTTTCTCTTTTTATCCCTCTTTTCCTTGTGCTTCCTGTAAGCCCAAGAATAGTCCACTCTTCTCCAACCTTTCCAGTGGTCTTCAAAGATGGATTCTCTGTTTTTTTATCAGAGACCATCTGAATTTTTCCATGTTATCCTTTTAACACATGTGGAACCTGAATTCAAAGTAACATTTGTTTGACTTTCTTAGTGTGTGGAGTAAAGGAAAAAAAGAAGAAGAAGAAATAAGGCTTCATACCAGAGAAGAGTAGATCCATGGAGCATGAGGTGTGATGTTTGGCCTCAAGATGCTTGTGGGCAGGTCCCAAGTGCTCTTGGTCTATCCTTTCAATGTTGGTGAATCCACATGGCTAAGATGAAAAACACAGCTCCACCTTCCCAGAAATATTTTCTATTTCAAAAGAAAAGCCTAAAGGAGATCTGGTCATCTTTTATAAATCTAGAAGTTTTCTTTCTGTTCTTCTGCTGAAAATTTACCTCAGAGGAAATAGTGATGTCTAGAATGTGCCTAGAGATGCACAAGAATTCATGAATCCAAAGAACCTGGTCCTTAGCGATCTGAAGAAGTGGCAAGGCTTTCCATGTCTGAGCCAAATAAATGGTATCTCTTTATTGGAGCAAAGGAAATAGCCATAATCACAGAGCTGAACCACTGGCTCCATTCAGATAGCATATTGTTGGTTATCTCTCTTTTCAACATTAGAAAAGCAAGTTTTAATTGACTCTACTATCAAAGTTATACTAGCCTCTCTTGAGGAAAATTGATTTCAGCTCTTAAATTATGTATTATTCAGACGACATACTCTTTTAAAATGTCGATTCGTCTTCAACTTGGAAATTCAGAGAAATCCCAGTACAAACTGCAGCAGGTGCTTGTTATTTATCTGTTGTTTGCTTGTTCTGGAAATTGGCAAACTGACTCTAAAATTTACATAGAACGTAAAAGGCCAACAGTACCCAGGGCAATCTTGAGGAAGAACAGAGCTGAACAGCTTGTCTTACCCCAAATCAGGAGTTATTATAAAACTAGCAAGATTAAGTGATTGTGAGACTGATGCAAGAACAGAATCAAATCACCATTGGTGTGGTTGAAAGAGCCTAGAACCAGATCAACACATTATTATCATCCTGCTCATGGGAAAGGATATGGCACATTCCCTGCTCCCAATGTTTGTGATTCTATCCAAAAATGGGGACATTTTGAAGGGAGGGTCATAAAAGGAGTCTGTAATCAATTGTCTTGATATTATGGCATAGAAGGAGAAACAAAATACTGTGGAGCTGCTTGTAAAAGTAGCCATGTCCAGCTTCAGCCACAAACAAAGTCAGTGGCAAACTAGCACCATGTTTGTGGTGGGCTGGTGAGCACCTGGAGGGGGGACCTTGGGATTCTGCTGATCAGCAGAGTAGTCTTCAGAAGAAAACCTAGGCACACAGCTCATTGAACACAGAGAGGTCAAGCTGGTACCTGCATGGAACCTTCACCCCCATGTTCTAGTCTCTTGGACACAAGAACATACTCTGCAGGCTGTGGACAAAAAATCTGGACACCAACCCTGTCACGAAACCCTACAATCTGCCATGTCTTCAAGATGTGGTGGCACAGAACTTGTGGGCATGGCTAACCAATGTTTGGCTTTACTTGATGCCCAGGCCACAAGAGGAAACCCATGACCTACATTGCCTGGATGGCAAAGAACTGGAGACAAGATAGTACAGAGACCAAAAACAACTGGCAAGAGAGAGAGAGAGAGAGAGAGAGAGAGAGAGAGAGAGAGAGAGAGAGAGAGAGAGAGAGAGAGAGAGAGAAAGGAAAGAAGGAAGGAAGGAAGGAAGGAAGGAAGGAAGGAAGGAAGGAAGGAAGGAAAGAGAGACAGAGGGAAAAACAACTAAATGATTCCTAATGATATTCTGCTATATTCATATATTCATAGATCATTGCCTTGTCCAGTCATCTTCAGAAAGGCTTTCTCCAGCAGTAGATGGGAGTGTATACAGAGATACAGTCAGACATTATGCAGAGAGAATGTCTAAATTAGAAGTCTCCATTGGGTCCCTCCCCTAGGATATCCAGGTACCCGATGGAAGAAGGAGTGGAAAGATTGTAGGAGTCCAAGAGGGTGGAGGACACCAGGAGAACATGGACCAACAAATCAACTGAGCAGGGCTCACATGGGCTCACAGCAACAAGCATAGGACCTGCATGGGTCTGCACCAGGTCGTCTGTGATTAGTTTATGGCTGTTAGCTTTATGGTTTTTGTGGGACTCCTAACAGTGGGAACAGGTGTATCTCTGATTCCTTTGCCTGCTTTGGGGACTCTTTCCTTCCTATTGGGTTGCCTTGTTCAGTTTCAAAAAGGAGGGCTTTTGTCCTGTCTTACTGTATCTTGTTTTGTCCTGTTTGGCTGCTGTCTCTTAAAGGCCTGCTCTTTTATGAAAAGGAAAAAAAAAAAAGGAGTGGATTGGGGGAGGAGGAGGAGGATGGGGAGCTAGGGGGAGTTGAGGGAGGGGAAACTGTAGTCAGGATGTATTTTATGAGAGAAGAATCTGTTTTCAATTTAAAAGAAGAAGGAGAAAGCTAAGCATGGAAGTCATGAGAATGAGAGTAAAATAGGAACCACAAACATCTCTGTCTACAGGAGAACACTTTGAAAGAGTAATAACCACTGCCTTGTGTTCTCCTTCCTCATCTGTGTGAGCTTCTCTTTTAGCTTATCCCAACAGAAGGTCATTCAGTGCAAATTCTGAAAATTTGTGTTTCTAGCTCACCCAAGTGAGCACAGCACACTGAGTAAGTTAACAAACAATCCTCACATGTTTACAGTAAATGTGGTATTTTTTACAATGGGAAAGAGGTAGTTTTTCCAATAAATCACCCCCATATCAATCAAATATTCATGTGATAAGAACTTAAGGCTCCACAAGCATAATCAATTTTTCAGGTGGATTATAGATGTAAATGAGAATAGTGGAAAAATTAACTTTGTAGATAGTCAATATCCTCATGTCTTGGAGCAGACAGAAATTTTTTGAATGCTGCACAAAAACTAATGATAAAGTAAAAATTGGATGAATTGGGTTATATAAAGTTAGCATACCAAGAGAGAATGGGCAAGCCCCCCAAAAAAAGTAGCAGCAAAGATGAGCAATACATAAATTAATATACATTGATAACTCCTATAAATCAATAAGGAAGCATACAAATAAATAAGCAAGGATGTAGCATAAAGAGAGGCATGGGTAAATGGTGTGTATTAACATGGTTGAAATGTTTACTGTTTATCTAAACAGTCAATAAATTAGTCTAAAACTATGCCACAGATCATCCCCAAATAAAAGCATTTAAGAACGTACATTTGTAACAACACATCCATTTATCACACATACACTTTTCATTGCTATGGACCTGAGTCCTCTGTTTCTAAACATCTCACAAGGCTGTAGTCACCTTAAAGGTTGGAGGCTCATTCCAGGGATTATTGGCAGAATGTCACTTCCTTGTTCCCAGTTGGGATGAAAGCATCAGTCCTTCTTTTCTTTGTCACAGAGATGTCACCATACATGTCAAAATCCAGTTGCTGGTTTCATCAGAGCATGCAAGCGAGATATCAAGAATGCCAACAAGAAGGAACAGAGTCTTTACTCCTGCTACTTCTAACACACTGTAATGATAGGGAATGCTGTACACAGATGTTGCTATCAGCACAACCAGAATCCTCAGGCACTGATGACAAATACACACACCATTATAACCATTCTGGAGACTGCCTCAAAGTATTTATTAAATATATGTATAATTTCTGACTCAACAATTCCACCCCTTTGTAGATGTATAACGTACATTGTGATCATCAAAAAAGAGCTAAATAGATGACAATAATATTCACCATGTTTGCCAAAACCAAACAAAATGTCAATTACTAATAAAATAGATAAACTGTGGTGTGTTTGTATAGCAAAAGCCAGAACAACAATGAAATATGTACATTATGACTATGTCCAACAATATCAAAGAGTATTTCAATCATAACTTCAGTGAAGTAAGTTAAGAAATTCCAAAAGGGAAACTGCATAATTCCCTTCACCTAAACTTCATTAACAAGACAAATTAGTCTATAATGTCAAGAGTAATCAGGGAGACTTCTTTAGAGAGTGGCAAGAAATGGGCATTAGAAAAATTTGTGGATGTAGCTCAAAACTGTTCAATGACTGTGGATCTCATTCAGAACTCTTTTAACTACATGATTTGTTCCCTAAATTCCAATCTTCCTCAGCTTTACCCACAAATTTCCTCCTGCTTAATCTATTCTTGGTTCCTTGATTTTTGAGTAATGATCCACTTTTTTAAAATTTTATTTTACTTAAATAACATTTGTTTTCATTTATTTTACATACAGACAGAAGATTCCTCTCCCTCCTCTCCTGTTTCTCCCACTTCCCATCATACCCCTCTTCCCATCCAGAAAGGGACAGGCCTCCCATGGGCTTTAACAAAGCAGGGCACATCAAGTTGAGTCAGGACTGATCTCCTCCCCAAGGCCAGGCAAGGTAATCCAGCATGGGCAACATGTTCCCAAAAGCCAACTAAGCAAGAGGATCAGGTCCTGATCTCATTGCTCGGAGTTTTACAAAGAGATCAAGCCACACAACTGTCATACCCAAGCAGAGGGCCTAGGTCGGTCCAATGCAGGTTCCCTAACTGTTGGTCCAGAGTCATGAGCTCCCACAAGCTCAGATCAGCTGTCTCTGTGGGTTTCCCCATCATGACCCCCTTGGCTCCTTCAATTCCTTCTCCTCTTCAGGAGCACTCCCAGAGCTCAGCCCAGTACTTAACTGTGGATCTCTGCATCTGTTTCCATCAGTTATTGGACAGATCATCTTTGAGGACAATTTGGGTAGTCACCTATCTCATTACAGGAGATGGCCAGTTCAGGCATCCTCTCCACCATTGCTAGGAATCTTAGTTGGGGTCATCCTTGTGGATTCCTGGGGGTTTCCCTGGCTCCAGGTTCTCCCTAAACCCAAAATGCCCCCCATGGAGATGTCTCTTTCATTACTCTCCCCCTCTGTCCAGCCCCCAACCTGCCTCCTATACCCAGGATGCCCAACCCACTCCCTCAAATTCCTATCCCTCCATCCCCCCAACCCCCAGCACCAGTTTACCTAGGAGATCTCTTCTATTTCCTCTTCTCAGGGAAATCCATGCATCCTTATTTGGGCCCTAATCAATATCACAGTTTCTTAGAAAATTGGGAGTCAATCTACCTCAAGAACCAGCTATACCAACCTTGGGCATATACCCAAAGGGTGTGCAATCATACCACAAGGGTCCTTGCTCAACTTTGTTCATAGCAGCACTATTCATAATAGCCCAAACCTGCAAACAACTTAGATGCCCCTCAACTAAAGAATGGATAAGGAAAATATGGTACATTTACACAATGAAATATTACTCAGCTGTAAAAAACAACAACATCATAAAATTTGCAGGCAAATGAGTGGAACTAGAAAAAGTCATTCTGAGTGAAGTAACCCAGACTCAGAAAGACAGATATGGTATGTACTCACCCATTAGTGGATATTAGCAGTAAAGTGAAGGATCACTATGATGATCCACTTTTAAGGCATTTCTGTTTCTGTACTGTCTGGATATGTTTCCCTAGATTCTGGAATGCCTCCCACCCTCACCTTCTTCAGATTTTGTCACTCTTTTTCTTATCATTCTGTAAAGTCATCTCTAACCCAATAATTCTTTGACTTTCTGTCCCAGTATATATATGGGACACTCACAGAAACTGTGCTAGGATACAGACTAGGACGAGAGAAATCTAGGTGTTACAGAGATCCTGTCCATTAGGTTTAGTAAAGGAAAAGAGTTATCTGTATGTGTCCAGGACTTTGACATCAAGAGTTATGGAAATTAATTCTGGTGACCAGCCACATGAGGTAGATGAGCATATCCTATGAACCCATTCTGAGGAAGATGAGACGGTACAAAAATGTCAGTCCTTCCAGAAGGTAGCAGCTTCCCATATACCTTATTAATCTAAGCTTTGCATTAAAATAGTCTAGGGCTAAAGCAGAACACACTGTTCAAGATTCCTCAATGTTTCGTAAGTCAATGGGACACATATGCCTAATGGAAAGTCCACAGACAACTGGAAAAAAAAAACCAAGAGAGTCAAGAAACAGTGAGAAAAAGAGAGATGAGACAGAGAGAGAAAACAGAGAGAGGAGAGAAAAGAAAGAAAGCAGAGACTGAGAGAGAAATCTAAGAGAGAGATGAGAAATAGGGAAGAGAGAGAAACTTACAGAAAGAGAGAGCAATTAAATGATATCCACAATCAGACTTCCAGGAAATTTGTAGTAGACCAAACTACTTGATTGATTTTTTTAATTTATTAAGGTAAACTGCTGTTTCTTCATAACTATAATACTGCTAAGATTATCGCTCCAGAAGACAAATTTATCTACCGAGAGTGGCAGTTTTTAATCAGGTGCCACTTTAAGGGTCACAAATAGAAATCATATGATAATATTCCCGATGACCACTTAATTCATGTTTCTTTACACCTCATATTTCCACTTATCTTAGGTCATTTAGCTCACAGGCTTAGCAACTTCACATAAGCAGTCCACAGTCCACATCGACCACCATCTTTGATGTTTGCTGTTATCTGTGCTCTGTGTAAATTTTTATATTACTCATTATCTCTCTGTATTAACAACCACTTAAAATCTTAAGCTGAAATGTGTTTTGCCTTGAGTTTTTAACCCGGAAAAGAATGGTGAATCTAATACAATTTAAATCAATATTTAGCATGTGTACATCCAGTAATAACAGGAGTCCATTCAATTTGGTTATTACCACTTTACTATTCCATCTGTCTCCTAATTACATTTTTAATGGCACTGGGTCATGTATTTCATCATCTGGAGAAACCTGGGAGGTGGTGTAAGGCGATATACAGTAAATGGAACATCAACATTACTAGCATGGTATAAATACCCTCATATGACCAGGAGGAAATAGCACTGCAATTGTGACCTTAAAAGTCCTTTGAAGGAAATCTTAATGATATGTAGGCTTAAACAATATGCTTGTCTGTTATATGGAAGTTTCAGTATATTTTTAAGAAATATCTAAATGAATACATATGCAATTATGTAAAATAGCCTTAAAGTTATAATTTGGCAAAGTTAATATGAAAAAAGTAATTTTTTCCTAACAAACTAAACTAGATTTTTAAATGTCCTGGCAGTATAAAGTAACAACATAAAAATAGGGCAAATGATCTTCTTTCGAGGAAAGTTCAAACCAGTAAACTTTTATATAAGCTGTGAGAAAAATAATACTCATTGTGTTTGTTTTTTCTGACACAAATTTTTGGACCTCAAAGAGTATTAATGCGAATTAATTGACATATTGAACAAAAAGGAATAAGTAAATGAGAAGCAATTTGAGTCTATTTCCATTTTTTAGCCATCAATTATTGAAAACAGGAAAACTTTCTTTTTCATAAAATCAAAAGTTTACTTTCACTCCATGTCTTATTTTTTTACTTCTTCTTATATTTCCAATTTCCTTCCATATTTTACAGTCATTATTTAACCTCTGGTTCCTTCATTGAGTGTGTAGTACACACTTCATCTTGGAATTTCTTATGCCTGCCTTGATGCTGATGACCTCCATGCTGCACAGAGTGTGAAAAGGCCTTACTTTAGACCTCAAACATACCTTTTCCCTGAAGCCCTATGTTCTCATATTTCTGATTTTCTTTCCTTTTATCCCCTTGCTCCACTGACCGTGACTCTAATTCTGAAAATTACACACACTGAGATATTAGTGTGATATGACATGAATAAACAAATAATTGGATCCCAAATATTCTGTTTTCTACCTAGATATCAATAAGAATTCATTCAAATGTTATCGTTTTAACCCCTTCCAACAAAATGATGGTGCAGATAGTCAGATATTAGGAACTTGAGGGGACATGTCTTCCCCACTGATATCCTACGATGTGGGTTATTATGCTCCACCATTCCTATCACTGACTGCAGAGAACTGGAACCACAGATACTCCTTACAAGCCAAGCTTGTTCTACAACCAGAACAGAGCCTCAGGACACAGTTTCTGGTCTTGACAGTGAGAAGCTTCCTTTCTACAGGAGAATTTGCACTGTACAGACAGGAGAACAAGAAGGCAATGTCAGCTATTGTAAGAGTGTGTGGGGAGGGGCAGTTTATGACAATTCTCACCAGTGTGGTCTCCATTCACAAGCCATAGTTAGTGCAATGAGTCACCGGTATTCTCCCAATAAATAATCATCAACATCATCCAAAAGTATCCATTCAGTGTTCTGTGCAAATCCCTGAGCATAGAAGAACGGAAAATGCAAATAATCTGCCCAAAGCATTACCAGTTAAAGAGAAACTGATTACGAAGAAAAAAATAAATAACGATGTAAGAGAATATATATTAAGTGCCCTGGGTTTTGTTGGTTCATTGAATCTTATCAAAAATAAGCCACAGAAATTCCTTTTCCCAGTCTCATTGTGAGTCACACATAGGCACAGTGGGTTCCCCATAGCCTGACTTGAAACAGGCACAAAAATCCCTGACACTGATAATAAGTGCTTGAAGTAATTAAAGAAAGTAACTTGGTCGATATAACACCAAGACAGGAAGAGAGGTCACTAACTCTCTTCCAATACAGTCACGGTCGTTTTATGTAGTAATATCCAAAATCAATGGGTCTGTGATCACCTTGTCAGTCTTCAGGAGAATCAAGATGGCGGCTTGCTTTACATTTCTCACATTCCATTACAAGGAAGCAACAGAAAGCCATAAGCCTGTTCTGAACGTGCAACAGTCTGCCTGCCTTTCTGGTCAGAACATCCATTCACCCTGGATAAAGGTTCTGCCTCCTGATAGTCATTCTTCAGTTACTGAGTTGGGCAAATTCTCATATCTAATATTTATGAACAAATCTAAACAGTTATTTTTATTCAGCTTCACATAAGCAGTCTTCATTATGAAAAACACTGTATGCCTATAAGAAGTAAGTGCCTGGTTATCCTTTGCTTTACATCTAGTATCCACTTATGAGTGAGTACATACCATGTTTGTCTTTCTGAGTCTGGGTTACCTCACTCAGGATGATTTTTTCTAGTTCCAACCATTTGCCTGAAAACCTCATGATGTCATTGTTTTTCTCTGCTGAGTAGTACTCCATTGTGTATATGTACCACATTTTATTTATCCATTCTTCAGTTGAAGGGCATCTAGGTTGTTTCCAGGTTCTGGCTATTACAAATAATGCTGCTATGAACATAGTTGAGCATGTGTCCTTGCTGCAACTCACAACTCCAGGGAGGCTACCTAGTAAAGAAGACCCTAAGAAAGACACAGGGATCGCCCAATGACAGAGAAATGGATGAGATCTACATGAGCAAACTGGGGATGGGAGTGGGGGTAATGGAGGGCAAGGGTTGGGGGAAAGAGAGCTTAGGGGAGCAGGAGGTCCCAGCTGGATCAGAAACAGAGTGGGAGAACAAGGAAAGAGATACGGTGATAAATGAAGACCCTCATGGGAATAGGAAGAAGCAGAGTGCTAGAGAGGTTCCCAGAAATCCACAAAGATACCTCCACTATAGACTACTGGCAATGATCGAGAGAGTGCCTGAGCTGACCTACTCTGGTGATCAGATGGCCAAACACCCTAACTATAGTGATAGAACTCTCATTCAATGACTGATGGAAGCAGATGCAGAGATCCATGGCCAAGCCCTAGGTGGAGCTCCAGGAGTCCAATCGGCAAAAGAGAGGAGGAATTATATGAGCAAGAGATATTGAGACCATTATTGGAAAAAGCACAGGGACAAATAGCCAAACTAGTGGAAACACACGAACTGTGAACCAATAGCTGAGGAACCCCCAACTGGACCAGGCCCTCTGGATAAGTGAGACAGTTGATGAGCTTAAACTGTTTGGGAGGCCCCCAGGCAGTGGGACCAGGACCTGTCCTCAGTGCATGAGCTGACATTTTGGAACCTAGGGCCTATGCTGAGACACTTTGCTCAGCCTTGGTGTAGGGAGGAGGGGACTGGACCTGCCTTGACTGAATCTACCAGGCTAGGCTGACTCCCCAGGGGAGACCTTGCCTTGGAGGAGGTGGGAATGGGAGGTGGATTGGGGGGGGGGGGAGCCTGGGGGTTGGAAGGAAGGAGGACAGGGGAATCCATGGCTGATATGTAAAATTAAATTAATTATAAAAAAAATTAAAAAGAAGTAAATGCCACAGAGAGAAAGAGCCACTTGCAGGATTGTTGGGGGGAGGGGGAGGAGGGAGGGTCACGTAAGAGTGACATCAAAATATTAGGAAAGTCATTGTACTTAATGACAAGCGTTAAAAACAGAAGGATGAGAGTAAAAAAAGACCAAAACAAATTCTCTTGCAAAGGAAAGGAACATTGCCTCTACTGACATAGTATTAGTAATTTTATTACAATAATTAAACATCTTAAAGGATAGATGTAGTGGGTAGCCATTCCAGCTTTGATCTGGAAGTTCCAACCCCCATTGAGACTTCGGCAACTGTCATGCCTACAAGGCGGAGCCAAGGGAGGCACCTGGAGACCCGAGATCTAGGTAGGTGGGCGCTCTCTCCATTCCAGGACCCTGGACGGTGGAGGTGGATCAAGCAGAGCTCCAGAGAACACCGCTGGACTGTGATACACCTTCCCGAGACCCCGCGACCTACCTATCCCTTAATTTGTAAGTTACGCCATTAAATAAATCTCCTTTTAACTACATGGAGTGGCCTTAATATTTACACCAATATATATATATATATATATACACATATCTCTCTGGATCACCCAGGTTAGCTTTAGAATGACTTCAGAAAGAAACAAAAAGCTATTGACCTCTTAATAAAAATGATAGTTATCATTTCAGAGGGATCAGAGGGAAGTAAACAGATCCTCATTCATTAAGAAGTCTTTGTATAGCGAAATCCACCGATTATATCATTTAGGGAAGCAGTGGCAGGCCTGTATTAGACATGAAAAGAGGAGAGAAAACATGAAGGAGAACGTGTAAGGAGGTTTAAAAGAGATAGCATACTTTCCTGAGGGGGGGGGGGAATCTGTTTAGGTAAATGAGATGGGAGTTTCAAAAGGTAATGCAAGTCTAGCAATGTAAATTAGTAGGTATTGAATGTCAAATATGGTTGCCACATGGCGTCTTCCCATGGAGAGTGTAGACCAATGGAGATGGGAGTTGGATGAAGTTTAATTAGTAATAAGCAATAAAATACCTTTTTGTAAACAATTGTATTCATTTAGTTATCCAACTGCTTGGATTATAGCTGCTAGTCAGCACATATCTGTAGCATGGAGTGAGAAAATATGGAGAAAGCAAAAACATAATAGAAACTATGATATAATAAAGAGGCTATAAGGAATCTAGGAATAAGGGGAAAGTCATTTATTAATTCATAAAACTCTGAATCAGAGCCAGAGATGTTTAAAGAGAAATTTAAGATGGGCTGGAAATAAGAGAATTACTAAAATTTAAAATAATTATAATTTAAAATGAACAAAATTAAGCCTTATTTTTGTGGGGCACAGAGGGATAATTATGACTTTCACTCAAGTGTTTCTGTTTTATTATAAACAAAATTATGTACTCATGAAGCTTAACCAGTCTTACAGAGAAATTGTATCTCATTTAAATAGCACAAGGAATTGGGCAGGAAACACAACTTTTACGGAATGACAACTACCTATTTTGCCAAAGTTAATTTGAGTTTCTACAGCTTGTCAAGGAAGATGGTGATACGTAGAATAAGTTTTAGTAAGGATTTAACAGGCCCTCAGATGACCTGGAAGAAACAAGCAGTTGTTATAGGTTTAAATAAAATGCATATCATTATATATGTAAATAAAATTCAAAATTACTGTTGCACTAAGCAGAAAAATTGTTCTCACTATGCAGTTTCAATTGATACTTGCTCTCACATTAGGCTTAGCAATATACCTTTTAAAACTAGAATATATCAAATCCATATATACTGCATGTCCTGCATAATAGAGAAGCCTCTAAGAAGTTAGATGTTTATTATTTAGTTTTCATGACTAAAGACTTTCATATAGCTCTAGGAACATTTTCAATTTATCTGTAATTTCCTTTTGCATTTCCTTTGTGCTCTTTTGTAAGCTGTTTTAAATTTACCATTAATTGATGAGTTTCATCTTGTGGACATTAAACTTCAGAATCACAATCTCAGTCTCCTAAAAGGCCACAAAAGAAATTTACTCCATGCTGAGCTGAAGAGCATCTTAAGCGGAAATTCTGGTGAAACTAATTCCCTTTTCACCCTCTGGGAATCAAGCCACAGCTATAAACTTTACCCCAGAAATCAGAAGATGAATGGGAAGAAAATTCCTTGTGTAATTCAACATTCATCTTGTAAAAAATATGTGCTGTACTGGCGTGAGCCAAGTATTGCTGGAGGTGCTGGAGCTAAAGCCATGGAAAAGGTCCGTGTTCCAACAAGACAATTCAGCAGTAGCTCCCCATCACTCCAGCTGATGCCTGTGCTGCCCTCTAAGGCTTCATCATTATCACTTTTCTTGATGTGCTCTTGACTTTCCACACAGTTTCTGGAGCACCATGAAAAAGACACCGGTGTCCCTGTCACCAGTAGAACTTCACACTCTGGAATTTACAAGTCACAATCTCAGCTCACAGAAGGAACCTTCAGATTTCATGTCCTTTAGGAAAACACTGACATCACCTCATAGATCTTGAATGCTTTATTCATCTAAACAAACTCAGTAACTAATAGATGTTTAATGAAAGCATCAAACAAGTGTGGCCAGAATGGCTTTTCAAATACTATACATCAAATTGTTATTATTCATCTGAAATAGCCTAAAATTCACCAAAAAAATTACACCCTCTCACTTCTCTTACCATCCTAGTTTCCCTGCTTAATTGTATAAGGTACCTCTTTCTGCAGACCACAAGAGGGGTGTGTGTGTGTGTGTGTGTGTGTGTGTGTGTGTGTGTGTGTGTATGCGTGCGTGTATGCGTGTGTGTGTGTGTGTGTGTGTGTGTGTGTGTGTGTGTGTGTGCGTGTAGGAATCTTGCATGGTGAATGTGTGTGCACAAGAGTGCAGGGTCATACCTGGCATGGTGCGGGGAGCGGGGGAAGTAAAACGACAATCTTCAAGTGTATTTCCTCGCCTTGTCACCTTGTTCTAGACCAGACTTTTTCACTGCTGCTGTATAAGCCAGACCGGCTGCCCAGAGAGCTTCTCAGGATGCTCTTGCCGTTAGCTCCAACTCCCTTTCATTTCCTCAGATTACTGAAGTTTATGCCCAAGCGTCTGGCTTTTTCGTGAAACCTTGTGATCAACACTCAAGCAGCCAGGCTTACATGGCAAGTGCTTTATCTCCTGAACCATCTCCCAAGTCGCACAGAAGAGATCTTGAAGCAGGTATTTTACATTCAACTATAAAAGAAAATCTTCAAACTTGAGTTTCCCAGCTGTTAAGTTTGCCCCTTCCCCCCCTCAAAACAGGATCTAATGTTGGTAAAGGTGAGAAAATAGATGTACCAGATGACAAAAATAAATTAAGTAAACACCATGGGAGTTCTGAAAATGTTGTCAGTTTGGAGGAGAACAAGTTAAAGACCAACTTGCACCTTGTAGGTATGTAAACAAATAGGTATAATTATGATGAATAGTTTCTTATGATGGAGATACGGAACTCTCAACAATTAGTTCATATTATGGTCAGTAAAATTTGTGACATTTCCATCAAATGAAATCTTTATAATATGACTCTCAAAAGCTAAATTTAAATATTTAAATATGATCATTTATCTATCTAATATAAAACTTAAATTATTTTCAATATTCTTGAATATTTCTGGACTAGAAACAGGAAGAAATAGCAGTAGTTCCTTT
The DNA here is from genome assembly GCF_949786415.1 of Peromyscus eremicus. Classification (NCBI taxonomy): domain Eukaryota; kingdom Metazoa; phylum Chordata; class Mammalia; order Rodentia; family Cricetidae; genus Peromyscus; species Peromyscus eremicus. The sequence goes on from NC_081421.1 coordinate 87,290,401, forward strand.
GTGTAGCTTACGGCCCGTTTTATACTGTAATGTCAAGGTCCTGTGAGGAAGAATGGCCCATTTTTTTTTATCATGATTAAGACAAATAAGAGTTTATTGATTCACCTCGCTAGAATCAAACAATCAATAGATTATAAACTCAGGTCTACAGAAGTTCTTTGAGAAAGCAATTTTTTTAAAAAAAAAAATGCCAGTTGCACAGATTACTACTTCAGTGAGATCTAAAATAATCATAAAGCCATAAATTCATGAACTCTGAAGAAGACAATCTTAAAAATATTATTCCATGCTCCCTAAAATTTTGGTAGACTCTGTTAAACGCTTTCAGATGCCTTGAATTTTACACTACCTCTTCCAATTTAATCTGTGGCACAAAACTGACTCTTGGATTTGTTGGAGTTTAGTTCTGGATATTTTAGACATAAACACTCAAAGTAACTTTATTAATTACTTTTCTCCTTGTTGTGATGGAATGCCTGACAAAAGCTACCTAAGATCAGGGAGTTCCCTTTGCCTCATAGGTCTACAGAATATAGCCCATCATGTTAGAGAAGACAGGAAACTAGAGCTTGAGGTAACTGGACACATTGCATCATTGTTCAGCAAGTAGAGAAGTGGAATGCTGGTGCTCAGTTTAGTTTTCTCATTTTTTCAGTCAGTCAGGCATTTAGCCCATAGGATGATACCCCCTACATTCAGAGTTGGTCTTCCTTGCTCAGTTAAACATTTTTGGAAATGCCCTCACAGGTATGCTTCTATGGTAATTCTAAATGCAGACAAGATGAGCCATCAGTGTAGCCAATATTATTTGTCCATAAGTAGAGGTCTCTGCTCGTAACATTACCCAAACTCGTGCTTACTTTTCCTGTAAATTACACCTTTTTCTGATAATCCCTTAAAAGAAGCTCATTCCATGAAATTTTCTTCTACAAGAGCAAACATCAACACACAAAAAAGTTAAATTTCTCTCAGCAAGTATTTCAAGGTAAAGAACAAATGTTACTTTGAGCTTCTCACTATAGCTGACCTGCTCTACCATCCACTGCTACCCTAGAGGCAGGAAGCCAGAGTAGAAGGAAGGATAAAGGATGCATACATTTTCACCTGGAAGTGTACTGTCTGCCCCTTCCCAGAATTGAACAGAAAATCACCAGTGGGAGGCATGGGGACATGTTTGTGTTGGACCTGTTGTGTAGTTATTTCTCCCAAATCAAAGCAGTTCTACACTGAAGGGATAGTCACAAAAGTCAGGAAACTAAGAAAAGTTCTAAAGCTTGAGCTTAGGAAGTTTCTGTGTTTTTAAGGTCAATCCTAAGATTACAAGAGCAGGAAACGATTACTGGGAGAGGAAACTGTCCAACCTGGCCAGCTGTCTACAAGTTAAATAGGGAGCTCCAGGAGTGTGGCTTTTGTAAGTCATCCTTGGTTGACTTTTTAGTGATGCAGTTATCATTGAGTAACTCATCTGTGCCTAGTAAGTAACTTCAACAAACTCATCATTTCACCAACCTAGAATGAAAGCACTCCTCTGTTTGAACATTCTCCTTCCATCTTGTGATTTCATCGGGCTTTGAGGTACAGGACCAGCAGTCTAAAGAAAATAAAGAATAGGAGGTAAAAATGATGACTTGAGCTGAGATTTCATGAGGCTTTTTAAGAAAGGTAATAATATCTATCGACTTCTGATGGTTTACTGTAAGGTAGATGTTAGAAGACTTTATGCACATTATAAATCATAATCCATGTGTTCTTCATAACAACTCTGTGAGTTAAGCACCAGTGGGAGTTTGCAGTCAGGCAAGTATAAACTACGCTGCTTCTTAAATGGTATTGAATTTCTCATACCTAGTCAATTCATAGGATTGGAAAGGAGACAGAAATTTAATGCAGAACCATAAACAGAGACTAACTACTAACTCTCCTTTGCTTTGTGGAAATAATTAAGACTCTGGATGAAGTCTCAACCCAGTAAGGAATTAAGCATGTCTGCTGTATGAAGTACATTACACCAGATGCTAAGAAAAAAAAAACTGTAA